>NC_133538.1:242477406-243077406 GCF_048544455.1 Silene latifolia | reverse complement strand
TACGAAGTACGGCCATCTCATCTTATGATCAAATCCAAGTTTCACAATTTCTTGTTGCATTACATTCTCGACTACTCAATACATTCTCGACTACTCAAATAAAAGACTACAGACTAATCAATTCATGGTTAATAAAACACCTATACCATTACAAACAAACAAGGTCATATGGCCGAATTTCACCATTTCGAATACTGAGTACATCAACACAAGATAGATATAGCAGGTCTGCTGAAGCAACAGATGTCTGTCAGTGAACACATATCCATCGGAGAAAGATCATTTGTTTGCAAAAAGACTTTCATGTCATCAATGAAATACCTATACCATCAAAAACAAGTAACAATTAAGAGATTTTGACCCAAATTATTTACAAAATGTTCACCAAAGTTATGATCAAATGGACTTTGCATTAATTTTAAGTCAAGGAAGTGTACCGTTTTTCTATTTTTATCCCATTTAAGAAGTTCCAATATTATCTTCTTTCAATAGTCCGGCAATTTCTGCAAAAGAGATTTTCATACAATATATATTTAATATGTAGCAATGGCAAGGTAGGAGGCAAAACCCGTAAATTTATACCTAAAAATATTCACTGTTGGTCCATAAACTTTCATTGTCCAACACATCCAACCATTTCAGCGCAAACATTCCACAATCAAAACTACAAATAAATAAACATTTATGAGTAAAAGAAACATCTCAACTGAAGATCAACTATTCAACCATTCATTTCAGCAATATGGGATTGGGTACTTGGTTTTGGTCAGAGAGGGACCATTCAGGTCCAGTTTCAACCATTCAAACTTGTACGATAAAAACACAAATATAGCCTAAAAAAATAAAGATACATGGTTACATACCATGTTGTTTGTTGAGGGACTTTAAGGTTGACATTTGCGTTCATGTGCATCAACTGCAAAGATTCAAATGCAGATGAACCACCACAAAGAACATATGTAACTTGGTACAACTGGAACATGAAAAAGCCAATAGAACATAAAAATATGACAGGGTTATATTTTTAAGAAACTAAAGATAAATACTCCAAAATATTTTGGGAAAAAATCAGACAATCTCTTGGGCTGTGTGGTTATCTGGATCCGCATATAAATCGGTGCTCGAGTCGAGGATGAAATTTACTTTTTGCTTTAAATCGCAAACGCAAGCCCACCAATGATGACACTTGTCGTTAAACATAGGGATAAAAACCTGTAATAGACAAACCAACTAACAATACACATGAACAAAAATAAATAAAGAAGAAAATAAATAGCAGAAGAGGGATCTTTCACCTTTTGGATATTGCTCCCATCAAATGGAATGTAATCAGACTTCAGGTATTGACCCCAAATAGCTGGGTTATGCTCGGCATGAACGGTCTGCATGTGACAAAAGTAGGACCATTTTAATAAACCAGAGCGGAGCAACATTAAGAAAGCAAATACTTGAATATCAACATCTAAAGGATTTGAAGCTCACATATACTGTCCTTGGCAAGTAGAGGAGATGTGATATACCGAGTGTGGACTTAACTCCAAACATATCAATCACCTACACAATCAAATTTAACAAAACATAGGTAAAGGATTCACAAAATAAGTTCCAGCATTCACAAAATAAGGTCCAGGATTCACAAAACAAGTTCCAGGATTCACAAAATAAGTTCACAAAATAAGGTCCAGGATTCACAAAACAAGTTCCAGGATTCACAAAATAAGTTCACAAAATAAGTTCAAAGATTCAAAAAATAAGTTCTAGGATTCTCAAAATAAGTTCACAAAATAAATTCCAAGATTCACAAAATAAATTTCAGGATTCACAAAACAAGTTCCAGGATTCACAAAATAGGTTCCAGGATTCACAAAAAACTAAAATGAAACATGAAAAGAAAAAGGAAAGGAAAATGATACTTACCTGATCCATAACAAAGCCACGTGGTCCAAGGGTCTGTAAAGCATGTCTTGTGACTTCCATCCACGGAGTGGACACCATAGCGTCACTTAAAATATTGAGGAATCTCTTACAATATAACTTTTATATTGTAAAATCAAAGCAAAATCATTTAACTTTTATATTGTAAAATCAAAGCAAAATCATTACAATTTAGTTTGTGCCGATTTTGATCTGCAAACATAATCCAACAATTGCTGGTCACTGTAAGGAAGTGGTCGAGAGCCACTGCCATAATACGAACATATAAGATTATTTAATCAATTAAAGTACTAAAAAATGTAAAGGTTTTGCATGAAAAATTTGATAATATTAAAAGAAGAAGGTTCTTACAGCGGTACACGACTCCATTCTAGTGCATCTTTTTTCACTCTATCGCTTAATACGTTCTTATCACATGTAATAATGTGATAGCACACCCTCAATGCAAAACGCTTCACCTGAGCTTCCTATAAATGGAAAAAGGGGAATAATAATGTGTTGCAAACTTATAAAAATTTATATTTATCAATGTATAAATAGAGTTGAAAAAGTAATCTTACAGTATATATGGTTATTGGACAATCACTTTTGTTTCCTTTGTAATTCTCCAATATGTTCAATAAATAGAGGCCATTATCAATTTCAGCAGAATTTAGGTTTGATTTTGGGATAAACACTTCGGGCGTCCACAAAATACTTGTCAGTGCTGGCAACTTTGGTTTAAGAAGCCGGACGAGCCTTTCTTTCTGTATGAACAAAAGAGAAATTAGTCTTTCTTAGCACAGGTATGAACAAAACTTATTTTGTGAGGTACAAGACACTATCTAGGAATCATGTAAGGTACAATACTGTCAAAACAGATACTAGCTACGAATCATGTGAACCATACATCTTAGTTTGTAAAACTTGGAGTGAAATGGTAAAGCACCACTTGTTCACAAAATAAGATCTAGGATTCACAAAATAAGGCCTACTTTCACAAAGTCCCCTATTTTGCCCTTTTCCTTTTTTGGTGAACCTCAGACCTTGTTTTGTGAATCTCAGACCTTGTTCAGTGAATCTTAGGGCTTGTTTTGTGAAACTTGGTCAACATAAGTGGTTAAAGTCACTTATTTTGCCATTTTCCTTACTTGGTGAATCTCATACCTTGTTCAGTGAATCTCAGGGCTTGTTTTGTGAAACTTGGTCAACATAAGTGGTTAAAGTGATAAGATTCACAAACCTTAAGTGTAGGCTTCACAAAATAAAGTCCTACATTCACAAAGTCAATTCCTAGTAGAATCACAATAACACACATTTTCCTAAGCAAAATGGAAACAATAGACGTACCACAGGTTGTATAAAACAAGAATAATCAACAGATCTGCCTTTTATAGGATGGATGATTTGCATTTTGCTACTTTTAGTTCTGAGGTCGATACAAATCAAGAAAGGTGGGCATAAAGCGGAGACTATTGGAGCGCAAATCTGAAAAAAGGACAAAAAGTCACTGAATTAAAAAGACAAAAATTAACTTAAGTTGAAATATAAGCAGACCAAAATCAAAGACTTACTAGTTGAACTCCAGAAACATCAACATTGTAGAGACGCTGGGAACAAAAAATAAGATCAGTATGAGTAACGATTATAAGTCAACATCATGTAAAATAGACTTAGAGAATTGGATAAAGTAGAGAGTAATAAGACTAACATTTTCATTTCTATACGGCACAAATAAACGAGAAGGGGAAGTCCGGGATCTGAATATCTCAATACTATTTAAGATCACACAATAAACATCTACGACATGAGAAGATATCCGATCGCCTTCAGCCACACTCTTCAACTGGCTTCTTGTCAAAGTCTAACATTGACTTTGGAAAAGAATATCCGTTTCATCATATGCTTTGCCAAGTATGAAATCTAACACTTGTTTCTCAGCTTGATTCAAATTCCTAATAATATTAAGATTTCTTTGCAAATAGGGTGATCGGAAAACTTCCGTTGGAACTACAACCCTCCTCTTACCACGAACTGGAACATTGTCTTCAATTGGTAATTGAGATAAGGGAAATGGAATTGCAGCAGTAGTTGGGGTTTTACAAGGAACACTGGCAATCGACTTTGCCAAATGACGTGGCGATCGAAGAATATAGACATTACTGACAGATCCTTTACTGACAGATCGTTTGATAGATGGTTTATCGATTGTTGAAACAAGTGGAGTATCTGGTAGGGAAATAACATCAAAAGTTGTGTTCCGTACCACAGTAGTAGGAGGAGTAGATGTTATCTCAATAATTGTAGGCTCAGTGACGTCCTTTACAGGAAGAACATCATCCAGCGCAGCGTGAGAGGATGTGTTCCCTACCAAAGGAGTGGGCTCAGTGAAAGGAGGGATGACATCCACAAGGAGGGATGACACAGCAGCATATGTGTTAGGCTCAGGTTGAGAAGATGTTGCAGGTTCAGGTGGAGACAACAAATGGTCATCAGCTGCTAGGAGCCCAAAGGATGGGTATTCTGCATTTGGTGATGGTGAATGATGTGGCGCTATTGGTTGCAAAGCTTCACCCATCGCATCCAATGCCGACAACAAATCAGCCTGAGTCCACCCATATAAATTATCCACATTCTCCCCACCTTTCTCCACATTCTCATGAATATCGTCAACCACTTTCTTAACGATATTTGATACCGTTGTCAGGTACCAAAAATAAATACCTAGCTACTACTAACGGAAGTCAGCGGTAAGTACGGTCGATCTCCACAGGGAGGCGGTCATTATCTACTTGTCTATTCGGTCTGTCTACGGTCACAAGTTGGGGGGTTTGAAATATTTGAACTAAACTAAATAAGATAAAGGTAAGAGAAATAAGGATAAGAGAAATTAGGAAGAGAAAGAGGAAACTAGGATATCGGTTCATCAATGAAAGTTAGTCAATTGCAGTTAAAGTCACAGATTAGTCGATGTGTCGGTCTAAGGGGCAACGAATATCTCCTTTCAGTCTCAATTCGCCCTAAAATGCAATTAGCTTAACTTCCGCTCTCACTAAAGCATCATATTGCTCACTGTAGGTCTCACCCCTTCCAACCTTCCGGTCTAGGTCAAGGCTTACCAAAGTTAAATAAACTAATTGCGTCGACTCAACTAGCAGGATACAATTATAGCAGTGATTAACAACATAGACTAAAACAACAACGACAAATCTATAAACCTAATTAGCAATTAACAACAGTCCATCGAATCACCTAATCCTAGCAGAGAAATTAGCTAGACATAATAAAGGGAAGAGCAAATGGTAAAAGAATAAACATTAAATAAATATAGAAAAAGAGAAAGGAGAATTACAGAGTAAAATCCGGAAAGCAGAGAACAGTAGAAAAGTAACAGGGAAAAAGTATTGTAAAGTAGTGTTTGAGATAGGGAAGAGAGTTACAAATGGCGTCCCTCTTCATATTTATAAGAAAATAGAACTTTTATTTAACCTAATGACGGATTAAAGCTAAAAAGAACCGAGCCCAATAGAAACCACTCGATCGAGCCCTTTTAAACTACTCGATCGAGTAAAATAAAGCTCAAACCACTCGATCGAGTAGAAAATATACTCGATCGAGTAAATCCTAAAATTCAACTACTCGATCGAGTATAAAAAGGAGTCGATCGAACACAATTGTACTCGATCGAGTACTTTCCAGCGCACAATTCCTGCTTCGCGCACTGAAATTCAAAGGGCTTCCATATCTTCGTTACTTGGTCAAACAGAACGATTCCGGTGGCGTTGGAAAACTAAGAGGACAAACTTTCATTTCCAGTTGGAATCACCTGAAAATCAGTTGTAGAAATCGAGATATGGCTCTTCAAAGTAGGCACTTGCAATTTGAAGTTCTTCCTTTGCTCGCCTAGCTATTTTTCTTCTTTGCGCATCTCAAAATAGCTACATTCCCGCTCCAAATTCACTCTTCCTCCAAATGCATGCTAAACGGACGGTAAAAGGCTCGATTTCACTACTTTCTGGTCCATTCCTGCAAATAGAACAAAACAAACCAAAGTAGCATATTCGGGGCATTTCATAGCATAAAACTACGATAATAGCATAGAAATACGTGCATAGAAAGGCCAAAAAGGACTATATAAAATGCACATATCAAATCTCCCCAAACCAAACCTTTACTCGTCCTCGAGTAAACTAAATGCAAACTAAGGGAACGGAAAAGATAACTCAGAGCTAGCTACAAATGCCCACTTAAACCAATTTAATGCAAGCAAACTAACACTTATAGCAAACAGTCAAATGCAAACGAGTTGTAAGATATTTATAATAAAGCTGAACCGTCGACCTTGCAAGACCTTTAATAATGGACTCTCACGGGTCACTCTTCTCTCATGAAGCAAAGGGTGAACATATATATGTAAGAGAGAAAGAAATATAGTCGCTCACCTAGACTACAACCCACATAAACATGCATGCAACTAATATGATAGACAATTCTAACTACCGTACATACATTCCAACCAACAAGGTCCTGCCACAGCCGAGGGCTTACAAAAATATGGCAAAGTGAGGCAATGGGTAAGAAAAAGCAAAACATTTATGGGAATGTGGAGGTATAGGTGGCCAAGCTAGTACCTAAACCAAACCATATGACAACATCCGTTTTTCACTCAATTAAAGAATTAAGCACATGTGCCCTTCATTTGGCACAAAACTCACCAAACCAACCAAAGAATACTCCTCAAAAGATACAGATAAAGCATAGGAGCGAAACCGTCTCATCAAACATCTTTTTTTTCTTTTTTTTCCTGTTTTTTCACGGTTTCCTTCTTTTCTTTTCTTTTTTCTTTTTTTTTTGTTCTTTTTTTTCACGTTTTTTTTTCATCCTCCTTCTTTCTTTTCTACCAACTCCAAATCAATGGATACAAGCCAAACTTGGCACAATGAAGAATATACCGCAAAAACATACACTAACTAGCTTGACAAGGCAGGCTAAATTTGGAATGTAGTTAAGGGTCAACAGGCAAATTTGGCTAATGTGGAGTTAAATGGGTAAAAAAGAAAGAAAGGGAAATTGTAAGCACCTCCCTGCATGTGACACCAACCATTAACCCGAATGTATGTAGGCAAAAAGCAATTGAATTTCATATATGTGCAAATTGATGATACATGTTATGCAAGGAGTAACTACTCACAATCCTACATGAAACTGGTCATAAATGACACCAGTTTATACGGCTCTAATTTCTTAGAAATTATAAGTAGCTTGCCAAAATTTTAGGTCAAGTCTATTCGTTTAACTAAATTTTAACATAAACTCGTAGATATGCAAAAGACAAAGCTAAAAAATATATAGTTCAATGCAAGGCTTAAGCAAAAAGACAAATGCAGTGCAATTTTATCATTGAAATCTACCGTTCCGACTCAACCTACATGCTAAAATAAACGTGAAATTTTTGAATTTTTTATTTTATGGGATTTTTGATTTTTTTTTTTTGTTTTTGAAATAAATAACAATGCAAACGGAAATGCAATAAACATGAAACAGAAATGCAATAAAAACAATATGTAGACACGGATATGGATGCATATACCCTCCGCAAACCGAACTGTACAATGCCCTCATTGTACAAAACAGCTAACAACAGCAGCACAAATAGGGGAAAGGGAAAAATGCAAATTAAAAGAGAAAGAGTGTAGATGCGGAAAACTCACAAGATACGCGAATAAGGGACCTCCCCAAACCAGCCAGCAACGTGGGAGGTTACTAATAGCTTCATAGTGGCATCCTAGGAAGCGAATCAAAGCAAGAAAACTCGATCGAGAGAACCGATTATTAAACAAAATAAAAACTGAAAAGTTCGAAAAACAACTAAAAAAAATAAAATCTCTCCGAGTCGCCTCCCGGGTAGCGCTAGTTTCAGTCAGGTCCCAGCTCGACCTTGTTTTCTTCAACGGCTGCTCCAGTCAGTCAGAATCAAAGCAACTCAAAGCTCTTAACAGTAGATCATATAACTGCGCATGTGCTACACAAGAGCATAAGTAGCACCAAAGTATAATAGCAACATAGGAAAATAACATGCATGAACGTTTAAGTCTAACGAATCTCCTATGAGAGCTCCTAAATTTGTCAACAAAAAAAAGGAGCGTGGAAGCAATTATCAATAATCTAGGGTGCTGATTCAGGTTGACAAATTTCTGACGACAATTACGGTGAAAAACTATTAAATTAATCGTCCAGCTAGGAAGGGGTATAGCATTAAAATACGAAGCATGAGTCAAATGAGGCAATGTACTATTTAAACAAACAATAATATAATTATCGTCAACTACCTCGGTGTGGTCGCTCTCAATGATGGAATCCTTAACAAAGGAAGATATTACCTCTTTCGTACTAGGAGCAATCACCGACTCAACTGTCTTCTCATCACCCTCCTTAGTGGAATCCGTCCCGTAAATTGCAGCCTCAAGCGCATCCAGCTCGGCCTTGAAAAGGGGAGATTCACCGTAACCATTATCTTCAGCAAAATCGTCATCTAGAATGAACCGAAGTGACGTTGCATTGCTTCCATGGCCAGGATCAAAGGTACTCAAGCCTTCCCTTTGACGATATTTTACCTAGAATTGTCTAGGTAGGACCTGTTGGACCTATCAAAACAACACTAAAGAAAAAGATGAGAACTGCCTCAAGGAATTAATCCCTTGAGGCTAAAGACAGACAAAAATAAACAAGCAAGTAAAATAGTTGCCTCCCCGGCAACGGCGCCAAAATTTGATACCGTCGTCAGGTACCAAAAATAAATACCTAGCTACTACTAACGGAAGTCAGCGGTAAGTAGGGTCGATCTCCACAGGGAGGCGGTCATTATCTACTTGTCTATTCGGTCTGTCTACGGTCACAAGTTGGGGAGTTTGAAATGTTTGAACTAAACTAAATAAGATAAAGGTAAGAGAAATCAGGATAAGAGAAATTAGCAAGAAAAGAGGAAACTAGGATGTCGGTTCATTAATGAACATCACTCAATTGCAGTTAAAGTCACAGATTAGTCGATGTGTCGGTCTAAGGGGCAACGAATATCTCCTTTCGGTCTCAATTCGCCCTAAAATACTATTAGCTTAACTTTCGCCCTCACTAAAGCATCATGTTGCTCACTGCAGGTCTCACCCCTCCCAACCTTCCGGTCTAGGTCAAGGCTTACCAAAGTTAAATAAACTAATTGCGTCGACTAAACTAGCAGGATACAATTATAGCAGTGACTAACAACATAAACTAAAACAACAACGACAAATCTATAAACCTAATTAGCAATTAACAATAGTCCATCAAATCACCTAATCCTAGCAGAGAAATTAGCTAGACATAATAAAGGGAAGAGCAACTGGTAAAAGAATAAACATTAAATAAATAGAGGAAAAGAGAAAGGAGAATTACAGAGTAAAATCCGGAAAGCAGAGAACAGTAGAAAAGTAACAGGGAAAAAGTATTGTAAAGTAGTGTGTGAGATAGGAAAAAGTGTTACAAATGACGTCCCTCTTTCTATTTATAAGAAAATAGAACTTTTATTTAACCTAATGACGGATTAAAGCTAAAAAGGCCCGAGCCCAATAGAAACCACTCGATCGAGCCCTTTTAAACTACTCGATCGAGTAAAATAAAGCTCAAACCACTCGATCGAGTAGAAAATCTACTCAATCGAGTAAATCCTAAAATGCAACTACTCGATCAAGTAGAAAAAGGAGTCGATCGAACACAATTGTACTCGATCGAGTACTTTCCAGCGCACAATTCCTGCTTTGCACACTGAACTTCAAACGGCGGCCATTTTTTCGTTACTTGGTTAAACAGGGCGATTCCAGTGGCGTTGAAAAGATAAGAGGACAGACTTTCTTTTCCAATTGGAATCACCTGAAAATCAGTTGTAGAACTCGAGATATGGCTCATCAAATTAGGCACTAGCAATTTGAAGTTCTTCCTTTGCTCGCCTAGCTATTTTTCTTCTTTGCGCATCTCAAAATAGCTACATTCCCGCTCCAAATTCACTCTTCCTCCAAATGCATGCTAAACGGACGGTAAAAGGCTCGATTTCACTCCTTTTTAGTCCATTCCTGCAAATAGAACAAAACAAACCAAAGTAGCATATTCGAGGCATTTCATAGCATAAAACTACAATAATAGCATAGAAATACGTGCATAAAAAGGCCAAAAAGGACTATATAAAATGCACGTATCAATATTCTCATCTACAATGTCCGAGACCTTTTTCTCATTCTTCACATCCTCCACATTTTCAGCATCATCCTCTTGTTGAGATAACTTAAAACCTTCTGCTATGCCGTCTACAGCTGCAACTAGTTTCTTCACTGTTGTTGTTGAAGGCAGTTTGGAGGGAGCTTGACTAGCAAGTGATTTGTAGTCCGCAAAAGCTTGAGCCATTGCCTTTGCGGAAAGCGCAAGTTTATGGACAAACTCACCAGTGCCTTCATTCCCAACTAGAGGTAATTTTTCAGCTTCAGCTTCAGATGCTTTATCTTGAATTGTTGACTTGGAAGACTGGCCGAGCTCAATCTTTGGAGGAGGAGGACACAAATGTGGAATATGGTGGTTGATGACCATTGGAGGCTCAATAGAACCCTGCCGAAAGTTTTCTTGTCCGATTTTTTGTCATTCACTTCCTCCTTAACTCAATTGGATATAGCTTCTTTTGTCCAAGTTGAAAGTGTTGGAAACTGCCGAGTAACAAGGCATGATTAGAAGACACATCGGTCAAGATAAATGAAAACCAAGACCATAATAGGTCCACCAAACCAATTTTATTTGAGCTTTTTGGTCTCCTACTCCTCCTTTTGCCAAGACTCAACTTGGGCAGCCAATTTGCGTTTGATGAAATTGCACCATTTGAATTTGGAGATCATGTCAGTGTTTACCAAACTTGTAAGAATTCTCAAACTTTCCCGACTCCCTACAACACCGCTTGAAAGAGCATTGAAGATATAAATGATGAAAGTGCATTTGAAATCATCTCCACCATCTCTTTGTGTAGAGAGCTTGTGCAGTATGTCTTTGACCTCAATGGAACTACCTTTGTAGTGACTTTTGAACTCCTCCAAAATAGACAAATAAGAAGGGCACTTATCTCCAATTTTTGCTTCTTCGACAATGTTTGGACCCATTGGCAATCCAAGGCACAGATGGATATCTTCCTCTAAAACAGGGAGTTTCCCACCACACAACGATCCTTTAAAGGGGTTGTAATTCGAAACTATCCAATACTCCAAGGTACCCGGAATAACATCTGTTTGAAGAAGCAAGAGAGAACCAAATCCTATTTGTTGTATAGCTTGAATCTGCTTATCTGATGGTGGATTGTCCTTATTGTTGAGAAAGTTGTAAAGCCCAAAGAGAGACATCCGAGTCCTCAACACAGCAAATTGTCTTTGTAAATTCCTTTCTTTTTGTAGCTGGCTCGAGAGTGGTTCAAGAGCTTCGAGGGTGCTTCAGTAGAGTGGTTCAGTAGCTTCAGTACGTCCTCAACACGTCGCTTCATCCTGGCTTGGCTTGCTTCCTACAACTCAGTATAGCCTATTATTCACAAAGAAAGGGAAATAAGTTCACAAAATAAAGAAAACTTCACTATATTAAGTTTGTTTATTATTTAAATTAATACACCAAAATTCATTAATAAGGAAATGCAAACTAAGTAAAGTATACAACAATTCAGTTACAAGTTTCAGAATGTTATGGTCAAGATTCACAAAATATGTTCCAAGGTTCACAAAATAACTACCAAGGTTCACAAATTAAATACCAGCATTCACAAAATAAGTTCCAGCAGTCACCAAAATAAGTTAGAAGATTCACAAAATAAGTTCACAAAATAAGTTCCAGAATTCACAAAATAAGTTCCAGGATTCACATAATATGTTCCAAGATTCACAAAATAAGTTCCACAATTCACAAAATAAGACCAAAAGACACCCTACAAGGGGGACGGGTGAACCTCTTTTTTGGGTCGGGATTTAAAGTAGGGGGTCGGGTATCCTAAAACGGGACGGGAAAGGGTTTAGGGTTGGAGTAGGGAGACCGCTACCGCGGATCCGCCTAATCCAACCCTAAACCCTTTCCCTTGTTCATTGCATGGAAAAATATGTAAGATAACAAATACAAAAGTAAATGGAAAATCAGAAGTAAAGAAAATTACATTATACATAGAAAAGTGATCCATGCAAATATTTAAAACAAAGTACAAGATTACATGATAATTTATGTTATCCAAAATTTTAAACTAAGACGTACATAATTATATAGAAGGTTGACACTACTACGAAATTATAAAAAATAACAAAAGGGCAAAGTTAAAACCTTAAAGTGTGAAGCCCTAGTTACACAGATAGTACATTACAAACAAGGGACAACTCTAGGCTATATATACATCATCAAAGGTAAGTCAAGAAAAGATATATTTCTACGAGTGACTAGTAAGTCTGCAGCAATGCCATAGCTATATCTCGTTCTTCACTTGGCGTAGCTAAAGCATGCAATGATTCATTAACTTTACTGCGTGCAACATCATCAAGAGCATTTAGATTAGTACTCTGAGATGGAATTTTTGCTTGGTGATAATGAAGTAAGAATTGGGCAATCATATCCTCCGTCATGAAACATTTGCATGTTTGAAAGACTATTCTAAGTAAACGATTAAAACCTGCATAAAAACAAAAATAATAAGTAATTTAAGCACAATGATAATGACGAAGAGGATATGGAACTTATTCAATCCATAGCTGTTTGTTTTTCAGTGACATAAAGTTCGCGAAATGACACTTGATCTTGGTCACAAAATTAGATCTAGGAATCACAAAAGCAGGGAAAATAAAAAAGTTTAGATTCTCAGACCTTGTTTTGTGAATCTCAGACCTTGTTCAGTGAATCTAAGGGTTTGTTTTGTGAAACTTGGTCATTATAAGTGGTAAAAATCATCTATTTGGCTCATACCTTTATTGGGTGAATTCGCAGACCTTGTTTTGTGAATCTCAGACCTTATTCAGTTAATCTAAGGGCTTGTTTTGTGAAACTTGGTCTAAGTGGTTAAAATTATCTATTTTGCTCATACCTTTATTTGGTGAATTCACAAACCTTGTTTTGTGAATCTCAGACCTTATTCAGTGAATCTAAGGGCTTGTTTTGTGAAACTTTGTCATTATAAGTGGTTAAAGTCATATATTTTGGTCTTTTCTTCTTAATTTGTTTCTCTGCTTCTTTGTAATCTCAGACCTTATTCAATGAACACTCAAGCAACAACACATTTAAGAAGACAAAGTAGCTAGTGTAATTTATGCAAACCTCTGAATATGCAACACGCAGCCAAAGAATGACAAGCTAATCACAAAATACCGTACTCAAGCAGGCAAAAACTGGTAAAATAGAGGCAAAACTACTAAAATTAAAAATGAAGCAACAACAGCAGAAGTCAGATTAAGTTTAAGGATAATATAATAATAAGCTACTAGTTTCAAAAATTTACCTCATAGATTCACAAAATAAGTTCTAGGTTTCACAGAAGCAGGTAAACGAAATCTTAACAAACAGATGACGAACATTAAGTCTAAGTTTGAAGATAATATAACAATAAGCTACTGGTTTCACAAATTTACCTCCTAGATTCACAAAAACATAGGATACATGAAATCGGACATAACTAACAATGAACAATAACAATGAAACTTCAATTCAAAGAATAATTAAGCAGATAAGGAACGAATAAAAATCAATGGAAGTCGAGTGAAGGAAAATAGTAAAACAAGAGCAAAACTCCTTAATTAAACTAATTAATAAAGTTTAAAACCTAAAATTTAACTAGTTAAGCAAAAAATCAAAATCTAGTAAAGAAATAGAAAGGAACATACGAAAAAGCGTAGAAATCGACTGCAATTGATGTTATGCGTTCCTACTGTGTTCGATTATGCTCACAAAGCGATCAAAACCTGCATAATAACAACAATAATTTAGTAAAGAAATGGAAAATAGAAAAATAAGAGAAAGTTTCAATCAAATTGCGAGCATAATCGAGCAGAAACAAAGAAAAATAAGACAAAACTGAGTAATTAAACTAATTAAGTAAATTTAGTAAAGAAACGGAAAGGAACATACGAAGAAGAGGATAAATCGACTTCAATGGCTGAACAAATGTGACGGAGTTCAGCGAATGGCGAAGATGGAGTGAATGGCGAAGACGGAGGTCAGCTGAAGACGAGCTGAAGAGAGAGAGTGGACGGAGTAAATGTGACGGAGTAAATGATTGAGGATGAAGGGAAATGGTGGAATAGATGAGCTCGTAGAAGCTCGGTGATAATGGCGAAAATGGCAAAAAAGTAGCTGAAGGAAGAGAGAGAAATAAATGAGGGGAAGTGAGATTGTAAATGAGGGAAAGTGAGTTAGTTGGGAGTATATAGAGCACACGTGTCAACATCTGGTGCATTTGTAATAATTAGATCCAATGGTGAGTAAATGGTTCAGCCGCCTCACCCTAAGAACGGTGCCTCACATGATTCAATTTCTATATATACATATATATATATATATATATATATATATATATATATATATATATATATATATATATATATATATATATGTATATGTATATAGAAACCGCATCCGGTGAGTCTAGGTATCTTAGGTGAGTCCGTCCCGTGAATCTCAACCATTAGATCTAACACAAATCAACGGCTGAGATTAATCCACACAAAATCATAACCTACCTATATAAACTTAAATACTCGCCCCCCCTCCTCATAATTCACAATCAGTTTCTCTCTCTAAACCAGATCTCTTCTATCTCACCTTTTTCCTCTTTTTACGATTTCACATAATTTCATCAGCAAATCAACAATCGCGAATCAAACAACGCAAATTCAATCTAACATCCACAATCGATTTTGCTAGAAACCTTCAATGATATTACACGAATAGCTTGCGCATTTAATGAACACGCTCAATTGAATCAATTGAATTCAATTAATTATATGTAATCAGATATGTAATCCATTGCTCCTTTACTTTTGAGATTTTTTTTATCGTTTTAACGATTTTATGTTTCTTAGTCCTGCGATGTTAATATCTTCAATTGATTTCAGATCTTGCAATTTGTAGTCGCATCTTCCAGTTTATTAGTCGTGTGATGTTAATTAATTGCATTATTATGCGATTCCTTTGCGATCTTTTTTTGCGCTGTAATTTTGTCTCTTATTTGCATTAAGCAGTACAAATCACATGGACTTGTTTGTTATTATCTACTGTGTATTATATGTGTTCTTAGTGTTTGTCAAAAAATTAGGGTTATGATATTGTGAAATTCATACCTGGACTTTATTTCATGAAAATTGGGGTAATTAATTTGTGACGATTGAATTAGCGTTCGCAAAATACTCGACACATAGCGTTACTGTAATGACTTTATCAGAATAAGAATTCGTAACACTATTACAGTAATAGGGAAACTGTAATAGTGTTACAATATTGAGGTTTAACAGTAATGTTCATGTTATAATTGTGAGAATATATTACTCGTATGTTATTTGAATGATTAATTGTGTCATAGAGACCGTTTAATTTGGTGATCGTATTATTATTGATAACCGAGCATTCTTCTATTTCAAATTGTGAGTATATTTTGTTTTCCGTTCATAGACTTTATTTTGCTATGAATAATTTTGATTTGATTTTTTGAGTTGCTTATTAGCAAGTTATATTTCTATATGCTGGTCACATGAAGCTTCTTAGAAAGTTGCCCCCCAGGAAGCTACTCTAGGAAGATGTTCTTTCATGACGCTACCCATCCACGAATCTACTCAGGTGTGCCTTTTTGGCTATTTGAAGACATCAACCTGTGTATCATCCATGCTATGTGTTTCACCGTCATGTCTGACAAAGCTTTGCATGGTGAAATCAAGGGATAACAAAGCAAGCCTCCTAATGTAGCTACAAAATCAATATGAACATGAATTTTAAAGGCCAACTTTTATTATAACTTGAAAGTTGATCTCTCGGTTTGTAGTCTCAACTTTTAAACCTTACTTCAAGTACTTTTCAGCTAAATAAACAATTAAAGAAGTGTAACATTCTAGCTTTATTGTGGAAGAAATAAAGACACAATGATTCTGGTGTGTCAAACATGTAATATTTTTTTGTAATTATTAAAGGCTATTAGCTCAAATGGGAGAGCAATGTTGCAAATTTGCACGTAGGTATGGGTTCGAATCCCATATAGCCTTGTTAATGTAAAAATCGAATGACCAGAATTTGTTGACACAAGAAATACCGAAGCATTGATGATAAGCAATGGCCAATTAAGGACGAACAGATCATCTTGAGACTCGAGTGTGCCACTGTGACATATATAAGCATGTATCACAACACTGCAGCAATTGAGATTCAAAGGCGAGCAGTGTATAACAACTATTAGGGCATGTCGTTGTCATAGTAGGATTACAACTTTGACTCTTTTGTAACCTTAAAATCATGTATTATCTGAATTTGTATTATCTGAATTTAATGCAAACTAAAAAAAGTCATCAATCATGTTCTTTAACGTAACACTAGTATATAATAACCAACATGGGAGTCGAACTCACATCTTGTGCATTGCACAATGCTCTACCATTTGAGCTAATTGGCTTTCAAAAAAGGAGAAAATCATGAATATTCATGGCACTAGTATCCTGATCTTCTTTTGTGACACTAAATAACAACTCATATACATAAATCTAATACTTATCCATACCTTGCGGTATACCAACAAACTGAGTATCAAAAAAAGAACCGGAGTCATGTAATGACTCCATTCACAATAGTTAGCACCCTTACAAGACCAAAATACTTTTGCAAAAGAGAAACTCTTCATGATCTAAGATGCAAAGAAGGATTAGACCGTCAGATATCATATTATTGATTTATTGGGAATCGGGTAATATATGTTACAGTAACACTCAATATGTGTTACAGTAACACTCAACATATGTTACAGTAATAGTAACCAAATATGTATTACAATAACATATGTTACAGTAACACTCAATATATGTTACGATAACACTCAATATATGTTACAATGAAAGTAACCAAATATGTATTACAATAATAGGTAATTTTTGCTAATACAAGCAAATATTTGTTACAATAACACAATAACAAATAATTATGTGTTACAACAAGAAAAATATGTGTCGGAATTACAACATTCATCTAAGCTGCGATAAAAGTGTAACAATAACAACAAATCGGAGTTACAATAACAACGAATCACAGAATAATAATAACAACAAATTTGTGCTAAAATAACAGCTTATAATGTGTTACAATAACAAATAAATTACGCAAGTGCTTCAATAACGATAACATTGAAACTAATTCAAAGCTCAAAGCTCAAAATCAAGAAAAACACTTAGTGCTTGATAGACGAGATAAGGAAATGAAATTGAAACCAATTCAAAGCTCAAAATCAAGCAAGATTAAATTTTAGCAACAATGCACAAAAATTCAGAAATTGAAGTACCACAAATAATCAATAACTACGATATTCATTAAACTAATAAATATGTGTTAGTCATTGAATTAGCACCAAAGGTACTTCGTATCATCTAAGTAGATCAATTTAGTACTATAAAACAACAACACTGATTATTACCTAAATAAGTTTGAAATCCGACCAAAAGTAAAAATTCCGTTGATTTGTTCTTATAATCTAACCAATACATCATTTTTCCTAAATTATTTAAGCATTTTGTTTGATTTTCGAGTCAATTGATAAGATTTACTAGAAATTTGAGAAAGGAATTAGCAAGAACATACCTAATTTGAGCGAAAAATCGGATGGCTTGTAATCATTGAATCAGAATTAGAGAAGATGAAGAATCGCGATGGTGATTTTTCTCAGCAATCTTCTTCGTTATTTTGTTTAGTTGATTTGGGGATTATTTTTAGGGATTGGAGACAGAGAAAGAAAGAAAAGGATGACTTGAGGATTTTTGTACACAACTATTCAAAGATGACGTGGCGCAATCAAAAGGCCGATTAACATTAGATCTCGACGGTGTATAATGATAGGACGGACTCATTTAAAAGCCCGGAGTCACCGGATCCCGCCTCTATGTATATATATATATATATATATATATATATATATATATATATATATATATATAGAGAGAGAGAGAGAGAGAGAGAGAGAGAGAGAGAGAGAGAGAGAGAGAGAGAGAGAGAGATAGAGGTGAGATCCGGTGAGAACGAACATTCGGTGAGAACGAACATTCGGTGAGAACGAACATTCGGTGAGAACGATGAAAACGAACTATCCAGCCCATTACTAATAACAAATGACACAATCAGCCCACCCCAGTATTAACAACACATTACCCCAAACCCCAAAGCCCAAAGGCAAATCCCATTCATCACAATCTATCATCACCACCAGAATCCGACGACCACCACAGTACACTCATCGATGACACTAAGCTCCGTCACAGACTGTCGTTGAATAGACGTCGGTGGCGAGACGACCACCGTCGTCGTCCCTACTCACCCTACTCTCTCATCACTCCAATCTCCCCGACATCTCCAACATCACAATCCCAGACATCACTCAGCACACCCATTCCCCTTCTGTCATTCCCATCCACCATAACCCATCGTCTGCCGTCGACGCCGCCGCAGCCGCCAATCACCAAAAACGTAGAAGAATCACCGGAGAACAACCCAGAAGCCAGCGACACCATTGAGCATCATCAATCTAAAGACATTTCCACTTTCATGCGCCTCAGATCTTGATTCTCCTTCCCCAACATTTATGGTGCCGAAGAAGGTGGTTGAAATGTCGATAAAGTCAAGCTACCCATACAAAGCGCATCGCCATCGCAAAATGCTCCTTCTCTTCTTTAAACTTCACTTCAATTCAATTTGATTTGAAATAAACTTAATGTATCTGATTTCTATTTTATGTATCTCAATCCAATTTTAATGTACCTAACAACTAATTTTGTGTATCTATGGTAAATACATTAAAACAGCGACTAGATACATTAAGGATTATTGTAGATACATCGAAATAGATTGGAAGCCAACGAAGAGATGCAGGTTAGGTATTTGTTGCCGGCGACTTGTTCTCTAGCGCTCACTAATTCCACATGGCTTCTATTGTTTACCGGTTTAATGGAACGACGATTGGAGCGCCGACTTGAGCTCCTGTAATTCCAAGGAAATAGATGAAAATATGGAGGACGATTAAGTGAGAGGGACAACTTTGGTGACGGAGGGAGCGCTTAAAGTAGGTTGTGGTTTGTCGTCATCATCAAAATCATATCTGATATCTCAATTATAAAATGGGTTGTTTCCGGCGATTAAGATGAAGAGACAGGGAAAGGAGTGGTCGTCGGTGTATGGTGGTGGTGGTTGTGTCGTTGGCGTCGTCTCTTGGTGGTGGTGGTGGTGGTGGCTGGTCGTGGTAGTCGCAGTTTGTTGGTGGCTGGTCGTGTTGTTCTCCGTGAACTGAGGTGGAATAATGAATGTCATTTATCACTGGAATTTTAATTGGGGAAAAAATGAAGGGAGAAAAAGTGCGTGAGTAGTAAACTAGTAATGTATAGGTCGTGAGTTTGTTTTTAATCTAATGGTTGTAGGTTGTTCTCACCGAATGTTCGTTCTCACCGGATCCTAAATCTATATATATATATATATAAATATATATATATATATATATATATATATATATATATATATATATATATATATATATATATAATAACAATGTTTATTGATCAGGCTAAAAAGAGGGGAGTTATTCTAACTGACCCAACTTCATCCGAGAAGAAAGTTGTGCGTGTTACCCAGGGTATCCTACACATGCAGAACACATCAGCAGAAACTACCAAGGTTCATGGCATACCACTTTTGAAAAATCATAGAAAAGTGGAGATAGCCCATGTCTTTCCAGGTCATGAAAATCTTGCACTACCCGTCCCTGTTTGTGACGAGCTTACTATTCTGAAAGATGCGGGTCAAGGTTTTGTCCAATGGCCTAGTAAACACATTTACTTTGCTCATTCGTCTCCGCCGCATCTACCGAACAATGAAGTTGGGGTTAGAAAAATATATTTCCCTTTGTCTTTTTTCACCTATATAGTTAGTGAAATTAATATGTTAACGAACTTATAATATGTTGAAACATATGTATTTTTTTAGGGCACAAAAAAGACGGATAAGGCGGACTCAATAGACATTCCTACTACTACCTCATCTCTAACTTCTTCATTGAAAAATCAAGTTGAGGTATTTAAATAGTTATTTATTTATTTTTTAAATAACTCTCTTCTTTTCTATATTTTGAAAAATGCTCAAAAGCTAGCTGTAAATGTAGGAGACTACTCTGTTTTTATACAATGAATCAATGTAATAACTTTTCCCGCCATTTGACCCTTGCAACAGAATTCCAGTCTATAACAGAATGACAGTTTATTGCTGAGTTGTTGATGAGCTGTTATCTAGCTGGTATCCCACAATTGCAGTATTTATATCATGCTGCAGCTGCTGGCCTGTTTATGATTTTTGTTGTTGCTACAAATACTGTTGATATTAGCTTCTAATTTAATTTGTTTTTTTATATATGTGTTCTGCACATACAGGATGTTGGGATAAGCAGTACAAAACCGAATTCCCATACTTTCCCCCAGTACAAGAAGTTAGGAGTCTATCTAATAGTCCTGAATATAGTGGAAACGATTACATGTAACAAGTCATGACAGTGACGATGAGGGGAGGCAGGACGTCGCATAGCAAGCGAGCAATTGATACTTATTCCACTCGCGGGGGATATTATGGGGAAAGAAACTGAAGCAGTTGTTTCATGGGATACGCTACCCATTTGGGCTGGCCTCCTTGAGATCGATATCCAACACCTCTATGTTTGGATGAAGTAAGTTTATTAATTAACTCATTTACTTTAATAAAACATCTGACTAATAAGTAATTTAGATCTTCATATATATAGTGTTTTTTATTTTAGTTACCGGACTTAAAAACCATAATTTAGGTACTTGAAGTCGAGAGTGATGTTTGAGAAAAAGATTCCAAATTACCTATACGGATTCATGTGCCCCTATATCTTATCTATGCATATCTCGCTGATTCAGTACCAAGATCGGATATATTACTTCGCTCAAGAATTGGCAAAGAACAAAAAGCTCGTTTTTGCCCCTTATAATGAAACCGGGTAATATATAATTAATGTTATAGTTAGAAGCATACATGAACCTTTTTTTGGATATACTGATGCTGCTGCTCTATTGTTGCTGGTGATGTTTATCTAACATATATGTCTCGATCTAGAAGGCATTGGGTGCTAACAACAATCATGCCGGCCACAAAGAAATTTTTTTGGTTGACTCTTTGCATAGGCAACCTACCAATACTTTTAAGGAGTTGATTACTTAGTAAGTTATATTGCTTTATATGTACTATAAAGTTTTAATTATTTTTACTACTACATATATATATATATATATATATGTGTGTGTGTGTGTGTGTGTGTGTGTGTGTGTGTGTGTGTGTGTGTGTGTGTGTGTGTGTGTGTGTGTGTGTGTGTGTGTGTGTGTGTGTGTGTGTGTGTGTGTGTGTGTGTGTGTTTATGCCTTTGTTAAGAAAAAGGGCATTTGAGAAAAAAATATCTTCGAACGAGGAGCAACCCAAGAACGACACTGGCCCCACTTTTACCATGATAACAGGGGTACGTATACGCAAATAAAAGATTTCTAGTGTAAGTATTAAATCATCACTGTCTTTTTTAAGTATGCAGTACACATTACACACTAGTTGGTAACTTCGTCTGTTTTATGTAATAATAGGTCCCTCGCCAGTCGGACAACATACAATGTGGTTACTACGTTTGTCGTAACATGATGGAGATTATTAGGCGAAGATATGTCCTTATTCCAGAAAGGGTTAGTAATAATAATGTGTTTTCATAAGACGGTTTACTTACATTTATTTTTATTTGACATAAATATAGTTTTAATTATTATGCTGCATGCTACTGCTCTTGTTGTTACGTTGATGTTGCATGTTGCTTCTATATGCTACTCTAACATATATGCTTTCGTTAATGTCTTTTTTTTCATAGTATATCTTCAACGAGCCACAAAACCTCGAGTACTCAAGACTTCAAGTCGGCGAGATGAGAGAGTTGTGGGGCAATACGTCCTTGAACATTGCAATAATGAAGATTAAAGAGGTATATATTTGGGTCAATTTACTTCTAATTTTATTTTTTTTATAGCTATCAATCTACTCAATACTTAGAGTTTTAGGAGGCATTTTTGTTGAAGATATATTAAGGCTGTGATGCATGTTTTTGTATATATATTTTGGTCAATTTACTTCTAATTTTAGGGCCTTAATGTCATTATTGTAATGGTAAATTATAATGGAGAACATGAGAGTTTTTTGTCAAATGGTAATAACCCAATTTGATGCTGCTGCTGTGGTTATTTGATTCTGCTGCTCCTGTTAATTGATGTAGGATTTTGACAGTAATGCACTGATTGTATTTATAAAAAAAAACCAATAACAACGGTTATTATAAAAACACCCGTTGTTATTAATTTCCCTCCATAAACTATTAAACGCGCGCATTACTATCAACAACGAGTTTATCGTATAAAACCGTTGTTATTAACGTCCCACTCACTCTTTATACAACGGATGTTTTATAACAACAATGGCTTTAAACCGTTGTTAAAATACTTACAACAACGGTTTGTATCCATGAAACCGTTGTTATTACTTTCCCACCAAATATTTTACTTCTTTTCACAACGAATAGTTAATACCGACAACGGTAATTAACCGTTGTTATACCTTTAACAACGGTTATTTTTAAAAAACGTAATCGTTGTTAAAACTTTTAAAAACGGCCCGAATAACAACGCCCGCTTTTTTCTATAACAACTGTTATTAGCCGTTGTTGTAACACCCTCACATACCAAGGTGCCTTACCAAGAGCACTCTAGCATGGGAGACTGCTACCATCTCGGTTTTCCGAGGCTAGTATATGAAAGTTACCATTCCAAAACATTTAATTAAGTAATAGGAGTTAACGATTACATGTTCCAAAGTCAAAACCAGAACAAAGTTCACTAGTTCCTGAAACAACTGAATCTAGACAGCTAATCTCATGACAGCGGAAGCTAGACTCGAAGTGATGACTCCCCAAGCTCGTCTCCAAAGCTAAATACCATCATCACCTGTCACAATCTGCTCACCATCCCCGAATGGATCACCACAGATTTTACAAAACAACAACGGGGTCAGTTCACTGCATAATCAAAATAAGACGAAGTACGATAAGATAAACAGCTGTCACAATTCTCCTCTAACTCCCAATCACATCATGTAACTGACTACACACTAAAGTGGGTAGCCCTGCCACTGGGGGACCGCAGCCTTGCCCACCGAATCCCCGCTCATCAACGAGCGATAACCCTGTTCATTAATGTGCACATCCCCTCCTGTGGCGGGTTCCACAAAGGACGAAACAAGGGCGTAAAGCCACTCCCGCAAGTGACTCCACTCAGCCAAGGACGCGCCTCGCGAACATCACCAACAACTATCACAACACCAACACCAAACTCCAATCCAACAACAGCAGATAACCAGAATATCAATCGTACAAACAATTACCACATAATCTAAAATCAATTAAACAGTAAACCGAGTAGGGAAACCCTACCTTCTCGCAATCTGTTATGTCGCAGCCAATCATACAAATGCGCAACGAGTAACACATCATCGCCTAAAACAACGATAAACAACAATCAATAACACATACGATGAGCCAAAACCCTAAACCCTCAAATCTTAAAACTAGGGCAAACCCTAAAAGACAAACTGACAAACTTATAGGACTAGTGACTTACCGACGCAATTGACGCAAGAGAGGAAAGAACAAGACTCACGAGCAATCCATGATCTTGAGAGAGATTATAGGTGATTAGGGTTACGTAGAAATGTTTTAGCTTTTGTAAAAAGTAAAATGAAACTGTTAAACTCAATTTATAACTCTAATCCCCTTTAATCAAACCGCGTAAAATAATTACCGTCAAACCGGATACTCGGTCGAGTATAAAGTATACTCGGCCGAGTATCACCTACTCGGTTGAGTATTACCATACTCGGCCGCGTATTCCTGGACAGTAGCCTAACCAGAAACACACGACGCATTACTCGGCCGAGTAAGCCCTATTCGGCCGAGTAACAGGACTTAGAAAAACGTAGTATTACAATCTTCCCTCCTTAAAAATGAACTTCCTCCCCGAAGTTCAAACCCAACCTATAAAACATGAGCACCTAACACTAACTCCACCAACCATGCTTACTAACACAACACGGTTCACGATATCGTCTCTACTACAACATAGCCTCTCAATACTAATTCTATAATACTATCGAATACCAACAACATAAGTGTTGCCAACTCTGTCTTACTTCCATAACGCTCACTAGCAAACTCAATACCAAGACAATCCACCAAAACGGAATGTTACATTCTACCACTCTTAAAACGAACTTCCTCCTCGAAGTTTACTCACACTCATAAACATCATACTACTACAAGTACTGCCATTGCCTGTAATAAATCAACCACAACACAAATCCATCCTTTATTCTACACCAACACTCAACTTCCAATTAAACCAAAACATGTACAACCCTCAAACTTTGTTTGTCGCATCCTACTCCTCGTAATATAAATGCTACGTCCTCGTAACTCACTAATACCAGATCCTTAGCTATATCTTCTCATTATCTTCATCACCACCGCATGTCACCGATAACTGCCTATAGCTTCAACACCTACCTACATCCATTCATATATCTAAGGCTCTCTTACTCTAGCTGTTCTCATACCTCAATTCATTCGGCAGACCACCTAACCTATACCACAAACGACATACTTCTTTATACATGCATTTATCTCCACAATCATAACTCACGGTCAACAATTGATACACACACTGACACTAGATCCTCAAGTTCTCTTCTATATTGCAGTAAAACTCATCCATAACGCAATATAATACTAGTTCCCAACACCCTATACTCACTGTCCCAATAAGGATCATGAACCACTTGCCGCTTCCAGCTCAGCGTACACCCATTCCACAAACTCTTGTCACAACTATGTCAACCAATGTGATCGGCTAGTCGCACACCTAATCAAAAATAACAAACTGGCCTAAACTAATGCAGTAGAGGAAGTCGGGATCGTATCCACAGGGAGACAATTTGTTCTATTTGCAAAATTTAATCTGTCTAAGTAACAAGTCTAGGGGTTTGATTTGTTTGATAACTAAACTAAAGAAGCGAAAAGTAAAGAAATAAAGCGTAGAAATCGAGTCTAAAATTATAAGGGGAGATAGATAGGATTGTCAGCTCACCATGGTCTAATAACGGTTAAAGGTAGGGTCAAAGACTTAGTCAAATTATGGTCTGAAGGGCGATGATAAGGTCCTCTCGGTCCACTAATCACCATAAAAACTTTCTAATATGCTCTCGCTCTATTTAAAGTATTCTATTGTTCGTAGCAGATCTCACTCTTTCCAATCTGTTGATCTAGGTCGGATTTTACCAGATTAAAATATCTAGTCGCATGTATTCAACTAATTAAATAGGAATTAAATGCTACGATTAACAATTCAGACAAATAATTATTCCATATCTAATATCCTAATTAAATACCGTCATGCAACCATGGATTCCCTAAATCCTAGCACGAAGAAATTAGCTACTCATGATCGAATTAATGAAATTAATAACAATAATGATAACTAAATTAAACATGATAATAAGATGGAAACAATAATCAAGCATACGATAAAAGCAAGACAAGAAAGAGTAAAAACGAATAAGAGGAAATAATAATTGAAGAACGAAAGGTTAATTAAATTACCGAATGAAAAAGGAATGATCACAAATTTTCCGATCCGAATCCCAAAGCAAAAGCAACGTATGAAAGTGTTTTTAACAGTATATGAAAGATAACCTACTAAAGTTCTCAGTTTCTCTTTATATAGCAATAGCTGAGATTTATTAATTAAACGACTAATGGGCTAAATTAACAAGTTAAGCAAACACGGCCTGATAAGTGAAACTAGTCGATAGACCACACAAAGCAGTCAATCGACCAATTCTTCGGACAAAACCAGTCGATCGACCAAAACAGGCTGTCGATCGACTTTTTCCAGTAACCAGCAACGTCAAGCATCTTCCTCATGTACTTCCATGCAACCTCACGCATTCTAAGACGATCGCTTCCGAGCTCAAGCTTCAATAGTATCCAAAATGCAACTCCGGGGATGGGTTTTGGCTCATTCTTCACCTCTTGAGTTAACAACCTACATGAAACATAATACGACCTAAAGTAACTGAAACAAGGGAGAATAGTAGCTTACACTACACAAAATGGCATAGAAATGCGTTTAAAATGTCAAGATAGAATATATAAATGAAGCAGGCATTAAACCTCCCCAAACCAAACCCTTGCTTGTCCCCAAGCAAGCAACGACTAAAGATAAAAAAAAATAATGGAACGGTAGACAAGCTCAGAGCTAACTATGCTTCATACGCTCAAACCAATTTAATGCAAGTAGCCAAAACCGAAATACAAAATCAATTGCAAACGAGTTATACGTATGAATCAACTTACTGAACCATCAACCTTGCAAGACTCGTATATATCGGACTCTCATGGGTCGCTCATCACTTGTTAAAGAACATGGCGAGTATATAAAGTAAGATAGAAAGAAATATAGTCACTCACCTAACTGCAACCTATAAGAACATGCATGCAATCTAACATGATAGTTATCTCTACCGACCGTACATATGCATTCCAAACAAACAGGACCAAGTCACATGCCGAGGACTTACAAATATGGTAAAGTGAGGTAATTGGGTAAAAAGGGGCAAAACATTTTTGGAAGTGTGGAGATAAGAGCCAAGCTAGTATCAAACGGAACCAAAAAGTAAACTCATCCGCCTCATAAACCCAACTTAAAAGAATAAAACAATGCCAATGCGGCATAAACTCACTCATACCATTAAAACACGACTCCCCATGTAATAAAAAGTCAAACTTGGGAGCATAATCAACATTTGTTTTTCCGATCAGCCGTTTTTTTCTTCTTTTTTTTTTTTTTTTTTTCTTTTTTTTGAATTGATCCCTTTTTTTTCATTTCTTTTTTTTTTTCTTTTCTTCCTTCTCATAATAAACCCTCTTCTCATTCTCAAATGTAATACCAAACTGACAATCAACACATACCCATTATTAACAATGAAACTAGCTTGACTAGAGTAGGCTAATCTAGGATTGTAGTTAACGTTTGTGTCAAAACAAGTCAATTTGGCTAATGTGAGGCTCAAGGGTAGAATAAGAAGAAAAAGGATGCCTCTCCACATGTGACACCGCCACTAACCCGAATGCATACAGGTACTAAGAGACAACAATCATGTTTATGCAAATTGATGTTACATGTCTTATAAGGAGTACTACTCTCATCCTAGCATGAAACTGATCATGAATATCATCAGTTTATTAAGCTCTATACCTCAGAAGTTTTGAGTAGGTTGCCGATATTAAGTCAAGTCTATTCGTTCAGAAAAGTTGATCACAAACTCGTAGATTATGCAATGACCGTACAAGAGTGGCAAAGCAAGGCTTAGGCAAAAAATAAAGCACAGACGCAATTTCATCTTTGTTATCTAACCGTTCCGACTCGACCTGAAATGAAAATAAAACATGTTTATTACAAATACAAGTAATTACCCGAACACATTTATTACCAACCAACAAGTCATAAATTTCATAATCGGAGAAACAAGTTTATATAATCACAATATTAGAGTATTCATGACTATCAATCAATCCCATGTAATTGTCATTATCACCACTTCCAACACTGAAACTCAATTGTCTTACGACGACAAAGTTAAGAGTAGTCATACCTTCACTAGACGCCCTCACAATCCACAACTTATTCAAAGCATTGACTAAGCAGACACGATTGACAATATTTTAGGCTTCAAAGCTAACATTCAAGATGGCATAAGATGATGAACAAAAATTACCCTTTCTGAAACATGTCACCAAGGATCAATATTAACATATAGAAAATTATTAACACCATAAACTAAAATGCCAAAAAAATCTATTGTTATGACCATCTATACATAACAAATTATTTTAGATCTAATTTTGTATTGCACAAAACCATACAATATTTCCCTTTAACACGCTCCATATATTTCCAAGTAGATCACATAAGGGATACATTTTTCACAACTTAGAGAGAAAATACAACTTTTCAAAATTTACTCAAATAATACTACTTCCTCCACATGTTGTCACGTCATACATAAGTGATAATACAATATAACGTTCATGAAATTATACATAAATATGTAGAAATACATACGAAAATTTGACACATGATTTTAATCTTGAAAAATCTCATTTTGGGAGCTAAGTACATATCAATGTATCACTTTTGGGCAACCGTATAAAAGGCAAATTTGTTGAACCCCACAATTGTGTTTACTCACTTAGAAAAGTACCAAAATTTTCTCATACCGAGCAAGAAAAGGGCTCATGCTTGTCTCATACATATTCGGATGCTTGTCTTTTGATACAACAACAAACATAATAGATATAATACATGCTTCTTGGGTTAGATATTCAAATTACTGTTTTTGACCACCAAAATCAGGCAATTATTCATCATAAACTTTGCATAATGACAAGGCAAACAAATACTTAGCCAACCACAGATATAAGCATAGCACATTAAACATCTTTTACCATTGCAATTTACATCTGGTTATTGACAAATTTTAGATGATTGGATATGAAAAGAAAATAGCACTGATTCGTTGCTTAACCTCCATCAGATTTGATTAATCTGTCTTGACTTGAGTACACTCCGTCGTATATACGCTTGAGAAAGACCATAATTTCTACCTATAAACCTTTCACAATTTTCCTCTTTACATTTTCATACACCAACTAGATTGTATAAAATAAAATATAAAAATGAAAAAGAATCTGTAATTTACACAGAAGAGAATCATCGAACAACTGAAAGGACTGAAACATTTTGAAAACTTGCTAACCAAAAATTACCTCTCGAAATCCAGATCATTTATTCATTCATCCATTTAACTTAAATAAACTAAACAAATCAAACCTTGTATCTGATGTTTGTCATGTAGCACGAGTGACGATTTAGTCGTTATATACAAGGTTAATAATTGCCGATTGACTGGTAATAAATCAACCAAATGAATCGTTTGGCTTTGATAATCAAATTACTAAAAATTGTTAGGTAAACAAGTAAGATTAATATAGAAACTAATAGATTTTGTGCATTTGGTAAACATGATAAATGCAAATTCATCAGATAGCAAGAAAAAAGTTGTTTAGACATGCATCAAACAAATGGTCTTTCATACATTGTAAGAAGCAAACGTAATATTTAATTGTAAGCAATTAAGATTTGACTTTGGTGACGAATTGACAGAAACAGACATAGCCATATCGCCTTAAATAAAAATTTAACGAGCAAGAAATTCTCCAAAAAAATTAAAATTAAAAATTAAATACAATTTTAGACTGTAGGCGGTATAACTATTATGAAAAAAATCAACAGAAAAACTTACAGAACTTGAAGAGTAAGATGTCGTGGCGTGATAGAATCACTGCCCTAAAGTTGTATTTGCCCCGCTCGATACACACGGCCTCTTAGCAACCAACTTCCCAGGGTTACACGACTCCTGAGTCTAAGGTGTACGACAAAGACTCGGATTGAGGATTACTAACAGAACGTTTCCAAATTCAGCTATGAATGATACATAATAGGGAAGAAGTAGTTTGAGAAGAGTAGATGTGAGAATATGTTGAGGTTTTTGAAATGGTGTATATAGGTGGTATTTATAGGCAGAGGTGGCAAACATGTCAATCGGATCAGTTTCGGTTTGGGTTCTTTCGGATCGGGTTCTTTCGGTTTATCTTTTTTTTCGATTTCAGTTCGGTTCAATTCGGGTTGGATTCAGTTTTGACTTTTAATCGGTTGCAGATATTTCGGATCGGTTCAGGTTCGAGTTGGGTTAATATCGGTGCAAATAAAGTTCAGGTCGGGTTAATATCAGACAAGATTAGATTCAAGTCAGGTCATAATCGGATCGGATGTCAAGGGATTAGGTCTTTATTCAAAACATTGGATACAATGTTACCTTCTGTTGATCCCCTTGCAGCCAGGCATACCCATTAGATACTGAGTAATGTTCCTGATTATCCCAGCTACCATTACTAAATCCAGCTTTCATTTGATCCTTTACCTGACAAATTTTACGCCAAGTCCAACTAGAATTATTAGTTGGTTGGTAATCCAGCCACTCCTGATCTTTTATGTAAACATGACTAACCCACTTAATCCAAAGATGGTCAGCCTTGTTCACTATCCACCACACATATTTTCCAATCAGAGCTACATTCCACAGCCTGCAATCAATGATACCCAAACCACCATACTTTTTAGCTTTACATACTTTCTCCCAAGACACAGGAGGGGACTTAGCAAACTGGTCACCACCACTCCATAAGTAATTCCTGCATATTCTCTCAATCCTGTCAATAACAGTTAGAGGAATGATAAAAATTCGAGCCCAAAAAGAATGGAGTTGGGATACGACAGCTTACACAAGTACAAGCCTACCAGTATAAATGAGTTTTCTTGCCCCCCAGTTCCTGATCCTCATCACAATCTTTTCAACTAATCTAGAACAGTCCCCAATGGCCATTCTTTTGTGAGAAATAGGAATACCTAAATATCTAAAAGGGAATTGTCCCTCTTTGAATCCAGATAGTCTGAGTATATCATTACCAGTCTGCACACCCAGGCCATTGAAATAAATATCAGACTTCTCACGATTCATCTCAAGGCCAGAAGCAACAAAGAAGGTAGCAAATGCTCTTAGCAATACAGTAATGGAAGGTTTGTCACCTCTGCAAAACATTAAAAGATCGTCTGTAAAACAAAGGTGAGTTAGCTTAAGTGCTCTGCAAAGGGGGTGGTAACTGAACACCATATTATCAGTGACCTTAGCTAACACCCTGCTGAGGTATTCCATGCACACAGTAAACAATAAAGGAGATAATGGATCTCCTTGTCTGATGCCTCGTTGCCCTTGGAAATACCCAAAGCTGTTACCATTTAGAGACAGAGTATACCAAGGAGTGGTTACACAAGCCATGATCCAATGAATCACCTTAGAAGGGAATTTTAAAGCATGTAACATCTGACTAATGAATTCCCACTCAATGGAATCATATGCCTTCTTGAGGTCAATTTTCATAAGGCATCTAGGAGAACATGTTTTCCTTTTATATAATCTGACTAGATCCTGACAGATTAGAATATTGTCAACAATCTCCCTCCCTTAATGAAAGCACTCTGATTCTCACTCACCACATCAGGCAAAACCTTAGCCATTCTACTACAAATGACCTTGGAAATAACTTTATAAACCACATTGCAACATGCAATCGGTCTAAAATCAGCCACTGTCTCAGGTCTCTCCTTCTTGGGAATCAAAGTGATGGTAGTTGCATTAATCTGGGTAAGCAACTTGCCTGAGATAAAGAATTCCTGAACAGCAGCCACCAGATCCTTTTCAACCACCTCATAAGAATCCTTAAAAAACTGAGAACTATACCCATCAGGCCCTGGAGCTTTCATGGCAGGTATAGAGTACAGAGCATCATGGATCTCCTGATTAGTAACCTCAGCTGTCAACAACTGACAATGATCTTCAGTAACTAGCCTCCCCATCCTGACAGTGGGAATATGTACCCTCTTAACAGACTTTCTGGAGCCCAAAAGCTTTTTGTAGTACACCACAAAAGCCTCCTCAATGGCACTGGCAGAAATGTGCTTAGTGCCATCCATATCCCAAATACTTATCACCCTATTATAAAGCCTTCTAGCTTTAATAACACTATTAAAATAGTGAGTATTGTCTTCCCCTTCAACAAGCCATTGAGCCTTAGCTTTTTGTGCAAGAAAGCTTCTTCTAGCATCAGATCTCTCGTGATAGACCTTAGCAGCATTATGGGCTTCCTGCTGCAAAGTAATATTTGTGGGATCATTCTGCAACTTTTCCTGGGCATTGTGCAATAACAATAAAGCTACTTTAGTGGTAGTTTCAATGTTAGAAAATGCAGAGTGATTAAGATCTTTCAGAGGCTTCTTCAGAGCCTTCAGTTTCTTCACAAATTGGAACATCTTGTAGCCAGGCACCCGCTGCACCCAAATATTCTTGACCACGGAAAGGAAATCAGGATCCTTCCCCCATATATTGAAGTATTTGAACCTACCTTTCCTACTCCCACCCTCAGGATGCAGAACCATTGTACATGGGCAATGGTCAAATAATCCTTCAGGATGGAACATAGTGATAGTATCCTGAAACTGCAGCAGCCACTCATCATTTACCATAGCTCTGTCTATCCTACTGAAGACCATGTCCCCAGCTTCATGCTTATTGTTCCAAGTATAATAAACACCATGAGCAGGAATGTCTCTAATCTCAGAATCATCCACACATTGCTGAAAGTCCCTCACCTCAGCATCAGAGACCTCAGACCCAATTCTCTCATTCATAGCCAGTATATTATTGAAGTCCCCCATGACTACCCAAGGCCCATTAACCAGAGTTTTCATATGGATAAGAGCCTGCCACAAGGGTACCCTCTCAGCTAGTCTATTAAAATCATAAACTAGGGAAAGCCACCATACCTCACCAGTAGGCAAAAAAGTAACATGAGCATTTATAACTTGATCCATTTTGTTAATGTCCTCCACTTTATAGTGTATATTATCCCAGATAAGCCAAATTCTTCCTCCTTCATGACAGCAATTATTATTCACCATAGTCTAGTGAACACCCAAGCCTTGATGAACTTATTAATAGAGCTACTCCTAACCCTAGTCTCAATTAACCCAAAAAGACCTACATTACTAGAATGCAGAAACCATCTAATATCCTTCTGCTTATTCACACTATTCATACCACGAACATTCCAAAAACCAATGCTACCCATTTTCAATGTTTGGTTGCTCACCCCCCAAGTCCTCCTGAACCACCTGTCTATACTGCACAGATTGCTCCAGGACCTCCATCACACTCCTCCCTCATGTCCGTACATGTGTCCCTTCTTGCCTAGTCAACCTAGTAAGTATCCTGGCAGTAGAGAAAGGAGTAAAAGACATAGGAATTGGGGTAATAAATCTATTAGGCATAATGCTTGCATTCTTCTGAGTCATAGGTGCTACTGGGGGGATAGGAACAGGTATAGCCACTGCAACTGGTTTAGGTGGTTGTTGTGGTTGTTTAGGTACCCATTGCTACTTGCTCTTACCCTTCCCAATAGCCTGTTTCTTCCTACAATCTCTACCAACATGACCAAGCCCCTTGCATTCAGAGCAAATGACAGGTTTCCATTCACAATGGACAATATGCCTATGGTCAATACCCAATTCATCAGTAAACTCAATCACGTCAGGTAGATCCTCTCCCATTTTAACCTCAACCATAATTCTGGCATGTCCAATGAACGTTTTGAGTAGAGTGTTACTATCACAACGAATAGGTTTCCTAACCAGTCCTGCAATCTTATTCAAAGTGTTTCCCCAAAACTTCAAAGGAAGTCCATAAAACCTAATCCAGATTGGTACTACATCAAGTGCTTCTCTGACCAGTTTTACTTGTGGTGTCCACTCCTTGACAACCACAGGTTTATTGTCAAAAAAACATGGGTCCTGATAGTAATACCCTTAGCTTCATTGCTTCAGATTTAAAACGAACAAGAAATATACCATTGGAATGAAAGGAAATCTGTTCATACTCAGTATATCCCCAAACTCGTTTAACAAATCCTTCCACAACCTTAAACGGTGGATTAGAGCCAAGCACATAGCAATACACAGCGGTGGACCAATACGCTAATTCATTCTCAACATCAGTATCAGACAATTGAAAATGGCTTACCCTGGCAGATTCTGGCGATTGCGGCTGATGCGAAACCTCAGTCCAATCACTACCATCGTCAGAGACTTCCTCCTCAATCGAATCCATCCCACTATGAAGATTGAATGGACGGATACAAGAGCTTGAACCCTGAGCGTGCCCTTCCAACCGAGGAATAGCCAGAAGACCATCATTATCAGGATCCAACATCTGATATCTCGACCCATGATTTCTACTATTAGGCGTAATATTATTATTTGGTGTATTTTTAGGATTTTGTGTAATATTATTGTTTATTATTCTAATTCCTCTACTAGTTTTAGGGTTGTTACGTTTTTGTTTCGCCATTGCTGAACAATCACAGAAACAAGCCTATTGGATACAATACGAATTTTTTTTTTTAAAAAAAGTAATAAATAATGTTTTTGTATAACTACGATATAATATTAATTCATTGACGTCAAATGGGTGACACTCATGTACAAAAGGACACCCTAGATGTGACGCCTAGGTACATTCGGGTCATTTCGGGTTTCAATGTTTGGTTTATGTCATCAATGTACGGGTTGAAATCGGTTCAGGTATATATCGGTTCGGATTAAAACAATTCAGGTTGAAACAGTTCATGTTCATTCGATTTTGGGTCTATTTCGGATATTAAAAATTCGGTTCAATTTCGAATCAATTCAGGCCGATTCAGGTTTCGGGGTAAAGTTCGGTTATACCTTTCGGATGTACGGTCAGTTGTCGATTCAGGTATTTTCGATCGGTTTTTCGGGTTCGGTATACTTTTGCCAGGTCTATTTATAGGAGAGAAAAGGAAAAATCTAGAACCATATTTATTATTGTCTCGTAAATTAATTTTAATAATCAACACCATTTGTATAGGAAATACAATATTCAACATAAAAGAATGAGTAATCTATTTTGGAAAATTGTGCCGATGAATGTGGAAAAAAGGTGATCACACTTCCGAAAAAGAGGTCGCTCGACCGCACCGCAGGTGCTTTAACATAGACCGACCCCTCCACTACTACACATATTAGTAGTAATGCAAGTGATCACTTATAAACCACAGCCTCCTAGTTTATTATATCAATATCGGATAAATAAACGCTTCTTTTGAAGTAACACTTCCAACAAAATCAACGTCTTACGCGATTTTAAAAGAAATGGATGGTCAATAGAATAGGGTAATTATTTGTGATAAAGGTTTGCATCCGATAATTTTACAGATACATTTATTTGTAACAATGCTTGTCCCATATAAAATCAATAAATTCATGCTAATTCATTAATTAATGCCATGATTAACGCGTTGAAACGCAGTAACTATTATGCAACTAACTCATATAACAAATTCAGGGGAGATTTTTTTAAAAAAATGGAGAGAGAAAAATGAGGAAGAAGTACCTTGAAGGCTGAAGCGGGAGCGAGTCGGATGCTTTGCGGGAAAGTATTAAACTCCGGTTTTGTGTTTTCACTCTATTCACTCTGTATAAATCGGGTCAAATAGAAGGCCCTTCTAAAGATGGGCTGATTTTATATACAAGTAGTTCTTATACAAAATCGATTAAATATCGTCGACACTTTTACCAAGAGTTGTGTTTTTTCACATACGAACTTTACTTTTTCAGATACGATTTTTACGATGTTATCCTTGTCATTTGTTTTCATCTCTCTCACTCAAAACTTAATAGAACTCACCCACCTCCTCCTTCCCCAACCCCGCTCCACGCTCCACCTCACCATCGGTTCCTCTGCCCTGCTCTGGCCTCCGATCCACTATCAAAATTTGAACCATAGAGTATTTCCATAATTTAATGGTCCATGTCTTATCATTTCGTGCTTTGGCTGCAATAATGGATTGATCAACCTACAAGTTGCTTAATGGCATTTGGTATCAAGTAATTACGCAGGTGTACTTGTTCTGCTGCAATAATAATAATGGATTGTATCAAGAATTTCAATATGCATTGTGTATTATATTTGCCTATATTTTAACAACCCAGCCACCCCGCACAACCACCACCCCCTCTAACAATTATTTTATAAACCATAATTTCAATTATTATGATTAGTAAATAAAAAAGTTTTTAATAATTGATAGACCATTGAGAAAAAAAAAATGCAACCAATAATATTAACTAGTTTGACACCCGTGCGTTGCAACGGGGTAATTAACTTAGTTATAATGTTACATCGTCTAATTATTTGTTTACATATGATTAAATTATCTTTTTCAAATAAAATAAAACATAAAACACTTTGTTAATGAAAAAAAAGGTTGTAAGGCTTATTATTGGTATGTATTGTTATAACTAACGTGTGATGCTAATTCAAACTCTTATAAAAGCTCTCTAAGATAATACTTGAGAGACTCAAATTGATACCTAACTTCAATGATACTCTTATTTATAGTCATGAGATCACCCTACCTTATGATAATCTTTTGATGTTGGACAATTCAACTATTTATACATAGTATATTCAACACACCTACATTATTTTTCAATGTGTGACAAATTTAACTAAGAAGTACACAATTTTTAATATGAGTAAATTATATGAAATCTTTACGCTAATGAATAATGATAGCATTTTTTAAATACAAATCTAATTATATTATTTTCATATTTTTTTTAAATAAACATATAATATCACTAATGTATAATCGTCTCTATAAATAATTACGTGCTTAATATTTGTATGTTATTGTTTGTATTATGACAATATTGAGAGACTCAAAAGATTTTGTGTTGATACCTAATTTTCAATTTTGACTTTTATTTATTATCATGGGATTACCTAACCATATGATAATCTTTTGATGTGGGACAATTCACCTTATGACAATCTTCTGATGCGAGCCAATTCAACTATTTATTCGCAGTATATTCATTACACCTATATTATTTTTCAATGTGGACAAATAATATACTTAGAAGTACACCATATTTTTCGCACCTAATTTGACATCCAACCCGATTTGATAATGAACAAATATTATACTACTATCTATTAATAACCGTATGTTTTTTTATCATAATTAAAATATGTGCAAATGATATAAAACCTATACTATAATGATAGCATTTTTTTTACCACGAATCTAATTATATAATTTTCATACTTTTTTTTAACGATATTTTTTTTGTCAAATGAAATGTATAAGTTTTTATATAAATAAAAATTATAAACATCACTTGAATATAATATAAAAAATTATATCATATTGCGGAAATAATGATACAAACTCTTAAAGCTCTCTCTAAGACAATATTTAAAAGACTCAAAAGATTTTGGGTTGATACCTAAGTTCCAATGATGTCTCTTATTTATAATCATAGAATCACTCCATCTTATGTTAATCTTTCGATGTGGGACAAATCTACTATTTATATGTAATATATTCACTACACCTGCATTATTTTTCACTGTGGGACAAATAACATACTTAGAAAAACACCATCCTTTTCATACCTAGTTCGATATCACCCAAATTGCGAATACGGGCAATTGCTACTTTAATATATGTGGGACAAATAATATATTAAGAAATACACCATATTTTATCATAATTAAAATATGAGAAAATAATAATACTTCGTTCATACCATTTAATTGTTTATGTTTTCTATTTTATGTTGTTCTGCTTGTCTGTATATGTTTTTATATATGGATATTTTTTTATCAATTAAATGACTCACATACCTTTGTCTACTTTTATACCTTTCGGTGAATGTGCCAAAATATGAGGTGCTTACATGAGAGTAATCGTGTAAGTAAACATATGAAAAGTTGAGATATCCCATTTTCTTAATATTTGTACAAAAAGTAAATGTAAACAATTCAATGAAATGGAGGAAGTAGTAAATAATACAAAATTTATACTCAAATGAAAGCATTTTTCGCTATGAATCCAAATATCTAAGTTTCTAAATGTTTTGCATTATACTTTTTGGTTAGATTGATAATCAAACAATTCTTTTATGTAAAATAAAGCTTTGATATTAAAAATATTACATAATATCTTTGTCATAATCTTGGAAGATCCTTTAATATACTTTTCTAAAATTATATATACTAGATTTAATGCCCGGGCGATGCCCGTCCCTGTTGTCTGGGGCTGGTGTACCAATGAAAAGTACGTGAACTAAGCACACTCTCAAGGAGGTTTGCATAAAAAGGACATTTTACTTAGTCCTTGCATGTGTGACTTTAGGCTGAGAGAAGAGAGGCTGAACTGACAGAAGGGAGCCGAGTTGAGCTAAAAAAAACTTATTAGAGTTGAGCTGAACATAATGGAGTTGAAGTAATGGTTAATTTGAGAAGAGTTATAGAGTTGAGTTGAACTAAACTAAATGAAAGTGAGTTAAACTAAACTGAATGTAGTGGACCCGATCTAAATGGAGTTGAAGTAAGAATTAACTTGAAAAGATTTGAGCTGAACTGAATTGAATGGAGCTGAGCTAAATGAATGAAGCTAAAGTAAGAGTTAATTTGAGAAGAGTTTAGCTGAACTGAACTGAATGAAACTGAGTTGAGCTGAATTGAATTGAAAGTAGCTCAGTTGAGCTGAATGGAATTGAGATGAACTAAATGAAGCTAAAATGAGAGTTAATATGAGAAGGATTGAGCTAAACTGAACCATATGGAGCTGAACTGAACTAAATGAAGCTTAGTTGAATGGAGTTGAGCTAAAGTAAGTGTAATACTACGGTTTTCTATGTCTGTGGGTACTCTATCGAGTGGGACTTACTCTGTCGAGTAAGTAGCTTTTTAGGCAAAACAGTAGCTGACCTGATGGGTACTCGATCGAATACGTGTGTTACTTGATTGAGTAAGGGGCACTCGATCGAGTAAGTGACTTACTCGATCCACTAAGTGTGTCTTACGAGATTGTTTAGCCGGGTTTTGTTAATAATGCGAGATTAATATAAAAGGCTTCCGTCATTATTTCTTACACTTTTATCATTCTAAAAACCTTTCAAGAGAAGAACAAGAGTTACGTTGATTGCATCTCTCGCGTTGTTAGCAAATCCCAAGGCTAGGATCGTCGGATCGTCTTATTCGTCATACCATTGTGATCGTCACGTCAAGGGTAAGTTCCTTGTATAATTTTTATAGTGTTTTGTTGAGTTTGATTAAAACCCTAATTGGGTAATGTTGGGGATTTTGGGTGTATTGTGTGGTGTTGGTAGTAATGGTATGTATGCATGTTATAGGAGGAAGATTCGTAGGGGAGAAGTTTTGATTAGCTGCTTTACGGTCTCTTGTGATTGCTATCCAGGTAGGGTTTCCCTACTCAGTATTGATTACATGGTTTTGTTGTTTTTGTTGATTGTGTTGTTTTATATCATATTGGAATTGGTTTTGGAATTGGTGATGGTTGGTAGTATAATGTGATTATTGTATATCGTCTGTGGTTTGCGAGGTGCGTCCTCGGCTGAGTGGAGTCACTTGCGGGAGTGGCTTGATGCCCTTGATTCGCCTTCTATGGAACCCGCCACAGAAGGGATGTGCACATTTAGGAACTTGGGTTTATCGCTCGGATGAGATGAGCGGGGCTTAGGTGGGAACGGCTGCGGTCCTCCACTGGCGGTGTGGAATACTTGTTGCGATGAGTATTCTGGCAGGACTACACACTTTAGTGTTTAGTCGGGAGTGTGGTGATGTGACGGAGTTTGGTTGATTGGGTTGGATTATAATGTGGTTTTATTGCAGCTGTTTGTTTTGTGTAATCAGTACTGACCCCGTTTAATGTTTTAAAAACTGTGGTGATCCATTCGGGGATGGTGAGCAGTTATTGAGCGGGTATGAGTTGATGCGCATGGAATAGCTGGGTTGAGTCATCACGAGCTGTTTATAAGTCTTCCGCTGTGTCGAACATTCTTTTATTTTGGATTAGTTGGTTTGACAGTTTTGAGAACATTTGTATTGTACTTTATCAATTTTGGTATTTGGTTTTGTATCACGTTAAACTTAATTATTAAAGTATGTTTCTTTATGATCTATTTGATATTCATTGCCTTGGGTAACCGAGATGGTAGCATTCTCATGCTTTAAGTGGTCTTGGTAAGGCACTTGGAGTATGGGGGTGTTACAGTAAGAGTTAATTTGAGAAGAGTTCATTTGAACTGAACTGAAGGAAGCTGAGCGGAGCTGAGTTGAACTGAAGTGAGCTGAATGGAACTGAGCTGACTTGAATGAAGCTTAAATGAGAGTAAATATAATAAGTGTTGAGCTAAAGTAAACTTAAATCAATGGAATTGAGCTAGCTAAAATGTAGTTGAAGTAAGAGTTAATATGAAAAGTGTTGAACTGAACTGAACTGAACTGAACTAAATGAAGCTTAGTTAAGTTGAGCTAAGCTAAAGTAAGAATTAATTTGAGAAGTGTTGAGCTGAGCTAAACTGAATGGAGCTTAAATAAACTCAATTGAACTTGAGCCAGAAAGAGCATGGCCTTAGCTTGTTGAATTCCTTCTCTTTCGATCCTTCTCCTTTTACCATCTCAGAGGTAATTAAAGTAATATATATTGTGTTGAATTGGAAATCAAGTAAATGAAACAAAATACTCCCTCCTATTTACTAATTTGTTCCTTCTATCCTTATCCAAGCAAGGCAGATTTTATTCTCTATTTCATTTTAAGGAATGTTTTAGGTGGTCCAAATTTAATTACATGTGAGGTCTAATATTTTGTGTGGTCCAAAATAGAACGGAAACAAAATAAGTGAATAGAAGAGAGTATACAATATTTTAAGTGATTGTAAGAAAAGAAGGTAAAAGAGAAAGTTAGAAAGATATGCTATTCATGGCTTAAAATAACATACACACATGAACATACAGCAAAACCTGGCATGAATTTTCATTTATAGAGAGTTACGTACACAAATCCCACCTACTTAAACACTATATTAGCAATAAATATAAACCTTACAGTAGAAATTGGGTATGAGTATACTATTTGCTTTTCTTATTGTTAATTACTAATGTTGAGTTAATCGATCCGGTACTTAAGAGGGGGAGGGGGGTGAATTAAGTACCCTTTTAAAAATTAAAGCGAAATTAAAGCACTAGGTCGTTCACGAATTTCCTTCTGAAATAATACACAGGCTAATTGAACAGTCTTGGTGACTATTCAAACAATCAGAGTTGTGCTGTATTGTTCGTTTGAGTGAATATGTGAATCAAAAAGGAAAAACAAATAAAATCAAAGGCAAACGAAATAAAAGAAAGCAAGAGATACACGATTTTTAACGTGGTTCGACCTACTCTCTAAAGGTCTACGTCCACCCTCTCTCTTAATATTATTTCCTTTATAACCAAACTCGATTACAAACAAAACCCCCACGATCAACCCCGATCGTGCGACTCGAGTACAACCCTGTACCCCAAAGACACTCTCTCACAAAAAGTGAAAATTACAACACAAATTGTCTCCTTATATGGTTCAACAATTGGAACAATGGAGAACAAACTATCCTTATGAATATAAGAACTTGTGTACTCAAGAACAATCCAAAACTCACGGCTTTTGAAATAAACTTTGCAAATAGAACAGAAAGGAATGCTTTTACCAAATTTGCAAAAGACGATTTTAAAAACCAGTTTGACAAAGTTGACTTTGCATAAAAACCCATTTTGGACTTTCTTAAACTCTCCGTATGTGTTGTATATCTTTGCAACAAAGATTCGTTCGTCCTATATATATTTTCAAATATTGACCAAATCAATCTTTTCAATCAAGCAACCAACTTTAGACGAAATATTTGACTGTGATAATTTAGTTGCCTTCAAAGACACATACTCCTCAAAAAAGTTAAGATATTATTTAGAGCAAATTTAGGAAGTTCCAACGGAATGAGTTTTTTCCAAACCAATTATTTAGCAAAAATATTTTATCTTGGAAATTAATTTGTCCAAAAGATAAGTCGTGATTTATTGGACCGAATAAGAATAAGCACAAGATATATATTCTTACAATTCTTCTAGACACGAACCAAGACTCATCCAACGCTCCACCTGTCTTCATTTCCGAGCAAATATGAAATACTTTTGGACCTGTCATATACATGTCTAGCACATACTATTAATTAGGTGGGATATAAAAATGAAGGACTTGTCATCATCAACATATTAGATGCAACAAATTCCCCCTTTGATGATGGCAAGTCCCTAAATAAAATTTCCCCCTCAATAATGGAATACTCCTGCAAACATTCAAGAAAATCCAACAAAATCCAAGACATCAATAACAATAGAAATAGGAAACAATACGATCATTGACATAAACCAAGGTTCATGGAACATAAACGAGATTATCATCATAGGCATAGGTCTAATATTATCAGCAGCTACTAAGTACACTAGAGTCCCTAAATCTTTCACCCTCTTGACATCATCAAAAGGAGAAGTACGGTCAAAATGTGTCAACGCATCGTCCCATGGTCAGTGAAGTGTCAGTGCACCTACCGGACACAGTCAAAAGATATCATCGAAATAAGTATAGATCACTAAGAAAAGTATGAATAATACATAATCAGCAATAAGAAGTAAGCAAAAGAAGGGTGGGGCAAGGGAGGTTTATTTGGGAAGGTGGGCTAAGAGCATCCGCAAAGGTGGAAATCGAGCTCCCCATATACACTCTCTTTCCTCATGTGGGGCTCGTCATTGTTGCACCAACCTCCCCAACATTTGGGGCTCCACTGTTTTTAGGGAAGGTCCCCAAAAGAAAAGTAAGGCAATTTGTGTTACTTTTGGGGAGGTTCCCAAATTTTTGTGTGTGAATTGGGGAACCTCATTGTTGCATAGATGTAGTTATGAAATGAGGAGGGTAAATGGAAAAGTTAGTGGAAAATGAGGTGGACGAATAAGAAAAGGAAAGAGAAAATATGGGGAGCCTCACCTTTGCGGATGCTATAAGAGTTGTTTGAGGAGGTCAGGAATAATGGTGAGTTGTTCAAGGAGTTCTCTGATGGCCACCAATTCGTCTAAAAGCGTTCCTAAGCCACCAGCTGTAACACCCCCATACTCCAAGTGCCTTACCAGGACCACTCAGGTATGAGGATGTCACCATCTCGGTTACCCGAGGCATGATAATCATAAGACAATGAAGAAACATACTTTATTAAATAAGTTTAAGTGATTACATTACAAAACCAACTGTAAGCAAAATACAACTGTCCTCAAACTCTAAACCAACTGAAAGGAACTGTTCTAATAAACACAAATGAAGACTAAAGACTCGATATGTGATGACTCCATCCCCACTAGATCCCACGCGTATCCAAGATATACCTGTCAAAATCGCTCACCACCCCGAATGGATCACCACAGTTTTTAAAACATTTAAACGGGTCAAGACTAATCACACAACTTATATATATATATATATATATATATATATATATATATATATATATATCAATAATAAGACAAACAGACAAAATTTGAACCACACACACACACACACACCACCAACCAATCCCCATCATCTCAATACGACCGTCCACTGGACCCATACCGCGATGGGGACCGCACTGTTCCCACCTAAGCCCCGCTCATCATACCGAGCGATAACCCCCCCCATTAATGTGCACATCCCCTTTCGTGGCGGGTTCCACGAAGGGCGAAACTAGGGCGTGAAGTCACTCCCGCAAGTGACCCCACTCAACCGAGAACGCATCTCGAGAACCATAGACAACCAATCACAATCACAATCACAATCACAATCCTCATATCAAACAACTAACTACAAAGATATCACCAATATCCCATTATGGGACTAATACCGAGTAGAAATCCTACCGAAAGCACAACAAGCAGACGGTATCTACAAAATTGTATCAAAACGCCTCTTCTACGAACCCTCCTCCTATCATATAACACACATAGACCATACATCACATACTACACATAAAAAACCCCCCAATTCCTAAATTAGGGTTTAACCAAACTTAATTAAACATTATAAAAACTATATTAAAAGCTTACCCTCGACGCAAGGAATCCAACGACACGAGAAACGACAAGAACCGACCGTCCGAACTCCGGAATTGCTAAGAATGCGATTAGGAAGATGAACTCGATCGCTTTCTCTCTTAAACAGGTTTTAGGTTTTGCAAAAGTGATTTAAAACAATGACGAATATGTTTAAATACCTTAATCGCATAATTAACAAAACCCGAGAAAACTCCCCGTAAAACCGGACACTCGATCGAGTACCCAAGGTACTCGATCGAGTACTTCCTTACTCGATCGAGTACCCCAACTACTCGATCGAGTACCCAACAGTCGAAAACTATTTTATTTCGCAACTTACCCTTACTCGACAGAGTAAGGGCTACTCGATAGAGTACCCTAAGACTTATAAATACGGAGTATTACAGTCTTCCCTCCTTAAAAGAACTTCGTCCCCGAAGTTCAACCCATACTCTAAAAACAACCATACTAACTCGACCCAGACACAACAACATAACTAAGAACTCAACAACTCGACCAAACATAAAACATGAACTCTTAACACCCACTCCACCAACTATGTTTACTTCTTTAACATGACTCACGATATCGTATCCACCACATATATATCTCTCACGACACCAACTTCATACATAACCAACCACCATCCACTAACACAGCTAGCTCCATAATATCATCCACTATCAAATCCAAAATCAAGACACTCCTAGACATCAAACGGAATGTTACATTCTACCACCCTTAAAAGGAACTTCGTCCTCGAAGTTTACTCGACTCATAACATCATCCTTCAACCATCAACAACACTATAAAAATATTCCCACACTCTTAAGCATCACACTACTACAAGCACGGCCATGGCCTTTTATAAGTATTGTCCACAAAACAAATTCCTCCTTTACGCTACGCTAACACTCTACTTCCAATTATATTACCGCATGCACCACCATGAAACTCTCTTTTATTGCATCCTACTCCTCTTAAGACAAATGTTACGTCCTCGTAACTCACTAATACTAAACCCTTAGCTATATTATCTCATTATCCTCATCACCACCATATGTCAAAGATAACCGCCTATAACCTCATTTCCATAATCACTCCTATTTCTCAAGGCTCTCTTACTTCAACAGTTCTCATACTTCAAATCAATCTGCACCCCCTAACCTATACCATAAGGCTAGTAGCAAAATCACCATACTAACTCTCCATTATCACTGCAAACCAACATACCTCGCTATGTAAAGCACTTATCTTCCAGAAGCATAACTCCCGATCCACACTCGTTACTTATACTCACACTAGATCCTCAAGTTCTTTCCTTCATTACCGCAAAACTCATACATAACTTAATATGACACTAATTCCCCAACACCCTACACTCACTTTGTCCCAACAAAAGATTATGAACTACTTGCCGCTTTGGATCATTACAACACATGTTCCACGAATCATTTTTCATTACCATGTCTACTAAAGCCTTATCTAGAACAAGATCAAAATTATCAGTAATAACCTCTCACAACCGTGTCCCATCAATAGAACATCACTATACCATGACAACAACGAAAACATATTCAACTCTATTTCATATCATACTCTACCTCATTCTTAACTTAACCCGGTAAAGAAAACATCAATAAGCAAGACAACTGTCTACATGTTCAACCAAAACTCACAAAGAACAACAAAAACAAAACAACAATCTATGTATAATCGGTATGCACTTTCAAAACTCGTATCATAATCATCCCGCCTACTCCACCACAACCGGTGACGCATCACAACACCGCCACCAATGTACCCACACCACAATGCGAAAATACACGCATCACAATACTAAATACCGTGCCCGGATCACCACCGGAGGCACCACAACCACATCGATAGACATCACAAATACATACAATTCCATAAATACTTGACTTAAATAACCTTTCTGGACAAGAAAACTTACTCAAATCCACTTTACTCAATCACAACGCAACATATTATATGAATTAAACAGATAAGCATCTCATGAACATCATCTCTACCATTTCACGGAATACACATGTGTTATTAATACACATAAAATTATAACTAGCCATGTCAAATTAATCAAATTATTACCTTTTTGGATATCATTCAATTAAACTACCGTGTCCAACATATATATTACAGAACATTCATAAAACAGCTTTATAATTATCACACCATACCACTTCTTGTGAGGTCAGAACCTCACACAAACATTTACACATATCATAGACCCGTAATCACAACCAACTAGTCAATCCTGACCACGTAAGTTACCACTCAACAAAGGTTACTTGTTGTCCGAGCTTAACTCGCATGCCCCTCATCACATTCTTCCATTCGCATCACCAAAGACCTTCGCCATGCATAACCATACAAATAACACTCATTATGAGAAACCACCTCCTAAGACTATGTCTTATACTTCCCGACAACCATACTTTTATCAATTCACTTTACAAAATCACCTCTTTAGAATTGCCACTTTTCTAATATACCCTTAACCTTAACCACTAGTCAAAGACCATAACACTACCACTGTCCGGACATCAAACCTCTTCACTCATCTCTAAACATCATGATTTGTTTTCTATCTTTGGTTAACATCCCAAACAACGAACATCGAATCCATGAACAAAATTACCTCAACATTTTTCCCAATATTTTCCTTAATTGAATCATCATCCATTTTTCCACCAAAATCTCATATCACGCAGATATTCTACTAACTTCTTACGTTCCTTAATTTCTCGAAACTCATTATTAAACATGTTGTCCTGAAGCTCCCATATAACCATTAACTAACATCCTCATGATAATATCACACATTTCGATGATTCCTTACCTTTATATCACATAACTCCTGAATATTTTCCTCGACCTTACTTTTATCCTTCTTTTCTCTTTACACTCAATAATACCAATTAATAGTTCAACTCCTTATTCCTTCTAGCTAACTCTTTATAAATCCAGTTACCCTTTCGTTGCTCCAAAACTCAAATTCCATTATTTTCTACCGACATCATCCCACTCTTTCTTACCATGGATCTTCTCTTATTATGCTATCACTCACACTTGCCACTAATCTATCCATAGAATCAACGTTTAATGTTCAAACAATTGCATCTCCCTTTTTACATCTCTAGAAATCATAATTCATTTAATACCGTTAATTACCCAAGGAAATCACACCGTAGTTTCGTCTCTCGATAACACAAATTTCCAAACTCAGTCACTACCTGCAAATCCACGTCGCGACATGTCCCATTAAGTTCGCTATATACCACTATTTCCAAACGACCTTTCATTACATATGTTCTTACTCAACACTATTTCTAGCCATCTCCCTCCATAATTTATTATACATCTCAGGTTGCTACTATCCACATCCTTTCTTTCAATCTTTTCATTCTCACGTTCCTTAAACTTACATCATGCCTTGCCCACATTCACTTACATTTTCATTACTCAACATACAATCATGTCACTCATCTCGTCTCACACAACATGCTCTATGCCTCAATTAAGTCTTACTAATCCCAACACATATAAATCATGTCCTCCCCACCGAACTCATACTCATCATAGGTGCCACTCTTTACACCACAAAATTGGGTAACTTACGCGTTAAGACCAACATACATGTAAAACAATGCATAAAGATGCAAAATAACGCCTTTGAATTAAACATAATATGCAACGAAGTCAAAAGATAAACATATGACCCAAAATAGGGGTCACTAGATCGAGTACAGGCCACTCGATCGAGTAAGGGATACCATTTGTAACACCCCCATACTCCAAGTGCCTTACCAGGACCACTCAGGTATGAGGATGTCACCATCTCGGTTACCCGAGGCATGATAATCATAAGACAATGAAGAAACATACTTTATTAAATAAGTTTAAGTGATTACATTACAAAACCAATCTGTAAGCAAAATACAACTCCTCAAACTCTAAACCAACCGAAAGGAACTGTTCTAATAAACACAAAGAAGACTAAAGACTACGATATGTGATGACTCCATCCCCACTAGATCCCACGCGTATCCAAGATATACCGCTTAAGCAAATCGCTCACCACCCCGAATGGATCACCACATTTTAAAACATTTAAACGGGTCAAGATTAATCACACAACTTATATATATATATATATATATATATCAATAATAAGACAAACAGACAATTTGAATCACACACACACACACACACACCAACCAATCCCCATCATCTCAATACTGACCGTCCACTGGACTACCGCCAAACTGGGGGGACCGCACCGTTCCCACCTAAGCCCCGCTCATCATACCGAGCGATAACCATGTCCCATTAATGTGCACATCCCCTTCCGTGGCGGGTTCCACGAAGGGCGAAACTAGGGCGTGAAGTCACTCCCGCAAGTGACCCCACTCAGCCGAGAACGCATCTCGAGAACCATAGACAACCAATCACAATCACAATCACAATCCTCATATCAAACAACTAACTACAGCACATCACCAATATCCCATTATGGGACTAATACCGAGTAGGAAATCCTACCCGAAAGCACAACAAGCGGACGGTATCTACAAACAGTATATCAAAACGCCTCTTCTACGAACCCTCCTCCTATCATATAACACACATAGACCATACATCACATACTACACATAAAAACCCCCAATTCCTAAATTAGGGTTTAACCAAACTTAATTAAACATTATAAAAACTATATTAAAAGCTTACCCTCGACGCAAGGAATCCAACGACACGAGAAACGACAAGAACCGACCGTCTGAACTCCGGGAATTGCTAAGAATGCGATTAGGAAGATGAACTGACTGCTTTCTCTCTTAAACAGGTTTTAGGTTTTGCAAAAGTGATTTAAAACAATGACGAATATGTTTAAATACCTTAATCGCATAATTAACAAAACCCGAGAAAACTCCCCGTAAAACCGGACACTCGATCGAGTACCCAAGGTACTCGATCGAGTACCCCCTTACTCGATCGAGTACCCCAACTACTCGATCGAGTACCCAACAGGTCAGAAACTACTTTATTTCGCAACTTGCCCTTACTCGACAGAGTAAGGGCTACTCGATAGAGTACCCTTAGACTTATAAATACGGAGTATTACACCAGCCATGGTATCCGAGAGATCATCCATCTTCAATCCAAGAGCACCAAAACCACCTGTACTAGACCCAGCAGAACTCGAAGCCTTACTGCGCAACCCATGTAGTTGATCATCAACAACCCCGAATGTGGATTCCGGTGAGACAGGGTTCTCGGGTATGATGGAGGTAGGAAGTTTAGAGCTTTTGGTGGCGGCTTTGCATTTCTTCTTCGCCATGGCTGCCGCGGAATAAGAGGGGTGTTTTGGAAATTTTAGGGTTGAGAGATGAATAGGGAATTTTGGTTGGGTTTAGAGTGTGTGTTGTGGACGGGTGAGGGGAGTTAGGTGGGTATTTATGATTTTCATATGGGCTTGTTGGGTAAGGCTTTATTTATCTTTTGCCAAAACCAAAATGCATGATTACGTAAAACAGTACCAATTCATAGAGAGTCAACTTATGACTAGTCTATATGAAAAAAACCGACTAGAGTAAGCAGAATGCACGTCAACTTAAAATCTCATAAGATAAATTATTGACACATAATCACGACATCTTCAATCTAGTCAATCATTGAGGTATTAATTTTTAGGACTAAAGATACTACGAGCTGCTATTCAAAAAACCTAATTGTTCTCAAATTGTTCTCGAGCCAATGGTTTAGTAAAAATATCGGACAACTGATCTTCTGTTTTACAAAGCTTATGTTTCCTTTTTCTGCGTTATCACGGAGAAAATAATGATGAATGTCAATGTGTTTTGTCTTGGAATGCTGAACGGGATTTTTAGAAATATTAATTGCGCTAGTGTTATCACAAAGAATGGGAACACAATTAATGATCATACCGTAATCCCGCAGCTGTTGTCTTACCCATAGAATTTGAGCACAACATTGAGCAGCAGCGACATATTCACTCTCAGCAGTAGATAGAGCAACCGTATTTTGTTTCTTGGAAGCCCAGGAGATAAGACACGGTCCTACAAAGGTGGCAATACCAAATGTACTTTATCTTTCAACTGAGCAACCTGCATAATCTGCATCTGAATACCCCGTGAGAGTGAAATTGCAGTCCATAGGATACCATAAATATAAGTCCTGAGTACCAATCAAATATCGAAGAATACGCTTTCCAGCTGTTAAGTGTGATTCTTTGGGATTTGATTGAAACCGGGCACACAAACATACACTATAAAGAATATCCGGACGACTAGCTGTGAGATATGAAAGTGAACCTATCATACCTCAATACACCTTTTCATCTACACTTTTACCTTTTTCATCTTTGTCAAGCTTGAATGTAGAACACATAGGTTTAGGAAATGGATTAGCTGTAATCATACTAAATTTCTTTAGCATCTCCTTGATATATTTTCTTTGATGGATCATTATGCCATGTGTAGTTTGCTTTATCTGAAGGCCCAAAAAGAATCCTAGCTCGCCCATCATGCTCATCTCGAACTCCGATTGCATAAGATTGGAAAAATATGCACATAAAACATCATTAGTTGCTCCAAAAATAATATCAACTACATAAATTTGAACTACTAATAAGTCCTCTTTCACCGATTTTAGAAATAGTGTTTTGTCAACTGAACCTCTTTGAAAACCATTTTCAATAAGGAACTTTGATAGTCTATCATACCAAGACCTAGGTGCTTGTTTAAGACCATAAAGTATCTTATATAATTTATAAACATGATTAGGAAAATTACTATCTAAAAAACCGGGAGGTTGTTTAACATATACTTCCTCTTGCAAATAGACATTAAGAAACACATTCTTAACATCCATTTGAAAGAGTTTGATACCCATATGAGCGGCAAAAGCAATAAGGAGAGGAATGGCTTCTAGTCTTGCCACTGGTGCAAAGGTTTCATCGTAATTGATCCCTTCCTGTTGACTGTATCCTTGCACTACAAGTCTAGCCTTGTTTCTCACAATCACACCTGCATCATCCAATTTGTTTCGAAATACCCATTTCGTTCCTATGACGAAACGATATCTTGGACGTGGTTCTAAGTGCCACACCTTGCTTCGTTTAAAATGATTAAGCTCCTCCTACATAGCAATAACCCAATCAGGATCAGTTAAAGCATCATTAATATTAGAAGGTTCTAATTCTGATAATAATGAATAATGAGCACAAAAATTTCTTAATGAAGATCTAGTTTTGACTCCCTCATGGATGTCAGCCAGAATATTATCCATTGGATGTGAACTTTGATGCTTCCAACGTCGAGGAACAAATGTTTCTGTTTCAGGTGTAGATTGAACAGTACTAAATTCTGTTCGATTCTGCTCGACATTCGTATCTGTAAACTGAACAATACTGGATTCTGTTCGATTCTGCTCAACATCTGTATTCGTCTTTCTCGACGTATCTGAGCTACTGGAGGCCTGATTTATCTCATTAGACGGTGGAGCTGTAAGTTCAGAGACGCTTGAACTTGGTGATTTTTCACGACAGGACAGTTCTGTGTTCTGTTCATTTCCCCCTGAATTCGTGGACTGTTCTGCACATGTTCCTTCCAACGATGAAGGCTCCTCCTCTAGTTCAGGTGGATCATCTCTTACAAATCCAATCTCAAAGTCATCATCATCCTGCAATTCAGCGTTAAGCACATTAGTTTTATCGAAAATTACATGTACACTTTCCTCAAAACACATAGCTCTTTTGTTGTAAACTTTATAAGCCTTGCTTTCGTTTGAATATCCAATGAAAACCGCCTCATCGCTTCATGGATCAAATTTTCCCAAATTATTTTTGCCATTGTTATGAACATAGCATTTTGACCCAAAGCAGCGGAAATGTGCAATGTTTGACTTTCGCCCATATAGAAGCTCATAAGGCGTTTTCTTATGGATAAATCTAATAGCAACACGGTTACGAATATAACAAGCTATGTTCATAGCTTCGGCCCAAAAGTTTCTAGGTAACTCTCTACAAAGTAACATGGATCTGGTCATGTCCTCTAAAAGTTCTATTCATTCTTTCCACTACACCATTTTGTTGCGGTGTCCTAGGAGTGGAAAAGTTATGATCAATACCATGTTCAGTTCTAATGGAGATCAATTTGTGACCAAGTTTGTTTTGGAGTTTCTTAATCAAAACGTGGAATTCTTCAAAGGTTTCACTTTTAGCATGTAAAAATAAAGTCCAAACAAACCGTGAATAATCGTCCACTAGAACTCATACATAAAGACTTCCACCTCGGCTTCTAATCCTCATTGGTCAACACAAATCCATGTGAATGATTTCTAGAGGCTTGGTGGTGCTAACGAACCTTTTAGATTTAAAAGAACTTCAGACATGTTTGCATCGAGCACAAACAACACAAACTCCGTCAATTTCAAACTTCATAGAAGGTAGGCCTTCCACTAAATCGAGTTTGTAAAGTTTGTTTAGAGATGAAAAGCCAACATGTCCAAACCTCTTATGCCATAGATTAGGATCATTTTGCATTACGGATAAACATTTAATGGTTTCCCTAGGAATGCTTCCTAAGTCAGCCACATAGATGTTATTAACTCTCTTACCTTGAAGAACAATTTCATTAGTACTTTCTTTGATTATATAACAAAGGTTTGCATGAAACTCGACCTTATTTCCTTTGTCACATAATTGAGAAATACTAATCAAATTGTGTTTGAGACCCTTTACAAGCAGCACATCATCAATGGAATGTGAAAGAGACTTACCGACTTTGCCAATACCAATTACTTCACCTTTTTTGTTATCTCCAAATGTCACATTTCCACCATCGTATGCCGATAATGAGAGGAATTGGTTTCTATTACCTGTCATGTATCGTGAACATCTGCTATCAAGATACCAACGGCTGGCTCCTCTCATATGGCCCTGCAAAAGAGAATTAGTTAGATAATTTAGGAACCCAAACAAGTTTGGGTCCCTTCTTATGACGAACGGTATCTAAAACATCTTTTCTAATCCACATTTTCTTAACAACTCTTATGCTACGATCCAAATGACCTAAGCTTTTTTTACAAGCATTAAATACGTGGCCTGTATGTCCACAAAATTTGCAAAGAATGTATTCAGGTAGACCCACGTACTTATGCTTGCGAAAATGTCTCTCAATGGGTTTAGGTCTTTTAATCTCGACAGTACTGGCTTCAGTCTGAATTGAACAGTCGGGAGGGGTGTTTACTTTCTGTTTAGGGATCCAGACAGTATGATACTAAGAATCGCTCTGCCTGAAATCAGAACGTGAGTCATATCCTAATCCAAGTTTATTGTTGTTCTTAGAATGATTGACTAGAAAATCAAGAACTGTAGTACTACCTTCCCATTTAGCAACTACATTTCTCGCATTACTTAAATCAGTTTCAAGATTGTTGACTACTATGAGCAACTTTTTATTCTTAGAAAGGAGAGAATTATAGTCATTATTAAGTCTATCAAACTTAGAATAAATTTCAGAATAAGAGGTTGAACTAGTAACATGCAATTTTTTAATCTCATCTAGTTCATTTGTTAAGACGTGGATTTTATTAACAAGAGACTCGTTTTCAGCAGTGAGTTCAGATTGAACAGTCTGGTCGACTGTTTATTTCTGTATGTGCTTCAGATTTCGGCTTAACTCTATATTTTCCTCCGCAATACTTTCAATTTCAGATTGCATAGCCTTAAGACGCTTGTTTTGTTCGTAACTAGTATCCAAGGTCTCATCAAGCAGTCTTAAATTTTTTTCTTTAGACAAAGATCTAATCTTAATTTTGAGATTTGAGAGATTTACCTCGTCTTCGGATTCGCTATCCGATGCATCAGAGTGAGCCATGAGACACCTTAGAGAGTCGTCATCCCTTTTTCTTTGAGATCTAGGCTTGTAGGTAGACCGTAGGCAGAATTTCTCATCTTTCTCATTTTCAGAAGGTTCCTCGTCCTCTGAATCGGACTCACCCCATACAGCAGCTATCATTGCACGTTTGTACTCCTGCTTAGACTTTTCACGTTTATCCTTGGCTTTTTCTTCTTCCCATTTAAGGCAATTTCGGATCTGATGATCCCGTTCACCGCATTTGAAACATCCCATTATAGATATAGAACGAGATGAGGAAGACGAAGAAACATATTTCTTTGGTTTATAACTTTCGAACTTTCCTTGATTTTGCTTTCTAATTATTTTGGCAATTCTTTTAGACAGCAAGGCAACTTCCTCCTCAAGATCACTTTCATTATCACTTGAGATGGCATTCAAGGCTAGACCCTTAGCTTTGGGTTTCTCTTCGGCATCATTTTCAAGTGTTATTTCTCTTCGGCATCATTTTCAAGTGTTATTTCGTGTGCCATAAGATATCCCGTTAAAGCTTCATAGGTAAGAGTGGCTAAATCTCTATACTCTTCAATGGCCGTGACTTTTTGTCGCCATTTCCTGGTAAGACTTCTTAAAATTTTACGGATAATGTCCTTAGTTTCAAATTGTCTACCAAGATTTTAAAGTTCGTTAGTTATACTTGAAAAATGTGAAGACATGCTTTTTATCGGTTCATCCTCGTGCATTTTAAAGTTTTCATATTGTTGCATTAAGAGATCAATACATTGTTTCTTTACTTGCACGGTCCCCTCATAGGTTAGTGATAAACTGTCCAAAATTTGTTTAGCCATTTTACATCCTGCAATTCGACTGGTTTCTGATTAACCAATTCCGGATTGCAGGAGTGATATAGCCCTAGCATTCTTCTCCGCTTTTTTGTAATCATCGGATGTGTAGTCCTTGGGCTCTTTTACACTAGACGCACCATTGGCATCGGTGGTAGTGATAGCCAGGGGACCATTTTCGATGATTACCCAACATTCGTAATCTGTTCCTTGTATGAAATGCATCATACGATTTTTCCACCAGCCATAATCCGTGCCATCGAAGACATGACATTTGACAGATTTGGAATTCAATGAGAAAAACTGATAAACTCAGAAGGATCAAACTCTCTGCGATAAGGCAATCAAGAGCACGAGGCTCTGATACCAATTGTTGAGTTTATCGATCCGGTACTTAAGAAGGGGAGGGGGGTGAATTAAGTACCCTTTTAAAAATTAAAGCGAAATTAAAGCACTAGGTCGTTCACGAATTTCCTTCTGAAACAATACAAAGGCTAATTGAGCAGTCCCGGTGGCTGTTCAAATAATCAGAATTGTATTGTATTGTTCGTTCGAGTAAATATGTGAATCAAAAAGGAAAAACAAATAAAATCAAAGGCAAACGAAATAAAAGAAAGCAAGAGGAACACAATTTTTAACGTGGTTCGACCTACTCTATAAAGGTCTACATCCACCCTCTCTCTTATTATTATTTCCTTTATAACGAAACTCGATTACAAAGAAAACCCCCACGATTAACCCCGATCGTGCGACTCGAGTACAACCCCGTACCCCAAAGACACTCTCTCACAAAAAGTGAAAACTACAACACAAATTGTCTCCTTATATGGTTCAACAATTGGAACAATGGAGAACAAACTATCCTTATGAATATAAGAACTTGTGTACTCAAGAACAATCCAAAACTCACGGCTTTTGAAATATACTTTGCAAATAGAACAGAAAAGAATGCTTTTACCAAATTTGCAAAAGACGATTTTAAAAACCAGTTTGACAAAGTTGACTTTGCATAAAAACCCTTTTTGGACTTTCTTAAACTCTCTCTATGTGTTGTATATCTTTGCAACAAAGATTCGTTCGTCTTATATATATTTTCAAATATTGACCAAATCAAATCTTTTCAATCAAGCAACCAACTTTAGACGAAATCTTTAACTGTGATAATTTAGTTGTCTTCAAAGACACAAACTCCTCAAAAAAGATATTATTTAGAGCAAATTTTGGAAGTTCCAACGGAATGAGTTTTTTCCAAAACAATTATTTAGCAAAAATATTTTATCTTGGAAATTAATTTGTCGAAAAGATAAGCCGTGATTTATTGGACCGAATAAGAATAAGTACAAGGTATATATTCTTACAATTCTTCTAGACACGAACCAAGACTCATCTAACGCTCCACCCGTCTTCATTTCCGAGCAAATATGAAATACTTTTGGACCTGTCATACACACGTCTAGCACATACTATTAATTAGGCGGGACATAAAAATGAAGGACTTGTCATCATCAACAAACTAGATGCAACAACTAAATTTATTTTTAGGTAGTTTTAAAAGATAAAAAATCTTTAATATTGCCTAAAAGTTAAAACGTATAATTTAAAATTCCTGTCAGAAACTTTATTTTTTACTTTTTCATGCAAATACTATGCACCGCTAATAGTCTAAAATTATGTGATACCAAAACTATATTATATAAGAACTTGAGAAACTGCGGATGTGTTATTATTATATCCGTCTTAAACTGAAAATAGGTCAACCAAGTATGGTAAATGAGATAAAAAGTAGGGTTAAAAAAAAGATTTGCCCTACCCATTTTAAGATGAATAAAACTCACAAATAAAGATTGTCGAAACGGAGTAAGTACATGGTTAAGTAAGTCGTTCACAAATCACTACTAAGAAAGAGTAAACAGAGATAGAAGATTGTAGCGTGCCCCTTTCACCAGTAGATCAAAACACATAGAGAATCATCTATTTTAAACACCGTGAATTACATGGTCTCTCATGATCATAATACAAAATTTAAAAATACTCATAAATTGCCTACATGTGTAATGTGTTGTATCTTTGAGGTTCTAATACATAGAGAAACAATAAATAAATAAATAAATAACATAATGAGGGGTGATAAGGCTAAGAGAGATTATAGGATGAAAGTTAAAAGAGGGAGTTTAATAATGACATTTGGACTCTCAAAAGTGTTTTGTAATCGCTCGAAAAACTCACACTCAGTAAAATAGATAATTAAACATCGACATAGAGTACAAAATTATATGAAGTTTTAGCTAATTCGTTCACCCCGTTCAATCAACGTGAAAACTAAAAACTACCACTACTAGAAAAAGATGAATAAGTTACGCATAATAGAGAACGGTCAAATAAGATAACTGTTCTGTAGAAATAAAGAGAACGCTTTTTCCTAATAAGCGTTATGTAAAAAGAAGAATAGAGAAGACTTCTTATTTTACCCGTTCTCTCCAATTTTCTTAAACAAAAATTTCAAACTTAAATATAAAAATATAATGAAAAGCCTATTTGTTCACCCGCCAGGCCGCCACTCTAAAAAAATTTCTAAAGTACTGTAAATTTATAAGTTGAAAAAAAAGTAAATAAAAACCACAATATTACCGTTTACAAACACAAATAGGATTATACATCCAGTTGTACCATAAGCATTGTACAATCAAGGTATAAAAATTCGAGCTTATATGTATTCTTTCTGAGCTAATTCAAAATTCATATTTTAATGTGTAAATGGATGAGTTCAATATTTTCTAATAAAGCTCATATTCTTTAACATTCGGATACTTTATCACAAAGTTCAGATTCTACACCGTACAACATATACAGCTGGTTGTATAGTCCATGAATTGTTTTACAAACTACATTTCTTTTTACTGCATAACTCCATTCTTTCATTTCTCTAATTTCCCTCACTGTCACTGTCTCACAAGTCACAAACTACTCATACCCGCCTACGGTTGAGACCTACTGCCAACCGACTTACTTCGTCGGACGCATCACCACCGTGCATCACTACTTTCCGCATCTTCATCTGATTTAATTCATAATATCTAGGTTTTGCAAACCAGGTTCCAATTTAGGGATTTTTTTTTTAAATTTTATGTTCGAATTGCGCTAATAAATAGAGAAACTTAATTGTTTCTTTGATAATTTCAGGTTGGTATTGCTATTATGAGGTCCTTATTGTGATAAACCTTAGAAATTGGGGGTTATTACACCAAAGAGCAAGTCAACAAAAATTGATAGAATTGGTAATTGTCTTATTCTTTCACACCCCTTGCATTCAATTCTATTGGTATTCCACATTCTCTCTTGAGTAATCCGTATATATGATAAAAATTGGTGTTTTTAATAGATCTTACCTCATATATGTTAATTTTCGTATTATATTAAGTAATGCATCCAGACTATGTGTCTCCTATGATGATTATGTTAGCTATTACCTCGATATAATTTTTTGTAATTAACTGATGAATAAGAGGTGTGATATTCGTTGATGACTGTTGTGTAATTTTTCATATTAGCTGTATGGTTTTCTTTCAATTCTTGCTTATTGATTGAAACGGTTTTTATTCAATTTTCTATCAATTTTTTCTTCTTCCTTTTACCCCTCCTTAATGTGTATTTCATATTGTTCCTGTGACACCCCCATACTCCAAGTGTCTTACCAAGACCACTTAAGGTATAAAAACGTTACCATCTCGGTTATCCGAGGCAATGATAATCAAATGACAATGAAGAAACATAATTTAAATAACAATATAGTTTAAAGTGATTACATGATCAAAACCAAAACTGTTAAACTGAAATACAAGGTTCTCAGACAGGGCCGCCCCGGTAGTTTTGGGGGCCATGTGCGAACTCTTCGAGAGAGGCCCCCATATCATTTTTATTAAAAGAAAAATGGGAAAATCGTATCTTAACTATTATATATGAGAATTTTCTATGACTAGTGTATTTTTCAATCCTAGACGAATGCGGATACAAATATAAATTTCTTTCCATTTTTTATCAATAATAAAGTGGCACAGTGGTTAGTCGCTCACTAAAGAAGCAACACAACCCAGGTTTGACTCCTTCATAGCCTTATTTTGCTGAAAATTTAATAAACAAATAAACCTTGTAAAAATTTAACAAAATAAAGCCTTTAGCAAGAATCGAACCTAAGACCAGTGATAATAAATACCACACCACTTACCAGTTACCACCAAGTCATAGTGAGAATTATGTTAATATAATGACCTAAATTTATTATTAATTAACGCAACTAATCTTTACAATTGGGCCCCCTCAAGTCGTGGGCCCTGTGCGGCCGCACCTCTTACACAGGCCCTGCGCCGGCCCTGTTCTCAGACGGTCTACTGATAAAACTGTCAAAACTGTAAAACATCATCTAACACGGCGGAAGACTTCTAACTGCCACGTGATGACTCATCCCAGCTATCCCATACGCATCATATCATACCTGCTCAATAACTGTTCACCACCCCGGAATAGATCACCACAGTTTTTAAAATATTAAACGGGGTAAGTACTAATTACACAATCAAAGTCACACTGAAACAATCATACAAACAGCTCACACACAATCTCAGTCTCCATCTCCAATTACCTCATAACTGACTACACACTAAAGTGTGTAGCCCTGCCAGAGAACCCATCGCAACAGATACTCCTCGCCGCCAGTGGGGAACCGCAGCCGTTCCCACCTAAGCCCCACTCATCTCCATCGGGCGATAAACCCATGTTCATTAATGTGCACATCCCTCCTGTGGCGGGTTCCACAGGAGGCGAATCAAGGGCGTGAAGCCACTCCCGCAAGTGACTCCACTCAGCCAGGGATGCACCCCTAAGAACACAGACAGATACAACAACAGTCAACGACAATAAACAACAACCGTCACAACACCAACAATTACCAACAACCAATTCCAGTACGATAATTACTCAATAACAATAACAATCACCACACAATCATGCAACTAATACTGAGTAGGAAAACCCTACCTGGAATGCAACACAAATAGCAGACGATCTAGCAGTAGTCTCAAAACCTTTCCTCTACGAACCCTCCTCCTATACACATAATCATACAATCACTACCACATTAACATCAACATAAACATAGAAAACCCCCAATCCCAAAATTAGGGTTTAAACAACCTTAACCAAATGCTATAAAAATGGTACGTGGGACTTATCCTTGACGCAAGGATCACAATGATACAAAGAACGATGAAATCCGACCTCTCTAGCTCCAGGATTTGCCAATAATGCGAATAGGAAGAACAACGTAGTTTGCAATTTCTTTTGAGTGTATTAGGTTTATAAAAAGTGTTTATGAAAGATGACGGCGTAATATAAATACTAATTCGCATTATTAACAAAACCCGTCGAGATATAACTCGTTAACCGACTCACTCGATCGAGTAACTAACATACTCGATCGAGTGCCACTTACTCGATCGAGTACCAAGGCTACTCGATCGAGTACCCTACAGGCAGAACACTGATTCGTAAATCAAAACATTCTTACTCGACTGAGTAAGCCCCACTCGAGAGAGTACCCAGAGACTCATAAAACCGGAGTATTACAGTCTTCCCTCCTTAAAAAGAACTTCGTCCCCGAAGTTCAACCCATACTCAAAACAAACACACAAACTCGACCAAGACACAACAACATAGCTAAGAACTCAAACGAAAACCCAACCTATAAAACATGAACTCTCAACACCAACTCCACCAACTACGTCTACCTCCACAACATGGCTCACGATATCGTATCCACCACATTATAGCCTCTCTTGACACTAACTCCATACACTAGCAACTACTATCCACAAACGCTGCTAGCTCCGTTTCACTAACATATTATCCACCAGCAAATCCAAAACCAAGACATCAAAAACATCAAACAGAATGTTACATTCTACCACCCTTAAAAGGAACTTCGTCCTCGAAGTTTACTCACACTCATAACATCATCATCCAACTGTCAACACTATTGAAATATTCTCCCATTCCTAAACATCGAACTACTACAAGCACGGTCAAGACCTTTAATAAAATCAATCAAAATAAATATCCATCCTTTATGCTACACCAACACTCTACTTCCAATTATACTACCATATGCACAACCATCAAAATCTCTTTTATCGCATTCTACTCCTCTTATGATAAATGTTACGTCCTCGCAACTCACTAATACTAAATCCTAGCTATTTCTTCTCATTATCCCCATCACCACCGCATGTCAAAGATAACCACCTATAATCTAAACACTCGCCATGCATATATCTAAGGCTCTCTTACTTAAACAATTCTCAAACTTTAATTCACTCATCACACCACCTAACCTATACCTCAAAATCTTTAGCTTAACCAAAACTTCAATTGTTCCCTATTACTGCCAAAACGACATAATCCTCTATACCTGCACCTATCTCCATACTCATAACTCACGATCCACAATTATTACATGCGCTCACACTAAATCCTCAAGTTCTTTTCTTTCATTACCGCAAAACTCATACACAACTTAACATGACACTAACTCCCAACACCCTACACTCATTGTCTCAACGAAAGATTATGAACCACCTGCAGCTTTCAGATCATTACCACACATGTTCTACGAATCACTTGTCATGACTATGTGCACCAATGCCTCATCTACAACAAGATCAACTGTACTGTAACAACTTCTGTCAACTGTGTCCCATCAACAGAATATCACTATACTATGACAACAACGAAAACATATACAACTCTCTTTCATACCATATTCTACCCTCACTCCCAAGCTGAAACTAGCAAGAAACATCAACAAACAAAACAACAGTCTATATGTCTAACCGAAACTCACAAGGAACAACAGTAAATAAACAACAATCTATGTATAACTGGTATGTACTTTCGAAAACTCGTATCGTAATCATCCCGCCTACTCCACCACAACGGTTGACGGCATCGCAACACCGCCACCAACAGCCGCACCGTATCACGAAAATACCCGCATCACAACACGAAGTACCGTGCCCGGATCACCACCCGAGGCATAACAACCCCATCGATAGATATCACAACCACATACAATTCCCACAAACATTGATTCAGTATAACTTTCCGGACAAAAAAACTTACTCAAAACTGCTTTACTAAATCACAACACAACATATTATGCGGAATAAATAGACAAGAATCTCATGAACATCATCCTTACCATTTCACGGAATACACATGTATTATAAATACACATACAATTATAACTAGTCATGCCAGATCAATCAAGTTATTACCATATTTTTGTATTCAATTAGGTTACCGTACTCAACATATAGAAAATTTAGATAACAACTTTATAATTATCACACCATACTAGTTTTTGTGAGGTCAGAACCTCACACAAACATTTATACACATCATAGACCCGTAATCACATCCAACTAGTCAATCCTGATCACGTAAGTTACCACTTGATAAAGGTTACCTCTTGCTTGAGCTTAACTCGTATGCCCCTTATAACACATTCTTCCATTCACATAACCAGCACCTTCTGCCATACATAACCATACAGCTAACACTCACTACCAGGAACCGCCTCCTAAGACTACGTCTTATACTTTCTCACAACCATACATATCAATCCGGCCTCTACAAAATCAACCTCTTTAGATTGTCCATCTGTGACACTCCCATACTCCAAGTGCCTTACCAGGACCACTCAGGTATAAAGCTGTCACCATCTCGGTTTCCGAGGCAATGATAATCGAAAGACAATAAAGGAACAACATTTAAATAGTATAAAGTTTAAGTGAGGAAATGCAATCCAAAACCAACTGCCAAAATACAGTTTACATAATCTCAAAACAACTGTCTAAAAACTATCAAAACTACAGCGGAAGACTCTATCATCTGACGGTGACACATCCCAGCTATCCCATGTATCTCGACTCATACCTACTTCACAACTGCTCACCATCCCCGAATGGATCAACACGGTTTTTAAAACAAATAAACGGGGTCAGTACTAATCACACAATTTACATAACTCAATAAAACAACACACAACACAGCTCATTCGTCACAGATAAACCTCGAACTCCATCACCAACTCCACAATACTGACTACACACTAAAGTGTGTAGCCCTGCCAGAGTACCCATCGCAACAGGTTACTCCTCGCCGCCAGTGGGGGACCGCAACGGTTCCCACCTAAGCCCCGCTCATCTCCGTCGAGCGATAAACCCAAATCCATTAATGTGCACATCCCTTCTGTGGCGGGTTCCATATAAGGCGAGTCATGGGCATGAAGCCACTCCCGCAAGTGACTCCACTCAGCCAGGGACGCACTCCGAAGAACACAGACAGATACAATCAATCACAACTACTAATCAGCAATCAAACCCAACAACTGTCACAATACTCGTACGATAAATCTCAAAAATCATAAAGCACAACCAACACATCATGTTACTAATACTGAGTAGGGAAACCCTACCTGGAATGCAATATAATCAGATGATCTCAACAGCTGTTATCAAAACGCCTCCTCTACGAATCCTCCTCCTAACATATGATCACATAATTACTAACAATCATAAAAACTAACAAAACCCCCAAACCCCCAAATTAGGGGTTAAACAAACTTAATAAAATACTATAAAATCGGTACGTAGATCTTACCCTCGACGCAAGGATCACAAGAATGTGAAAGATTATGAATTCCGACCTCTCAAACTCCGGGATTTGTCAATAATGCGAAAGATGCGAAGAACGTAGTTTGAAATCTCTTTTGAAGTGATTAGGTTTAATAAAAGTGTTTAATGATGATGACGTAAAGTTATATATATATATATATATATATATATATATATATATATATATATATATATATATATATATATATATATATATATATATATATATATATATGTATTTATATATTAAATCGCATTATTAACAAAACCCGACAAAACATTACCCGTAAACCGAGCCACTCGATCGAGTAACTAACGTACTCGATCGAGTGCCCCCTACTCGATCGAGTACCTTACAGACAAAACACTATTTTAAAAACCAAAACACCCTTACTCGACAGAGTAAGGCCCACTCGATAGAGTACCCAGAGGCTCATAAAACCGTAGTATTACACCATCTTTCCTATTTATCATCACCCTTAACCACTAGTGACAACACCTCCACACTACCACCGTTCATACATCAAACCTCTTACACTCATCTCTAAACATCACGGTTTCTTTCCAATCTTTGGTTATCATCCCAAATAACGAACATCAAATACATCAACAAAAATCACCTCAACACTATTTCCAATTCCATCCTTAATTGTATCGTCACCCGACTCGCCACCAAGATCTCATATCGTGCAATTACCCAACTTTTACTTTACTTTATTCCTCGAAACTCATGATTATCATGTCGTCCTGGAACTCCTATATAACTGTTAACTCAAATCCTCATGATAGTATCATACATCTCGACGATTCCTTACTTTTATATCACATAACTCCGGTGAACATTTTCCTAGTTTTACTCCCCTCATTCTTTTCTTTTTACACTCGACAAACGCAATTAACCATTCAACTCCTTATAAATTCTACCTAACTCTTTAGTGCTCCTATTACCTTCTCATTGCTCCAAAACTCACATTTTACTATTTCATATCGATATCATCTCACTCTTTCTTACCATAGATATTCTCTTATTATGCTATCACTCACCCTTGCCACTAATCCATCCATAGAATCAACGTTTACTTGTTCAAACAATTGCATCTCCCTTTTTACATCTCTAGAAATCAAAATTCATTTTATACCGTTAATTGCCCAAGGAAATTACACATTAGTTTCACCTCTTGATAACACAAATTCCCAAACTCACTCACTATCTGCAAATCCACGTCGCGACATGTCTCCCTTAAGTTCACTATATACCACTCTTCTCAATTCCTCTAAAACGACATTTTACTACATATATTCTTAACCCACATGATTTCCTAACCATCTCCCTCCATAATTCCTTACACATCTCAAGTTGCCTCCATCCAAATCCTTCCTTTCAATCTTTTCATTCTCGCGTTCCTTAGACGCCCATCATCCCTTGTCCATATTTACTTACTTATACATTACTCAACACAAAACCATATCACTCATCTCTTCTCACAAAACATTCTCTATGCCTTAATAAGCCTTACCAATCCTTCTTTTCTTTTCCACTGCCTATTACAACCGCATATCACTCATGTCCTCCCCACCGAACTCACACTCGCCACAAGTGCCACTCTTTACATCATACGATTGGGTAACTTACGCATCAGGACCATTACATACGTAAAACAATGCATAACGAAGTAAAATAACATATTTAAATCAAACATAACATGCAACAAAGTCAAACGATAAGCATATGACCCAAAACAGGGGTCACTAGATCGAGTACATGCCACTCAATCGAGTAAGTGACTTACTCGATCGAGTGGGTGAAGGTCAGAAGCACGTAAAAAAAATTACCAAGGCTACTCGATCGAGTAAGGGCTACTCGATCAAGTAACAAGAGGTGCACTCGATCGAGTGGGGACCACTCGATCGAGTACCCCACGCATTTCTCAACACTGTCCAATTTTTGTAAAACGGTCATAACTCACTCGTTTGTTGGTCGTTTTGGGCGTGTGACCTATCTTTAGAATCGTAAAAGAACAAGATATCACCTTCAATTGGAATCACCACAAAATAATTTATGAATCTCAAGTTATAACAGTTTAAAGACAACTTTGTTGAAATCAGACGACATAACTATTTGACTTTTACTTCCAAACAACTTGAACAACAACAAGGTAAACAAAAACAACTCAATACTCATAAAGCCTCTATCCCTAACCACATGTTACTATCTTCAAAAGCCAAGCAACAAATAACTCAATCGACATATATCATTCAACTTACCAATCACATATTACCCGCATGTTTTTATTATATAACTTTACGTAAACAAAATCACAAATATATGACATCACGTCCCCTATTCACATGTTACTAGCATAACAAGATTATGAAATAACTTCTATTACATAACATGCTTAATCATAAATCATATTATCATGCAAGAATTGTTCATCTTTTTCCACCAATTATTCATGCTCTTACTCAAACTTTCAGCTATATAAACTCGTACAACACTACCAACAATATATATATATATATATATATATATATATATATATATATATATATATATACATAACTCTAAATATAACTCAAACCAAACAAACTTCCTTTCCATATTTCTATAATGCCATATCGTAAAACAACTTATCATGCTTTCAATCAATAATGTGTAAAATCACTTCATTATCATCTTTCTCTACACATTCCCCATTCTCTACATACATACATCCACCGATTCATACCACACTTTGCTACAAGATGCACAATTCACAAGATAAACACATAGTGATCCCGACTCATATCCTATGGTGACCGGTTCAAAATTGTAGGGCGAGTTCGCGACTTTAGGACGTCTCCCAAGCCTTTGCATTAGCTCCTACAACTTCTACCCCGGGTTCATTTTAATTGACTCCCTATGTTCATTAGATTCATTGGTTACAGGTTTCAGGATCGTCGCTCTGATACCACTTCGTGACACCCCCATACTCCAAGTGCCTTACCAGGACCACTTAAGGTATAAGAACGTTACCATCTCGGTTACCCGAGGCAATGATAATCAAATGACAATGAAGAAACATAATTTAAATAACAATATAGTTTAAAGTGATTACATGATCAAAACCAAAACTGTTAAACTGAAATACAAGGTTCTCAGACGGTCTACTGATACAATTGTCAAAACTGTAAGACATCGTCTGACACAGTGGAAGACTTCTAACTGCCACGTGATGGCTCATCCCAGCTATCCCATACGCGTCATATCATACATACTCAATAACTGCTCACCACCCCCGAATGGATCACCACAGTTTTTAAAACATTAAACGGGGTCAGTACTAATTACACAACCAAAGTCACACTGAAACAATCATACAAACAGCTCACACACAATCCCAGTCTCCATCTCCAATCACCTCATAACTGACTACACACTAAAGTGTGTAGCCCTGCCAGAGTACCCATCGCAACAGATACTCCTCGCCGCAAGTAGGGGACCGCAGCCGTTCCCACCTAAGCGCCGCTCATCTCAATCGAGCGATAAACCCATGTTCATTAATGTGCACATCCCTCCTATGGCGGGTTCCACAAGAGGCGAATCAAGGGCGTGAATGTTGGAATATGTGTCCTCCGACAATAATGCGATCACGACTGTTGATCATGATGATCACATGTTTAAATCTCATTATAAAGAATACAATTGGGAAGTAATTTTGTTACTGTCAACTGGTCAACATATATCGGTAATGATTGGTCGACTAGAGTTTGACATTACGTCGTCGTGCGACGGTGGTGATCGATTGACCCCTAGGTCATACCTATAGGGCAACACTCTTAATTGATCATTTAATTAATCGTATAATGTTACGGGTTAATTAAATTACTTGAAAAATTGACGGACGATTTTGGAAGTAAAATTTACGTATCACATTAAAATGTGATTAAATGAGATACGATCTGAGTAATTGAATTGTATCATTACTCGGATGAAATTATTGTTTAAAGAAACAAATGAAATTGAATGAATTATTATAAATACAATCTGTTGTGATTTATAAATGGTAAAATATTTTGGTACAAGTAATTATGAAATTACTAAGTCGATTTTTGTATATGACGTATTTTTATTAATACGTTGATTTTTAATATGTTAAAAATACATAACAAATTTATGTCACATATAACATGTGACATATTGACAATTGACAAAAATAATATGGAATCCATATTATCAAGTGGGCCGAAAATTAGAGGATTTTAAGCTAATTATATGTTGATTATAATTAGTGGAGGGCATGATGATTACCCTAGTCACTAGCCATGCAACCCTATTGTTTATTGTGAAGAATAATTTTTCCATGCATTGGCTCCCCTCCCACTCCCCTTGTCCGGATTTTAAGAAAGGAAAAAACAATTGTTTTTTCTCTTAATTTTTAGCTCATATACAATAATGTAATTGTATTATTCATTCACTTCTTCACTCATCCAAAATAAGATTTCTAGAGAGATAAAAAGCTCTCTTCTTCTCCCTCCATAAAATCGAAAATATTAAGTGTGTTGTAATATTTTTGGGTCATTTTTCTACTACATTAATATTATACTAGTTCATGTAATATTAATTAAATTAAGGGTAAGCTTTGGGTATTAATCCTAAGGAGAGATCCTACACTTGGATCTTGGTTCTTCCATCTTAGGAAAGCACAAGAACAAAAGAAAAGGAGATTTCTTTTGTGCCCAGAAAACCGAAATCACCAATGTAAGAACATGATTTCTCCTCTATTTTATCATTTGTTTGCATGCATAAAATCCATATTTAATTTTATGACAAATTAATTTATAACATATATGAGTATGTTTATGTATAAAGACCTACATTTCCTTCAATTGGTATCAGAGCCACGGTTGTTTGCATGCAAATCGGTTAAAAGTTTTTCCGAGTTATAAGAATAACATATAAAACTTGTAAAATTTGTGTTATTATGAGATATCACGAAATTAATTCATGCATGTTAATATTTCTGGTCCTAAAATATTTTAGGATATTTTGGTTAATTTTACGGATTTTTATTGTTCATATTATACTTTAATGGCATTTAAATATGATTTTATGAGTAAAAATGTCATTTTCGGTCTAAAATTAGCTATACTTCGAATTTTCAGTTGATTTTTGGATATGTTGTCACATATATTATTTTGAGATAACCTGTAAATTTTCATAATTTTTGGACTTGTTATGCTCGAAAAATGGATTTTTCATTATTAAATTCGGATTTAGGTGAAAAATAGGTTAATATGAGTTAAATTTCGAATCTAGTCATATAACATTAATATGTTGTCACATGCAATTTTAAAAGATGTGTGTAAAATAATTGGCTATAAAGAAGTCTTTTTGCATGATTTATGGATTTTTGAAGAAAAATAGCATAAATAGTGACATTATTAGTGAAAAATTAATAAAACATAATCTATGACTTAGAAAAAACGTCTAATGTTGCATTTTATTATCTTTTTCAGATCTAAAATTGAAAAGTTAATGAAAATATTTCTCCATGTTTTTATGATTATTTTAGTTAAAACCGATAAACCGCAACATTGTTTTTCCGGAAAAATTTCGAAATTTTTAACCTAAGATTTTGAACATTATGAGTGTCATAGTATTTTTCTGGAATGTTCATGAGTTTAAATTTCAAATTTCAAATTTATTTGAAATTTTGTGATTTATTTGAAGTTTATAGCTTATTTTTGTAATTTTTGGTCCATTTATGAACAATTTTATAAAATATGGGTTAATTATGGTCAAATTATTAGTGAAGACTAAATTTTGAGTCCTAAGAGGTTAGGCTAATTAACTTATGCATAAATATGAGTTTATGTATTTTTGTGATTATAAAAATGTTGAAATCACGCAAATCCGTAAAAATCGAGTAATATACGATATTGGCTAATTAAAGGCGATTTAGCATAAAATTGAGCATGTTCATACATATTATAATGCTGCATTTTTCTTTATGATTGTCATAATTTTAATTTATGTAATTTTGAATTATGTAATTTTACTTAGTATGGCCTTAGTTTTAATTGGTATTTCCCGAAATGTATGGGAATATCGATTCGGTTGTAATTTTATTGTGATCTCGTATCACCGTTTTGTAATTTAATAGATTTATTTTATTTTAGTTACAAATGTATAATAGGAAATTATGTAATTTATTATGTACTTTTATTCATTCCGGAGTTCCCAAAGACGGATTTCTTCAAGAATGGCGATACATAAAGACGGTGTTACCTCGAGATGCGTGCCACAACCGAAGTTCAAGGGACCAATGGAGTTGTTTCCGAATATTTAATAGTTAAATAGTTTTTCTATTTTAGGAAAGGCCATACTAGGATTTGTTTATTTTTATGCTTGCATTTTATTTTATGTCGCATGCATCGCTAAATCGCCATAACTAAAACATGCATTATCTTCTTATCGAGTTCGTCGACCGTGTCAAATATAATTATCGTAGTTCACCGCTTTAGTTCACTTAAAACGTGATAGATAATAAATTGACATGACCTCTCGCTAAAACAATTAATTGAGACATAGCCTTACCAAAGAGTAGAAACCATGAAAACCTATTTCGTGAGGGAGTGCACTCGGCCACACCGGGGTACAAACCTTGTTACGTAGGGGAAGTGGGTGATAAATGTCTATCCACCGAATTCATATTGATAAGGGTTTCATCGGCCACACCGTGCCCAAGTTAAATATGGGTTTGGATCATGGACACATTTATTCGAAATTTGGATTGAACTCAACAAAAGTTTTTCGATAAGGGTTTTATCGGCCACACCGTCCCCTTGTTGAATGTGTTTTGGGCTAAAGATATATGTTAAATGTAATGTTATCGACCAAGAGTTCTAAAAGTAGAATCGATTAAACGTTAATCCACCGAGTTATATTGATAAGGGTTTCATCGGCCACACCGTGCCCAAGTTAATATGAATTTGGGTCTTGGAATCATTTATCTAGTTGGGTAGAGGTCACTAGAAAAATGCATAAAACTTGTTTAAATCATACATTTTTACGAGTATTATTATTAAAACGACAATTGTTTTACTCCTTATATTTTGTTTTGTAGACCACTTCTTTTTCATAACAAATGGCAACACCAACACCAACTCCTAACGCCACACCTCTCGCTAGTTCATCATGGCTCCGATCCTTTATGGATCGATGTAAACTTGAAAAGAATGGGTCAAATTTCTCCGATTGGGATGCCCAACTCAAATTAGCCGCCGAAGGTGACGACAAGTTTCGTTACCTTACCGAGGCCTCTCCACCCGAACCCTCCACTAGGTCCACCGCGGCCACTAGGGAAGCATATGAGGCTTACCAAAAGGAGTCCGCCGCAATGAAAAATGTCTTGATATTTGCGATGGAGGCGGACCTCCAAAGGAGAGCCTTTAAAATGGGCAATGCTAATGAGATTTACTCCAAACTTGTGACCATGTTTTCACAAACTCCGCGGATCGTCCAATATGAGGCGGCCGCGGCATTCTTTGATCTCGACTTCAAAGAGGGCCAAAAGGTTAGCCCTCATGTGCTCAAACTATTGGAGCTTGTCGAGACCTTGAAAATTCAAAAGGTTGAAATCCCCAAAGAACTCATCGTAGATAGGATTCTACACTCCTTGTCCAAAGTCAAGGCATATGTGCAATTCCGGGTGAATTTCAACATGCAAAACAAGGATGTGTCCCTTGAAGAGTTGCACAAGTTACTTGTGCAAGCCGAGAGGAACATGGGGTTAAATGTGAACCCTCCCAAGGATGTGCTTAACATAAGCACTAAGAGTAAGGGGAAGTTCAAGAAGAATGGGAGAAAGGGCAAGAAGCAAGCTCCCACATTCACCAAAGCTAAGACTTGTGAAGCTAGCACCTCAAAAGTCAAGAAGGGTCCTCTTGATAAATGTCATTGTTGTAATGGTATGGGACATTGGAAAAGAAATTGTTCCAAATACCTTGGTGATATCAAAGCTGGAAAGATCACTCCAGTAGGTAAATGACTAACCTTCTTTTATGTTTCTAATTCAACTATGGTATTATGATGCAAAGTTGTGATAATGTATCTCCCTTTTTATTGTAAATAGGGCCTCCACCAAGCAAAGACAAGGGAAAGGAAAAGCAAGCATAAGAAACCATCAAGAAGCTAGGGATAGCTTTCATGGAGCTTTGCTTTTCATTGTCTTATTTTAAATTATGTTTTGGATTTTTAGAACTTTAAGTTTCCGTGTTCGACATGGAAAGGTATTTTGGATAATGCACTACTACAATTTAAGGCAAAGAGAACGCCCTTTCAAGAACGGTTGATAGCGGAACCGATCACTTTGTTATTTTTAGTTTGGCGGGGATATAGAATTCCAATAGAGAACGGTTGTTTGTTCAAACCGTTCTTGTACATTAACAAAGAGAACGGTTAAGCTTGACCAACCGTCTTAAAATATAAAAGAGACTGGTTATATATCCAGACCGTTCTCGTTGATAAAACAAAGAGCACGGTCCATATCCTTGACCGTTCTCTATTAAATCATTGAAGACCGCCATTTACACTTCATTTCCTCCATACCCCAACTCATGTCGTCATTCATATCCCTACTCATATCGTTATTTCCTCTCCACTCCCTTTCCACCGCCACCACCCTTGTCCACCGGCACTCGCCTACCACCTTATTTCACCACCCTTATCCATCGTCGTTCTGCCACTAGCATTTTGGATGCGACGGTCCATATCCAACGCAGCCACGACGCACGATAGCCACGACGACAATGGATGCGACAACCACAACACACGACGAGCGTTTGTCGGCGACTCATCTCCTCCGTTGACATCCTTCTGTCTCTTTTACATGGTATAATATTCCACTTGAATAATTTCAATTTAATTAATTAGGGTTTCTGGGTAGTCCATTTTTTAATCGAATTAGACAAATTAGATTGTTGTGTGATGCTTGGTATTGTTATTTGAAATTAAATATCTCAACTTTCTTGAGATTATCTTTCAAAACCCATGTAGGAATACTTCCTTGTATCTGATTGTTTGAAAGATCGATGTTCCATTAGTATGGTTGATTTTCTATGAATTTGGGCATGGCATCCAAGTTACCCAAAGCCAAACCCAGATAACCCAAAAGGGGCAAAGATGAGTTTTCTGTGACGCATTTTGTGTCGATTGTCAAGTAGTTATGTGACAGCTCTAATGTTACCAGGTTAGGAAGCATGGGGAGAAGCAGAAGGATAATCATGTTAAATGCTTGTAGGATGCCGTACCATCTTCATCGACAAGTCAGAATCCAGCTATTCTTAACCATTTTGCTGCAATGGGATTTAATGAAGAGCTGGTCATTCGAGCACTCAAGGAGAATGGTGCGAATCTTTGTCATGCTTCTGTTGGTTGAGATCGACATGTAACCTTTTTTAATATGATTTTTTGTTTAATGCTCTGACAGGGGAGGAGGATACTGAAGCAATTCTAAACAGCCTTCTCTTTTATCCTGTAAGTGGTTTCGTCACCTTGATTATGCTTCTTTTACTTTCAATGTGATAACCTGTTATCAAAGGCCTTGGTAAATGGTAAATATGGTAGCCTTCACACCTTACTGACCTCAATGCATCTATCATAATCAAATGGTTTAATTGAATGGTTTTTATTTTGAGAATCGTCATCAAAATAGGCAGCGTATTATATAAGTTGTTAGGTGACAGGAATGCTTACCCGGAAAGTTTCAAACAATGCATCTCTCATAATCACAGCCAAGGCATTCCTTTATTTTTCATCAGCCAAACTCCTCATCCTCTTCCCAATTTTCGAACGACTGTTCATCTTTATATACGGCCGCCACCATTTTTCGTCTTTAGCTACCACATAATCACAACCTCCTGCCATCAACACCGGAACTAAGGTAATTCAAGCTTTTTTTCTACTCCAATTTTAGTTTACTGATTTAGGGTTTTTCCAATTTTGGTTTTGATTTTTATTATATTGATTTATGATTTATGGATATGAGTTTAAGTTCTAATTGTAGTATCTTCTGGATCTCGACAAAATTATAGTATCTTCTGGATTTGTCGTGGCCTTAGACTTGGATGCTGCCACCGAGGTCTGTCCTCAACTTCAAAATAACCCAGATTCTTAAGTAATCTTCAATTAATTATGAAGCTGGTAGAAAATTCTTCAAGTTAAATTGTTATGGAACGATTTTGTGACATCTGATTTATGATTCGTTTGTTGTATTTGAATTATAGATCACGTAAATGTTTAGATCAAATGGTGTTTGTCATTTGTTCATTTTCTTCTACTGTTTTCTATCTGTCACAATGTCAACCCACATATGATGCTATTATAGTTATACCGCAGTTATTTTTTAATGCACCTCAACTATTTGTTGAAATGCCCCATTGAGTTATTTCAAGTGTTGTTTGTTTAAGTTGTTGTTCCTTTTTCCTACTTATATGCCAGCCATAATATAGTTATGGCTCCGTCTCATTCATTTGTTTACCTCTTTTATTCTCTGAGGGGTACTTTAATCAAAGGTAAACAAATGCTTGGAACGAAAAGAGTATAAAGATTCAATGCTAGGTGAAAAGTACCAGCACCTTGGATGCTACATGTTATTTCTTGCCATATAAGACTAACTACTATAGTTTCTGATAGATATACTAGCAAGAGCCCTTGGGATTAGGAGGGGGAGGAAGGATTTATGGTGTTCTTTTGTAGAATTATTCCTATGCTATGATGTTTTTTATTACTCAGTAGATTGTTTTTTGTTTCTTATAAGTTTCTGTTTTATACATGCTGGAACAACGCAGTCGACAAATCCCTGTTTTATATGTGCATTTGCATTTCTGTCAGGGATGGAATTCATTTCCAGCTTGTCTGAAACTAGTTATTTTTGTTATTCTAGAAGTGAAATCATATCCACTTTGCTTTTCAGGCTCTCAGGTTTTTCCCACTTTCTACTGGTGATGATAGCATGTCACGATATCGAGCAGACTTTCAAGAAATTGAGGTACTTGCAGTTCCAGAGCTTATAAATTTCAATTAGTCTTCGTATAGACGGGTATATCCGTCTATTCCTATAGACGGGTCAAATACAATGAAAGTGGTGACATTTTTTGCCTCCACCACTCCACATGTTGTTTGTCCTATTAGGAAAGTGGTATTGTATTTGGCCCGTCTTTCATTATAGACGGATAGTGTCCGTCTATAATGAGAATTTGTGTATAAATTTTATGTTTAAAAAAAAGTGATGGTAGCTGGTGTACCAGACTACCAACTTTCTTTGGTTTACTGACTTGAATAATTGACATTAATCATTATGTCAGCTAGACAGCTACAATGTTTTATCTGTTATCGTACTATTGCCAGTCGTTTCATAAGCTATAATAATTAATACGATGGTTTCTTATACTACATCCCTGCATTATCTGTCACTTGAATTCATCCAACGCAGACAACAAAACCTCGTTCAAGTCAAATATTTTGGACCAGGCAACTCTCATATGTTCATTCCTTATTCCTTAAATTTTCAGATTCCAATAATCACTCGTGATTAACGAGAGTCCTGCTATAGAAACTGATGCAAGCTTCATTTTTCTGCAGATGATGATTACAATTTTTTGAAGTTCGATTTATTTGCACTATGATGTGACTAAGTGATGAGGATTGGAGGATTTTTATTTATGTTTTGCACATGGTAGCGTATCTTCGATATTTGTAGGCTCTTAACAACGTGATACGATTTTGTATTTTGTTTCAATAGAATTTGTCCTAATGGTTCAAATTAAATCAGAAGGTTTTTCTTGTGTAAAAATTGCTGGAGTTTCTGTATTGTAACAGGTTTAATTCTTATGAGCTATACGATTCAATCGTGTAGGGTTACGATAAAAATAGAAATATTTTTTTTTTAAAATAACAGGATCAAAGAGAACGGTTAGTACCATCACAACTGTTCTCTTTGAAAAGGTAGAACTGAGGCGCCAAAAAATCTAAAACTCTAACAAAGAGATCTGCCTTATCAAAGAGACTGGTTCTTATATGCAGCCGTTCTCTTTGATATATCAGAGAGAACGGTTCTAAAAGGCCACCGTTCTGATTGTTGTTACAAAGAGACCGGGTTGACTTTATTTCAACCGTTCTCTTAGATCAAAGAGAACGCTTGGCCACAGGACGGTCCAAATTACATAAAAGAACGGTTACCTTACCGAGGCCTCTCCACCCGAACCCTCCACTAGGTCCACCGCGGCCACTAGGGAAGCATATGAGGCTTACCAAAAGGAGTCCGCCGCAATGAAAAATGTCTTGATATTTGCGATGGAGGCGGACCTCCAAAGGAGAGCCTTTAAAATGGGCAATGCTAATGAGATTTACTCCAAACTTGTGACCATGTTTTCACAAACTCCGCGGATCGTCCAATATGAGGCGGCCGCGGCATTCTTTGATCTCGACTTCAAAGAGGGCCAAAAGGTTAGCCCTCATGTGCTCAAACTATTGGAGCTTGTCGAGACCTTGAAAATTCAAAAGGTTGAAATCCCCAAAGAACTCATCGTAGATAGGATTCTACACTCCTTGTCCAAAGTCAAGGCATATGTGCAATTCCGGGTGAATTTCAACATGCAAAACAAGGATGTGTCCCTTGAAGAGTTGCACAAGTTACTTGTGCAAGCCGAGAGGGACATGGGGTTAAATGTGAACCCTCCCAAGGATGTGCTTAACATAAGCACTAAGAGTAAGGGGAAGTTCAAGAAGAATGGGAGAAAGGGCAAGAAGCAAGCTCCCACATTCACCAAAGCTAAGACTTGTGAAGCTAGCACCTCAAAAGTCAAGAAGGGTCCTCTTGATAAATGTCATTGTTGTAATGGTATGGGACATTGGAAAAGAAATTGTTCCAAATACCTTGGTGATATCAAAGCTGGAAAGATCACTCCAGTAGGTAAATGACTAACCTTCTTTTATGTTTCTAATTCAACTATGGTATGATGATGCAAAGTTGTGATAATGTATCTCCTTTTTATTGTAAATAGGGCCTCCACCAAGCAAAGACAAGGGAAAGGAAAAGCAAGCATAAGAAACCATCAAGAAGCTAGGGATAGCTTTCATGGAGCTTTGCTTTTCATTGTCTTATTTTAAATTATGTTTTGGATTTTTAGAACTTTAAGTTTCCGTGTTCGACATGGAAAGGTATTTTGGATAATGGTTTGTATTTTGGATGATGGTGACTTGGTTTGCAACCCAAGTCACCCGTTTTATCATTTATCCTTTTATGTTCTAAAATTCATCTTTAAATGCTTGCTCTTAGAAACATGAGATCTTTCGCTTAAAGTGATCTAATAGACAAATATAATGACGGGTTTCATTATATATCCACATGCTTAAGGCTTGTGTATGATCATTTATAAAGCGATTTTGAGTCTATGAACTCTCTTAAAGGAATGTCAATCACCAAGTACACATATGAAATCAATAACTATTAGTCTATCTATGAGATAGTTCTCCTTATACTTCAACATCATTAATTTGTGTCTCATATGCTATCTTTGAATCTATAGTGTATTTATTCTAAATATAGAGTGGGAGAAAAATGAGGACACAACACACAAGGCAAGATAAAATTGTGTACTTGTGTAAATAAAGATCTACGCAAGAGATAATGATTTGAATGAAGGTATATCTATTTACATAGTATACCGAATAGATGAGATCTATGGTCTCAAGTTAGTTCTATATGACTAAAGAGACCAAGTGAAGTAATCATAAGAGTATATTCTCAAGATAACTACACGAGGAGACCAAAAGAAAGCTTTGGAAGAAAAATGACTAATGAAAAGTCTTAACAAGTTTTTGACTAAGTTTATGAAAATTTTGACCAATAGTTTCAACCTCGAGATTTACTTAAGAGCCTAAATGAATCATAGTAACATACTAGTTATGATCAAGTTGCAAAGATTGATATACCGATATCTTCAATAGCCAAAGTTTTAACCACGCAAATGTCATTGCTTAACCTCACTATGAAATGGTTAAACCTCCTTCCAAAAGGGTATTTGCGAAGGACGTATTCTAGATATTGTTTATATTTGAATAATGACATTGCTACACATCATTATGACATGAATGTGTTAAAGATTTAAAATCTCTTTCTGTAAGGTTTAAGATGAGACCACTTCAAAATAGATATTTTGAAAGGATATGATGGGAACATATATGGTTTTATCCTAATAACTTGGCAATGCAATTTATATTTCAATTCTTGATAAATTTCGATTGAGAAGTCAATTTCGAAATGTGTAGAATTAAGTGGGAGTTAGGAAATTCTCATGTGAAGACATGGAATTTAGTGGGAGCTATCATCCTTGAATGTATAAAACTCATTACTCATTAAGGAATGACGAGCTAATATCTTCTTCACAAAGAAGCATTTGAGTTTTCAATTCTGGATGAACATGGACTATGATGAATCCAATTACATCAAGGGATGTTGGATTAGTATTAAGAGATACACATCGTATCAACATTCACATAGGTTATTCATGTAGATGAAAATGGAATTGCCATTAGCAGTCATGGTCGTTCATTGAATCTATGAACGGTTGGTCTCATGATTATTAGCTACTAATGTTTCCGCCATTAGAATGATCATGTACATGTCCAATTATGAATCATATGCATAAGAGCATGATGATTGATTGGTAAGCCATAATAGAAACGTCATGAATTCTCAAGTAGAATCCGATGAGCGATTTCGGTGTTTGACGGAATACTCCATTATGTGATAAGAGGTTGCACATATTATAGAAAATCCGAGCACATATGAGGATTTATGAGAATCCCAATTCTTTCAAGCCTAGAAAGAGAAATGAGAAGTTTTGGAAAGATGCTTGGTTAAATAAGAGGTTATTCAAAAATAATCTTTCCTAGTTAAGCTAGGACTTGTGAGAGGTGCTAAGCTAATAATCTTGTCAATTGTTACAAGTTTCTACAAAACATATACCTAGTGCATTGTGTGTGGATGGAATACTTGATCAGTACAAGTTATATCATTCATCACAAATTCAGTCGTTATGTGATAGTCGATAAGAAAGTTCTTTCAAGTTAAAGAACCGAAACCAAGGTCGGGAACCTTGATGTGTACTTGGTAAGATTCATGTTATGAGAGAGAACATGAATGTAAAGGAGATTGCCAATGTAAGAAGTTTGAACACATGGACACATGGCATGTTAAACTTCTATTGCAATCAATAAGTGTTTACACTGACGATATACATCACAAGGTTGTAATATGATATTGACTACCCGAGTGTGATGTCGACATTTGTCGTTTGAGTTATTATTAACTCACCTTGCACTTTGTTATATCCAAACGGGTTGTAGAGAAAATTGAACCCCGTTAAAGTGAACATGGATTAACATTGTATTTGCCCATAGTTACTTGTATGAGGTGACGTCTCGAAGTGACTAGAGTGTGATGCGATTGATGGCAAGTTCAAGTGCCATAGAGTCATGTGAGATGACTAGTCGATCACATAGGCAGACTGTTAGGAACTTTTTGTCGGGCCTAATGACCGCTTATAGAGTTCTGGCAAATTTATATAGCCTGGTCGTGGCGAGAGCTACTATAGTATTCGAATGAATCGATTATTTTGACTAAAGACTATTCGCCTAAGATGACACAGTTTCAGATTAACTTTGATTTATGTTACTACGACCTTCGTAAATGGAGTCAAATGGGCATATTTTGGGTTATGATGGTTGTGGCTAGTCGAAGGGAATGAGTGCGATAGGAATTGTCCACCCCTAGTCAGTGTTATAGCAATATATCAGGGCCAGTCGAGGAGTAATGAACTGGAAATGCGTGGCCACGCTCGGAAAGTATCTATGATAGATAAGTCCGGTCAATCAGTTATTCTCCAGATCGAGGAAACCACTCTCGATATGATCACTTGCAAGTACGACCTGAAAGACACCTTGCATTGAGTGGGAGATAGTAATAGGACAAGAGAATTGGTGACGCACACTTGTCGAGGACAAGTGGGAGATTGTTGGAATATGTGTCCTCCGACAATAATGCGATCACGACTGTTGATCATGATGATCACATGTTTAAATCTCATTATAAAGAATACAATTGGGAAGTAATTTTGTTATTGTCACAACCGTCAACATATATCGGTAATGATTGGTGACTAGAGTTTGACATTACGTCGTGCGACGGTGGTGATCGATTGACCCCTAGGTCATACCTATAGGGCAACACTCTTAATTGATCATTTAATTAATCGTATAATGTTACGGGTTAATTAAATTACTTGAAAAATTGACGGACGATTTTGGAAGTAAAATTTACGTATCACATTAAAATGTGATTAAATGAGATACGATCTGAGTAATTGAATTGTATCATTACTCGGATGAAATTATTGTTTAAAGAAACAAATGAAATTGAATGAATTATTATAAATACAATCTGTTGTGATTTATAAATGGTAAAATATTTTGGTACAAGTAATTATGAAATTACTAAGTCGATTTTTGTATATGACGTATTTTTATTAATACGTTGATTTTTAATATGTTAAAAATACATAACAAATTTATGTCACATATAACATGTGACATATTGACAATTGACAAAAATAATATGGAATCCATATTATCAAGTGGGCCGAAAATTAGAGGATTTTAAGCTAATTATATGTTGATTATAATTAGTGGAGGGCATGATGATTACCCTAGTCACTAGCCATGCAACCCTATTGTTTATTGTGAAGAACAATTTTTCCATGCATTGGCTCCCCTCCCACTCCCCTTGTCCGGTTTTTAAGAAAGGAAAAAACAATTGTTTTTTCTCTTAATTTTTACCTCATATACAATAATGTAATTGTATTATTCATTCACTTCTTCACTCATTCAAAATAAGATTTCTAGAGAGATAAAAAGCTCTCTTCTTCTCCCTCCATAAAACCGAAAATATTAAGTGTGTTGTAATATTTTTGGGTCATTTTTCTACTACCTTAATATTATACTAGTTCATGTAATATTAATTAAATTAAGGGTAAACTTTGGGTATTAATCCTAAGGAGAGATCCTACACTTGGATCTTGGTTCTTCCATCTTAGGAAAGCACAAGAACAAAAGAAAAGGAGATTTCTTTTGTGCCCATAAAACCGAAATCACCAATGTAAGAACATGATTTCTCCTCTATTTTATCATTTGTTTGCATGCATAAAATACATATTTAATTTTATGACAAATTAATTTATAACATATATGAGTATGTTTATGTATAAAGACCTACATTTCCTTCAGTGAAGCCACTCCCGCAAGTGACTCCACTCAGCCAGGGACGCACCCGTAGAACACAGACAGATACAACAACAGTCAACGACAATAAACAACAACCGTCACAACACCAACAATTACCAACAACCAATTACAGTACGATAATTACTCAATAACAATAACAATCACCACACAATCATGTAACTAATACTGAGTAGGAAAACTCTACCTGGAATGCAACAAAAACATCATACAATCTAGCAGTTGTCTCAAAACCTTTCCTCTACGAACCCTCCTCCTATACACATAATCATACGATCACTACCACATCAACATAAACATAGAAAACCCCCAATCCCAAAATTAGGGTTTAAACAACCTTAACCAAATGCTATAAAAATGGTACGTGGGACTTACCCTTGACGCAAGGATCACAATGATACAAAGAACGATGAAATCCGACCTCTCTAGCTCCGAGATTTGCCAATAATGCGAATAGGAAGAACAACGTAGTTTGCAATCTCTTTTGAGTGTATTAGGTTTATAAAAAGTGTTTATGAAAGATAACGTCGTAATATAAATACTAATTCACATTATTAACAAAACCCGTTGAGATATAACCCGTTAACCGACTTACTCGATCGAGTAACTAACATACTCGATCGAGTGCCACTTCCTCGATCGAGTACCAAGGCTACTCGATCGAGTACCCTACAGGCAGAACACTGATTCGTAAATCAAAACATGCTTACTCGACAGAGTAAGCCCCACTCGATAGAGTACCCAGAGACTCATAAAACCGTAGTATTACAGGCAGAACACTGATTCGTAAATCAAAACATTCTATTTTTTAATACTATAGGTAGTTTGCAAAAGTTGGAGACTCTGTAATGCTCGAAAAAAGCTTTCTTTAATAATATAGACTAGATTTAATGCCCGTGCGATTCACGGACCATTTGTAATATTATGTTTTATATATACACTTGTTGAATTACGTAAAAAAAAAAAAAAAAACCTACAAATATCAAGACTCACTCAAAAAAAGACTGAATTCAAACTACACTAAGTAAACACAGCAGCAAAGCTATGTACTTACACCAACAAATTGGCTATTTTTATTTCAAATTAACAATAGTTATAATTTATTACTCATTTAATAATAATAATAATAATAATAATAATAATAATAATAATAATAATAATAATAATAATAATAATAATAATAATAATAAATCAATATATTAGTTTATGATGTTGAACTCGATCTTTAACATCTTTCGAAATCTTAAGTTTCAGCAAGAGTTCTCTGAAGCTCAATCCTAAATAAATCGATCGTTCCCTATCCCATACTCGGACACAATTTCATGCAATGGGTATAGTTAGGATAAAAAAGAATATAATTTTATGTATACAGTAGTCAGTACTCGGTAGAGAGGTATATCAGATAGTACAATATATATATACAATGCACCGTTAAATTGAAACGTAAACATTCATCTTGTATACCTACAATAGATTGTATTAGTTGTATATGAAATTATTGAAAAAAGTTCTTTTACGACATTAATGATGTAACATCTTTTTTTTATGCCAAGAAAGGATTTGTACCCTTATTTATTTACTCTTCGCATTGTATTTAATACAACGAAAAATAACTATCAAGGCGATTATATGATGTCACAAAATATATTTACAGCATCTTTTCCATATTTCACTTTTTGGGGACTACTACAATACATATTTTCTCCCACTTGAAAGAAGAGTATGCTTATAATAATAATGGAATAACTAAAATTCTTCGCTCCACTAATTCTTTGTTTGTTTTATCAAGGGATTATAGTTTCAACTCCATACATATTAGCACAAACCTTTAGCATGTTAAAATCCTGCACATAAAAGACAACAATGAAATTATATTTAGAAATTAGAATCATATATCTTTGTTGACTCAATTCATTTACATATTTTTATTATTTATAAAGTGTATATTAATCAAAGGTAAACAAATGATTAGAACGAAAGGAAAAAGAAAATAAACATGAAAAAAGAAACTAAAACTGGCACGACACAAAGTAGTTACAATTTGAAAATATTTAACATCAAAATTCTAATTCTAAATTCTAATTCTAATTCTAATAACCACATAAGAGGAAAAGACTAAACTTAATACTAATATAAGCATTGCCTACAAATAAAACATCTGTTGAATACACGAATATAAATGCATTAAATTGGTGTAAGTTTATATGTTAATCATCTTTGCCTATTATACTATTAATTATGGATGAGTCTTGAATCTAATGTATAATACTCCCTCCGTTCCAGTGATATGTTTAGAAGGGCTTTTGACCCAGTTTTGAGAACCTTTAGGACTTTTCATGAAATGGTCGAATTACATAACTTACCTATGAAATAAAATTTATAATTAGATGCTTAGTTATACAAAAACTGAACTAAAAATAAAACCTTGCTTGCATTGTGTTTAACCGTTATCACCACTTAATATAAATAAATTCAATATTTGATAAAATTTTAATTTACGTATAATTATTGTGTGGAACGGTCTCATCATGTGATAAGAACCTTTTGTATAATAAATGGAACCATTTATTATTTGTGTTAGCTTAAAAATCGATTTGTTTGAAAATTATTTATTGATTGACCAATATATGTCTCTATTCTCTAACAAAAAAAAAATCAATATCTAAGCATAAGAGAAATCAATATTGATTAACCGACATAAAAAAAATCAACTATACAAATCAAGGATATTTTTGTATAAAGAGATATAGAACGCCGGTTCTTAAGCGAAGCATGGGAATTATTCGTTGTTTCATGGTTACCTTTTATTTGCGTATCGTAAAGGGTAAAAATCGTTCAATCACCTAAATACTCCCGTGCTATATCAATGTAATTGTGCTGCAAAAGAAAAATAAAGAAAGCAATATCAATTTATGATCAATAATAATAGAAATAAATCGATTAATGTCAATATTAATAATACTAAACTAAAAAAAATTAAATTAAAACTATAAACAATAATAACAAATATAAGATGCTTAGAAAAAATTGCAATTTAAGATAAAAACATTTAAAATACAAAAGAACAAACAACGTGTAATTGCTAAGTTAGCATTGGGCGAGGATGACCAAAATCATCATTGACTATTTATTTATATCAATTATTATCAAAGAGTTTAATGTACAATAAGAGTTGTCTTAGTTAACCGTTAAAATATTATCTCTTATATTATATTAATCAATAATTATTATAATTATAAATTAATCTATTGCTTCATAGTATAGAGTTTAATGTACAATAGGAGTTGTCTTAGTTAACCCTGAAAATATTATCTCTTATGATATTTTAAAATTTATTCTTCCCCAATTATTAATTATTAATTTACATTTTAATTATTATCTCTAAATTAAAAAATATTTTAGGAAGTTCTGAAAAGTTAGACTCTCCGTAATTACTCGAAAAAAGTTTCCTTTATTAATATAGATAGATAGATAGATAGATAATATATTAAATTGATTCCATGAAACATAGATTTTTGTAATATTTCATATGTAACGAGTAATGACACCAATACTAAGAGAAATAATCATTTTGTTTAAGTTGATCTCTCCTTAAGAACTACAAACTATTAGTTTCGAAAAAAATCCGGGGAAGTGGTAAATAAGCCCCATACATTTGCCACTACGTGTATATTATCCCTATACGTTTCTAATAGTGTAAATAAACCCCACTAGTTACACTTGATGTGCAATTAAACCCAATTGAATATATTTAGGTCAATTTCTTGCCGGAAAAAAATAACATGGAACCGGAAAGATGACTAGGATTAGACTAAATAATTTTTTTTTTTTTAAAAAGGAAAAGTATTAGATTTTTAACAGCTTACACGACTTTGTCTCTCATTTCCCCTTATCTCTCTCTTCCACTCTTAAACTTAGCTATTCCCCATTTTCACTTCCTGTAAAAAAAACAAAACACTTGAGTTATAGTAGCTCCTCCAACATCGTCATCATCATCATCATCATCATTTTCACTGCATTTTCTTGATTTAGTCTATGTCTATTCTTAGCTTAGCTACCATTCACAATCTTGTAATTAAAAAATCTACCCAAATACTTACCACAAGCTGAAAAAATGAAAATTGGGGAAAATACAAATACCTACCAGAAATTGAATGTCTAGCTTCAAATTATGTTGGATTATTGAAAGTGGCCAATGATTCTGTTAATTGGTGAAAATTCAGGTATGTTCGTTGCAAAGTATGAATTTTAATTTGTTGCTTGTTAGGCTCTTAATTGTGATTTATTGAAATGTGCATTTTATTGAACTTTTAGTTGTTTGTTACCCAAATACCTACCACTTCTGTAACACCCCTGATTTTCGGCTAAGTTAAAACTAACTTTTACATATAAAATGCGCCGAAATACAGAGATATTATAATTAATATACAAAGTCTCTTATTACAAATCCTTTTAAAAATAAAAGAATACAAAATGGAACCAAAACTTATAAAGTCTTTAATAAAAATATTCTCTTGAAATAAAAATCCTTTTGAACAGCAGCGGAAGTAACCAGAAATAAAACAAGAAGACAGAAAGGAACTACCTCCATGACGAGTAGCCCAGAAGGGAAAGAACACGTTAGCTGGAAAGCTGAGTAACAGATAATACCTCAATTTAAGCAGAATAGTATTTGGTCATAGCATGGAAACAAGCACACGTAAAAATAAAAATAAACAGAGAGAATAATAAAAACACTCCTCGTTAACTAATCTCATGCTCAAAGCTACTCAACGATATAATAGATACTCTCGTCCCAATAATTAACTCAATCTCAACTCATTACTCCATCTCACTCATTACTCCGTCTCACTCATTAATCCCTCTCATAATATAATACTCCCAAGTAACCAAGTATCGTATTCTCATCGTCGAACCTAAGCCAAAGATAAGGGGTGAGTGAGCTGGCGGCGAAAAACCGCTAAACAATATATTCATCTCAATATCGAAAAAGTTTAAAACCAACTTTAAAAATAAAAGAATACAAAATTAAAACCAGAGAGAATAATAATTAATATAAAACTAACTTTTATCTATAAAATGCGCCGAAATACAGAGATATTATAATGAATATACAAAGTCTCTTATTACTAATCCTTTTAAAAATAAAAGAATACAAATCGGAACCAAAACTTTATAAAGTCTTTAAAAAAATCTTCTCTTGAAATAAAAATCCTTTTGAAATGAGAACCTAAGCCAAAGACAAGGGGTGAGTGAGCTGGCGACAAAAAACCGCTAAACAAAATATCCATCTCAATATCGATTTTCAAACTCAAAATATAACCTAGTAACCATGGTCGCTCTGGACCGTAAACAAAACTTGGCTCATAGGCCCCATAACTCAATTCCAGTAACCAATTTCTATCTCAATTTCAATATCGATATTGTCAAAGGTTCAAAGAACCGTGCTCAACACTTAGGGTATAAAATTCTAAGCTACTCACCCACGAGTCTTGGACAAAGAGAACGATAATAAAAACACAATACCAAAATAAAATTACCGTTCGATTTCAACCTTCGCCTCAATGATTCGGGTAACAATTCCCAATATTATAATGTACTTCAGTGATCTTATTCCTTAAAAACCCACGTATCTAAGTAACAAGAATCTCAGAACAATTGATCATTACCAAATCAATCACCAATAACTTATCCAACTCATAATTGAGTGCTAAATAATTCACTCCCACATTAGCTAATTGTACAACCCAATTTTAGTACTATCATACATGCCAGCTGCCAATCAATTACCTTAATCACATAATCCAACCCGTCTCAGAAACAATACAATTAAATTATGCGAAGTATTAGCTATAAGTAATACATAGGCTCTGTTTGGTAGCGCATTTCAGGTACCTTTTTTCATCGAAGTAGTTTTTTTGACAAAAATTTCAGGTAGCTTATTTTCTTGAACGTGTTTGGCAAGTAGCATTTTATATCAAAAAAGGTACCTAAAATAAAATGCTACCTAGGGTAGCATTTGGGATTTCAGGTACCTGATTATATTTTGTTTACCTTTTTTACCCTTCAACTTTTTATATATTACTCTAATATTATTATTTTATATATTATAATACCAAATAAACCCAATTAAAGAGTTTCTTCCTTAAATGAAAAGCGTTCGTGATAATATCAATACTTTAATTCAGGGTGCAATTTAATTAACTATTTTTATGTATGGTTTAATATAAAACTTACTTCGTATCCATAAAATACATTTTTTTGTTGATATACTATTTGATTTTTTTTTACGTTATCGTGATATTTTAATTATTGTTTCCGTCATTTGAAACATGTTGAAGACTTCTGCAATTATAGTGAAAAAAATTACATTTTCTTCGAATTACTAACAATGCCAACGACAATAACACAACAATAATAATAAAAACATAAATGATAACAATAATAAGCCATGTCCTTTTACGTCATTTGACCAAATATCAGCTACCTTTTCAGCTAGTCTTCCAAACAGTTTTAATAAAAAACAGGTACCTTTTCAGGTCGTAATTTTCAGCTACCTTTTAAGTTATCTTTTCAGGTTTCAGTTACTTTTCAGGTTTCAGGTAGCTTTTCAGGTTTCAGGTAGCTTTTCAGCTAGTTTTACCAAACGGAGCCATAGTAATCCAACCCAAATAAAATTTCGGTACACATAAAGTAGTAACAAATTAATAACAATTAGCATGTTATTCACACAACCTCGAACAATAATAATAATATTAGGATCGGTAGAAACGTGTTACCTCAAATATGATCCAAAGACGAGCAATAATGGATCATCACAATTTAAAAGTGCAAACACAAGGCTCGACGAAAGACGCTACCAGTAAGGGAATGAATGGTAATGGCTCAAACGTCCATACAACATGAAGATAGAAATATAGATGTTGAAGATGATGAACACGTATAAATAAATAGGATGAGTTTGTATCAAAAATTTAAGTGGATTGAAGGTCGAGGAATGGGTCAGCCGCATGAGAAAATAAGAAGTAAAGTTCAAGACAATTAACAAGGCACTACATAAACCTAGTTTTATACTTATACGGTCTCTTTAGGAATTTAGGAAAAAGGAAAGCTTGGAAGAAAATATCTTCCCATAAAAATTATTAAAAGATTTGTTTTCCAACTTTTAACAGGAGTCACGTTTCTATATTTATTATGAAACTCATAAAAATATGAATTATTAAATAAAATTCATAGGAATTAAAATATTCGGGTTATTACAATCTTCCCCTCTTAAAAAGAACTTCGTCCCCGTAGTTCGAATTTGAAAAAAAAAACAAATTGAAAATTTGAGTGGTATTATAACTTCCCCGATATTATATTGCATGTCTCTTTGCAATTCAATAAGAAATTTCAGTTCTAATCAAAAATCTGCTATAAATTCTCATTCTGTTATTAAATTAATATTATAGTAGAGTATTTATTGGACGGAACAAGTCTAAGTATGATTTCAGTTCGGGTGGACTAGTATGTGACTTAGAATCTTTCATATTGTTTGGACTGGAGGGCTAATGACGGTTTCTCCAGCGTTAAATCACGATTATTCTTATTCCTTACACAAAGATATTAAAAAAACCGTTCGCATACACAATACATGGCATAATATTACCTTGTAGCATTGGTTATAATCTGTTATTAGTTCTTTCTTTTTAAACTCCTTGTAAACTCCACGATAGTGCATACTCAATATATCAATATAACTGAGCTGCAAAAGAAAAATAAAGAGATCAATATATATATATAAATACTATTGCAATAAATTTTACTAAGAACATGCAAAAAGTGAAAAAGCAACAAAAATAAGACGGTCAAAAAAATCAGAAATTTATGATGAAAAATATTTAGAATACAAAAGAATTAAGACGTGTTATGTTAAGAAAGCATTTATTGGTGGGATGATTGATAATTTGAGATCATCATTGATTATTTATAGTAGTTGTTAACAATGGGTTTAAGGTGCAGTTGTATGTAAATTGGCAAGAGTTTAGGATAGAGTTCAAATTGGTTTTTAGTTTTTTTTTTTAGTTTAGGATTTCGTATTAATTAATTTATAGCTCAATATCTTATTTCAATAATTATTAATTAGATATTACTCCGTATCTCTAATTTAATTGGTTGAAAGTCGTTCAGGAAACTTGAACTCTCTATAAACGCTCGAAAAAAGTTTTCTTTAATAATATAGATAGATAGATAGATATATTTTTTTTTTTGACAACGATAAACTTTTATAAATAAAACAAGTCCGTAGAATACATTTAAAGTACAAACAAAGGGGTATTAGCAACCCCAAAACTACCTGAAAACCACGTAACCGATGAAATTGAACAAGTACTGCAAATCAAGAAAAAGACGACTTTTCTTGAACGGCGGATGGTAATGGGCATCAAACTCAATGAAATGAACATCCTTCCGCTTCATCCTCATAGTAGTAGAAGCATTGCGGGTGGACCTGCAGAAAGAGGCTGAAAACCCGGCAGAGGTCAAATACCTTGTCTTCGAACTTGCCAAAACAATCTCCTTTCGGCATTTGGAGCGGCAATCCACAATGCGTCCCTTCTTGCTAATCGAAGAATCCCTGCATCTCTCCTTGCTAAGTGAAAAACCCCTGATAGCTGCAAACTTAAACTGGACCAACGAAAACTTAGTAGCATAGGGAGACAACGAATTAAGGCGTGTCTTCTTATCGACTTTTAAAATGGCCTCCTCCTGAACCAACTCAACAGTCCGTTCAACATCAACATGGTTTAAAAAAATCTCCGGTGTAGGAGAACTAGTGGGAACTTCTGCTGTCCCATAAATTTCATCATGGGGAGTTCCCGTCTGGATGGTTTTTGAGGTGAGGGTGCGGACCCTCATAAAAGACATGGACCTTGGGTGATAGAAACCCAAATTGTTGCCGTGTAGCAAATTATCGTAATCTTGAGATGATATATTTAGTGCATTCTGAGGTCGCTTCTTATTGGTAAAGAGGAGTTGCGGTGATTTTGAGTGAATTGAGGAGGACTGACTGGCTGACCTCTGAATCCTTCACGGTTTCATGAGGCACCCTGCTACTCTCGGAATCCTTAGGTGCCGCTGGTGAGGTAATGGGAACACAATCAGAAGCCAACGCCGTGCACTACTGCAACCCAACCGTGATGATGCACGCGCTAGCCTCGTCCATAATCTCCACCATATCTTCCTCTTTACGGTAGAGAGGATAACTAACTTCTTGACTTTGGGGAGGAAACACCAACATTTTCCTGCGAACATCATTTGCATTCAACGAATCAACAATAACACGCTTACCATTTTTGTTAACAGCTAGAGACTGCCTGACATCCTCCAGCTCTTGAATAATATCTTTATTATGAGGTTCAGTCAAGCTTGCCTTTTCCAAAGTTGTATGAGCCTCCGAAAACCGGTTCAACTTTTTAAGGGCTATTGCCTTGCGAAACAGAGCTTTAGCATTACGAGGAAAGAAATTTAAGACCATAGAACAGTAGATTAACGCTTCCTCAAAACCCATGAGCTTATTAGCAAACGTTGCTAAATTTAAACACAAAGAAACAAATGAGTGATATGATTGAGTTTAAATCAAGATCAATTTTATCTTTAAGAGACAAACAGAGCAAACGGCAGACGCGATCGTAATGCCACCGCCCGAACCAAATCTTGTTGTCGAAAAGATTGTTACCGAAATCTTTAAGGGCTTGAACTTGAGAAACAGGGGAATCTAATTGGGTAGAAATTTTCGGAAAATCGCTTCCTCGGTGACAACTTATCGCAACCGAAAAATAAAGCAAAGTAGTTAAGAAATTCAGCGCCGGAAAGGGAAGAAAAGGTTGGTAAGGGCGTCATAGTTTGTGAAAAAAAGTAAACTCAGGAAACCAAACACGAAACTAAAGCAAACCAGATGAAAACCAAAGAGAGAGGGAACTAAAACATACTACCTCCATTCAACTCCACTCTACCTATTTCATTTTTGAACACTATTCACGAGTAAGTATTCAATTTCAATTTTCTCTCGATACGTAAGTGAAAATATATTCATGTGGGATCTTGTTTGATTCGTCTTTACGAGTACATTAAAAATATCTAACCTTTATATTTTTTGCAAATACGTAGCTAACGATATTTAGCGCGTAAAACGCGCGTTGACAAACGTGAAAAGGGAAAGTGGTAGAGTGGAGTTGAATGGAGGAAGTAGATGAAAATAAACTAAAAGCAAGCATAAAACAGACCATTTATCACATAAAAGAGGGTGAAAAGCACATAACCGAGACGAGACACAGTCGGTGACGGAAAACACCAACGATCTTCTGGTCGCAAACCAAACCGCCGGAGAAAACGATGAACGATAAAAAGAGAGCCGTTCTATGGTACACAGAGACTCTCGCCGGCGACCAGGAGAGATATGGTAGTGGCCGCCGGCGAGAGAAGATAGTTGTGGAAGGCGGCGGGTTGGCGATGGGATAAATTTGGGATTTCTTCTAGGGATTTCTAGGGATTTCTTTTCCCCTATTGTTTGGGATATATTAATGTGTCTGATAGATAGATATATTGATGTGTATTGATTGATTTCCTACTTCCTATTCTTTCTCCAGCTACCCTAATCTTCCATTCTCCTTCTCTTGCTCGCCTCTTTCTATATTATTCTCCTTCTCTTTCTTGACACTTCTGCCTTTTTTCCCTCCCCGTAGATGTGGAGCTTCTGACATCGGTAAGTGATTCGTTTTTGCATCATATAATCAATCAATCACCTGATTGATGTCTATGTTGAAAATTTCAATCTTTTTATCATTGAATCTTTAAGTTTTCACTTTAAAGTAAGGGATTCGTTCCCTGCATTTTTGGTTTCGTTGCTGATGTTCAATTTAGGATCTTATTTTGATGATTTCTGCTCTATTTTGCTGTTGTGAAATTAGGGTTTTGAGTATGATTATATTGTTATCTTATGTCCATCACTGCGGCATGACTGGTTCTACAACAATGACGTCGTTCTAGCGGCATCTAATAGTGAGCTTTGATCTATTCTCTCTTTTTCTGACTTTGAATTGATTTTTTCAGTTTTTGCTTGTTTTTTGATGTCTTGCTTCTTTGATTTGATGAGATAGGGTTTGAAGAGGTTGATTCAGTCGAAGATGGTATTGTCCGGTTCAAATCGACAGATTCGCTCCGTTCATCGACATTCTGGCATGGTTAACTTTCGATCCTTAGTATTACTACTTTTTGTTTGATTGATGATGATTATTATTATGATGATGATGAAAGTTCAGACCATCTAGCATTATTCGAGTAATTTTGATTGTTCATTTTATATGTTCATGTTTTTTGCGCAATATTCACTTAGGTTTGTTTCTTAGGGTTTACCCAAAGATCTCTTCATATCTAACGCTTTTGACGATTAAGATTTTGATTGATTACAGTCTCAGCTCTTGATTGTTAGAGCTCACTGACATTAGATAAATGAAGATATTATTTTAGTTTTTATTATATGCGTTTCTAGGTTTGTTATAACATTGATGAGCATAAGTTTAAGACCCTTTGCTACTTTACTGTCATTAGATAATAAATGAGGATACATCATACTCACACGAAGCCTTTTAGCAAGTCATCTATTCTCTATCCTTGCTCACTAAAATGTGCTACTTTGCGCACTTACTGACGTTGTGCTATACCGTAAATAAGGCTACACCATCTCCGCCTTCTAATGTTGTGCTATACCATCTCAAAGAAAATAGACTAAAACAATCAGTTCATGCCGGAAATATTAAATTTTAATTCATTTTTTCCGTTTGTTGTATGTCTTGTAGGGGAGTGGGTGTTCATCTAGCTGCCCTGGGAGGATCCCTTGATTGTCCGAAGAGTGTTGAGCAGATCGGCTGCAAAGATCAGGACAATGGATATGTTTCGATTTTGCTCAGATTAATTATGATTGTAGGTTGTGCTTTATTTTGGTACTTCCAATTATGTTCTATGTTACAAGAGAAATTGAACATTCAGACTACTCATGTCGTAGCAAGAATTTCTTTCCCCACAAATTCTCAATTGACAGGTCTTTGTATACTAATTAAAAGTAGCTTTCTCTTTTGAATCTTTTAAATAATATCACGCTATAATTGAACATTCAGACTGCTCTTAAGGCTTATCAGTTCAGTAAATTTCTCACATTGTGGCCTGCGATGCAGGTGAGAATATACTTACCTTGTTATGAATTGTTGAGGAACTACTTAAAAGATTTTATAGAGCAACATGCCGACTCCATATTCTCATTGGTTGCTGGATCTTAATTAGTTTATTAATGTAAGATTTGTTTCATTTGATTCCTAAATATTGACTCTTTCATTTGTTCCATATGTAATTAACTGAAACTCTCATATTTGAAATGGAGTTTTAAGTTTGCAATTTCACTGATATTTGATTAGCTATGCTGCTGGGAGTTTAACTACGTGTGATGGGTATTGACTTCATTTCATGCAGTCAGACAAAAAGAAAAGTTGAACAGAGTACATGGGTAGAGCACATGTCATACACACTTGGGTACAACTGCATTTTGAGGCCTATCGATCATCCTTCTCGGTGCTATTTACAAGGTTAGTATTGTTTCTTCTACTTTAAAGAACTTGCTTTTTTATAATGTAGCTTATAATTGTAACATTTTCAGTATGGACAGTTTTTAAGCCATAGCTGATTTCTGTGAAATAGTTCATACGCCCAGTGGATTTATGAGTGCCCTTATTTTATAGCATCTCATTTGTTTGCTTTCTGTTTACTCTCATTTAGGGAGGGGATGGTGAGCTCTAAGTCCCAATTTTCGGATGAGCAAGCGGCTATGAACACTAAATTTCAAACGTTTTGTGGGCCACTGTACATGAAAGTGTGTTTCTGCTAATTTTTAGCAAGTTTTGCCTTAGTGAGGTGGGCAGAACGACTTCATCCTTTCCCCGTCTTGAATTCATACACACTTTCTAAGAAGTTAATTAAAAAGTTTCACTACCGTCTATCAATATCCGCAATGGCTCTCATGATCGATTTACTCAGTTTGCTCACCTTTTTTTTGAGCTGGCATTATTTTATCGTTAGTCATTTACTTTGTTTATAATTTTAGGGGGGAATGATTCTATGCGACGATTAGTTGGAGGATTTTTAGGCAATTGAAGCTTGTAATTATGGTGTTTTGAACAATCTTTCTGTTTCGGCTAGAGTTCAGTAATGAAGATATGAACATTGATATCATCTGGCTGAAAATATTGGTGTTGTGTACTCGATTTGCTATGTCAAAGAAGTATTTTTCTTTCTTAGTTTGTGTTTTATAACCCGTGGTATACCAACTGGATACTCGGTGAGTCTCGATTTATGAGCTGAAAATATATTGAGGTGTGCATTTAACCTCAATAACAAGTTTGGTAATGTGTCACATAAGCTGTATACTATGTTGTTGTAGGGTATCCTTTCTGGTCAAAGGTCATGGCCGAGGTAGTAGTCTAAGAACTAAAAAGTGTCCTTGTTCATAAAGTGCATCTGCTGCTTGGCTTCATAATGTGAAATGACCGATTCTACATGCTGGATAAAGTGCAAATATCTGCTGCTTGGCTTCATAATGTGTTAATTAGTAGGTGATGTCGGCTAGGTTATTTGAATAATAATCTAGGCAATTTATCTATACTGTTGCTCTTTTGATAAATTTGATGTAGTGGATGACAAAGGGAAGTATGGTCTCATTCTGAGTTATGTTTTGTACTGAGCTGTATAAAACTTCTGAAACAGACATTGTTTCAGCTAGGCATTTAACTTTAACATGTGTGTAAATACTAAAATTTTCTATGTTAGATCATCCATGAAGGTTCTCTTATGGTTCCTATCTCAACAACCCCGAGTGTGATCCTTGTCCCGCTGGAGAGTTTAACGTCTATGATATTGTGTGGTACTGCTGAATGCTGACTGTTGAGTTTTCGTTTATGGAAAATTGGAAAAAAAAAACAGTAATTGAAGGTGAAGAATAAAAACAATGTGAGAAGAGTGAAAAAGAAAGAATAGAGGGAGCGATGGAATTTATCAGGTGAGAGTGATTAACCTATTAATAAAATTACGACTCTTGTGTGATTAACCTATTGACACTTTCACAAATAGGGCCTCAGTAATAAACTTATTCTACCATTGAAATGTTCTTTGATTGTTAGTTACTCACATATGCCTTTAGTGCCTTTTAAAAATCAAGTATTGTCAGTTCAGGAATTGTGATAATCTTTTATGAATTATTGCATTCTAACATCGTTTATCTTTCTTTTGACGACTCTTAGATCAGTATGAGGAATTGGCTCAAGCTTATGAAGTTCCCACAACTCATTGGATGTATTTGAGCATCTATCAGGTTTTGGAGGTGATGCGTCTATTAAATATTCCGTTAATCTGTCTTCTTAATATTACATTGCTCTTCTGTTAGTTACATTTTTTTTTTGCAAAAAGTTGTCATTTCATTTCATTAGAAAAGAAATTACAATTTTGCAAGAATATCCACTAAGGTACAAGAAAACTATGAGAGCACTAGGCACACAAACTATCCAACATGCTTTGGTAATTAGGATGCTTATTAAACATTAGAATCCTAACTACAACTACAAATGTGATGCTATCAATGGCCTGACCTATAGAAGACTCCTTTTGACTGAAAATGCGAGCATTCCTTTCTGACCATATCTTGTATACAGCTTAACAGTCACTTACTGCTCTCCAACCTCTTTTGCTGTCATTAGTGAAGATCCACTTTAACTCCTCTATGAGCTTGACGTTGCTTGTGGAATTGCATCCATTGAAGCAAGCCTGACCATACAGTTTTAGTGAAATGTTGATGATTTTCCTCTGCCAAAGATTGCATTTGTTAGCCATCTGAAACCCTCTTGATTGCATGTTGTCCACAGTGCCAAACTTGCCCTTGCCCTGTACTGTCAGAGATAAAATCACCTTATGATTTGGGGCAATTTTGGGATGGAGAAGTTAGTGAAATTTTGTTTCAAGGCTTTTAGCAATATTAAGAAGTAAAACATAACTAGGGGATAAGAATTGGTGTAACAAAAACTTATCTCTTTTGTGGTTATGATAATTGTCGGATGTGGTTCACACCTTGAGATAGATTCGTCATTATGATTCTTTTTAAGAGGAGTGAAGAGGGTGCTCTCCAGTTTTCTTAAAATTGATTTATTAACCAAATAAAGAAAATTGTTCAGGAGTCCTTTCCATACACGGATATTTCCTATTGTACCCAAGCCTTATGTTGTTATTTCCTATTGTACCCAAACCTAGTTGTACCCAAACCACATTTGCTATGTATGAGCTCTTGCTTTCCTTGTTTAGAGAATGGTCTGTGTTGTTTGCAATGTTTGCTTATGTATAAATGAACAATTTCGTTTCTCAAGTGCTCCTTGCCTTGTATAATAATGATCGTGGTGAATGGTTTGGTTTGCATTTCTAAGGATATATTGACACTACTTATAATGGGTACGAAAAAACCGCAAACATATTATTATAAAATATAAAAGTTTAAACAATCCACGGTGTATCTTTGCACTCTGCCCTTTCCAGTACCCTTAGTTTATTGTGTTGTGGTATGCTAATATTTATAACATGTGTTATTAAGTGGTGTCGTACTTATAAATTGATGTGTCCACACTTGCTGCTGTATGGGGTGAGCATTGCACCTGTTGATCTGTCTCCTAAGAGCGGTTTTGTTACAAACTTTGAAAATGTTGCGCACGTGGCTCATTGTTGTTCAGTGGGCATTATATAATGTGTCAGCGTAGTCCTTTGGCTTTTTTTTTGGGTTGTTTACTTAGCCTTGACCAATGTTCACTATTTGAGGGGATATCTTAGGTGTGCCGTGTCTGCCCAAGATGAATAGGAACGATTCTATAGTTCGAGATATACAGGAAAAAATTGACCGCATAGTGGAAGAGGCGCCGAAACTATTTGCCCATTTAGATGTTATCATGGCATCAACCCCCGTGTTCGGCTTGTTGTGTGATCAAGAACCTGTATATTTGGAGACACCTGGAATGTGACATACTGACATTAGATATCAGGGGATATGATTTTGCTGCTGAAACTAACTATGGGGAACCGGCTAGGAGCCCAGATATACTTCGTATAATCATTACTTATATAATTATATGGTTAATGACCTAATGTGTCGTACATGACAAACCATCTTTTAAGTTTTCGTGTTATATTTCGTATGGTACTTTAATTTTTTGCTTGCCTTTTCATTGGATTGGAATTGTAGGAACAAAATTCAGTGAAATCTTTGAGAAAAGCACTCAGGGATGTCGCAATGGAGATTGCACGGGTATACAGTTTTAGACGTAGTACTTGTCATGATATGTAGTTGGTCTTTACGATATACTTGTATTCTTGAATTTGTTTGGACATTGAACTTATGGAATTTGATATATTAATGTAGGAGGATCTCTCAGCACAAGTTTCGACACTAAAAAGGCTGAGGAAGAGCACTACAGAGTAAGCAATTGTGGTGTCTTTTTTTGTCACAAGTTCTCAAAAGAGTTGGTCTCACGCAGTACATCTATTCAAAATTTGTGATCTAAGGAGCTAATGGAATGAGGGTATGATGGTGACGGAATTGATGTACTTCAAAAAAATTAAAAATAAGGTTTTGTTTCATTAGAGAGTGTTGGGTGGCATCAGAGGTTTGGTGGGTGTGTGGGTTGTGCTTTTGGTGGATAGAGGTGCAGTTTTATACATGAACATTGGTTTTGTGTTTATGTTGTGATTTGGAATTGACTTTTCATGTGTGTTTCAAGAGAATTGATTGTTCATAGAAGTGATTATCGCGGTAAATCATAATTTGGGGAATTTGGAAACTGGAGGAGTAAAGGGTGTTTTTTTTGTAAAAAAAATTATTTGATCTGGGAATGTTGTTTGTGATTATGAGGTGAATTGAATTGTGGTGTTCTATAAAGAAACTTGACCGGTCCTTTAGAATTTCGTAAATCTGAAATTAAAGAGAGTAAAGTGTAAATGTAGGAATGGCATGGGCTAATTGAATATATAAAATTTGAATTTTGTCTTGAATTAATTTTTTAAGTGTGGGATTTCGCTTACGAGTGGTCGAAGGTTGAATTCTGGTTTAAAAGGGGACGTAATTGTTCGCAATTATGATATGTTAATTGTAGTAATTGTAGTTGATAAAAGTGGTGGTTTGCTAGGACGAAAATAAATAATGTTCTGGACTGAAAGAAGAAAGTAGTTTCGAAACGTGGCTGTTTGTTAAGACGAAAAGAATGATAAGTGGACTGAAAGAAGAAAGTGGATGTTTACGGTAGAAGGATTCCTAGAAAACAGATGTTTTTCAACGACTTGGGGGTAGCAACTAAGAGCATCCTTAGCAACATACAACCTTGCATAGTTCATTGGTCAGTACATTGGTATACGACCCTTAACCCAGGTTGGGTTTTCAGCAAATACAGATATCATTTTTGAAGCTGTTTTTTTTTCCTTGGGTTTCCATGTTATGCATTTATCCGAGTACTAGTAAAACGGCACAATATAGCAACCGTAGCATAGTGGAGAAAAATAAAAAAACACACAAGCAAGTAGGGGTAAGGGTCTACGGGACCAACATGCTAGGAAGAATCTAAGCAGCTGTAGTTCTGGGGATGGGGAAGGGAGATTCGGCAACATAAGATGAACATATAACAACAGGTGTTGTGTTCGACTCAAAATGCTTATACAACTTGACAATGTACATGGCAACTCTTCAATTATGGTGTTTGCTTCAGTTTGTAAGTGGTGATTATGGTGCATTTGTTGTGGATCATTGATAAATATTTCATTTGTGTAGCTTCTTGTTAGTACCGTGGGAGATGTGATGACAATTCCACCTCTGTTACCCTTCAAACACTGCCTTTATACCGTATTACAACCGCTTTGCTTTGGGTGACTGGTGAATATATGTTTCGGGAAATATGTAAGGACTAATAAATTGCACGTGTCTAAATATGACGCAAACTAATCAACTATATGGTACATTAAGAAAACTGTAATTATCATTATACGCTAACGTAATAGCTTCGACAACAAAACAAAACGCGTTTTGGATCTCCGCGCGTTGAGAAACATCTCCTCCCTCCAATTTCATTTATTGTTCCTCTTTCCCTTTCCAACTACCTTCCATATTGTTCCCTCTTTCCTTTTTTGGACAATTTTGTGTGGTCCAAAATCAATTTGATGTGGGGTCATGTGTATTGTGTGGTCTAAATTGATTCTCTTATTTTTTATGCCAAAAAGAAAGGGGAACAATAAATGAAATTGGAGGGAGTAGTAAAGACTAAATATGTAGATTATTAAGATCATCCCGCAGAACAAAAGATGGAAACAAGGTCAAAGCATCACCGTGGAGTGACATATTGTAAAGGGATTTATTTTTCTTTTAAAGGCTAAATATGTAGATTATTAAGAAGATCCCGCCGGTGAGCATGGTAGGTTAAATGTCCACCGACAGGGGAGCGGAATTATGTAGATTATTAAGAAGATCCCGCCGGTGAGCATGGTAGGTTAAATGCCCACCGACGGGAGCGGAATTTTTAGAGTCCTCAAGAAATAGGCTCTGATACCATGATAAGATTATAGAGGGGAGAGAATTGCATAAGGAAGAATTGTATTATTGATGGAAGATGGTAGAGTTACACCAGGTGTATGAGGCCCTCATACACCACCAATAATGACGCGCCACTTGTCCAATTCAAAGAATCTTATTTAATCTAATTAATCCCTTGATTCCTTCATTAATTGCCCCCCCTAATTAATGTTCTCGGTTTTGCCACATATTTTATTAATTAAAAAAAACTTCTCTCCTAATTTATATTTAAGTCTTATTTATTACTAATACCTTTTATTATTTTTAGTATTTATGTATACAGTATATACCTTTAATATTTCGTATATTTATGTATACCTCTAATATACGTACACAAATCTGTATATCGCTACGGTTAATTGATACGTATTGTATCAATTTCTTTATACGGTATGATTATTCCTTATATGTATGTTTATGTATTTACGTTAATTTTTTTTTTTTAATTTTTTTTTTCAATTAATATTTTTTCATATAATACCTTTTCTTTTGTCTTATATTATTTTAAATTATACCTAAATTTCGTTGTAATTTATTTTTTTGCGTAATGTTTTGTTTTATACACACTGTTTTTAATATTTAATTTCTTTAAATTAATTTTTTAAAAAAAAATTTAAAATTAAATTTATTTTATGATTAATTTTCATTGTACTTTTTTTTTTGCTTATGTGGGTATGAGTAAGTTATGTCTTTTTTTATACACATTATTTTAAAATTTTAATTAAATTGATAAATATTTTATTTTTTTAAGTTATAAGAAGTATTTGCTAATATCCATGACCTAAGTTAAAAAGACCTTATATATATATATATATATATATATATATATATATATATATATATATATATATATATATATATCTATATATAATTTGGACATATGACAAGAGTATAAGTTAGTGGGTGCAGTGGTTTCCTTACTTAGTTCATGCTTTCCTTACTAAGTGTCTCGTGTTCGAATCCTCTTGTGGGCTTTTCTTTTTGTTTTTGGCATAATTTTGCACAAGTTAACCGTATGCTATTCTAATACTTGAAGACATATACTCAATACTGTGAAAATGAATTAAGGAAAATAGTCATTGATTTTGATTGATCATATATTATTTGTTTAAAGAAGTCAAATGATATAAAAAAAAAAAATCATACTTCCTATTTACAACCTATGACTATAATTTGTATATTGAGAATATTGAGAATTTGAATATTGTGACCTAAATTGCGATTGGGAGAACGTCGGAGTATTTTGTGACGGTGTAAAACGTGGAGTATTTTGTGTACCACTCATAAAGGATGAAGCATCATCGTTTGGAACATGTCGGGTTGGGTTCGTATTTGGGGGGAGCGTAGTGGTTGTCGGATCCTCATCATTTGTCTTTCTCCTTCTCTTTATCTGTTTGACAATACGTCTTCTGCCATTCCCTCGCTTGTCGGGGGGGTCTCTAATGTCACCTTCTTGTTGATGTGTGTTTATGATAGTCTCCCTAGGTCGTAGTCTCCTACGACCCCACATTTTCGAGGAAACTCCACCGCCGCAAATGAATCTATAGATCGTATCCCAAAGATGAGCCTCTAACTCTTTGATTAGTTCATCGGTTCTGCTATTATAAATGGCAGAAGACCCTTCACTTTGCATAGCCAACCTCTTAATGTAATCATTTTTTACCGTTATCTCAAGAGACCTTTTAACACGTTCTGACTCATCCGGGTTGTAGTACCCAACCCGAATATTTTCGTATCCTCTAACCAAATCCTTGCGCCAGCGTTCAATTATGTATCCTCGAAAACTCCGTCACACGGAGCTCATCCACCAAAGCTTGTTTACCTCTGATTGATCTATTAACAACATCAACGGCCGCGTTTTCCATCTTGACGTATACAAAAATAAGGATTAAATTAGAATTAAGAATATTAAAGGTATTATTGAGAGAAGAGAGAGAGGAGTTGAACAAATAGAGAAAGAGATGAAAATAAGTACTAATGAGAGAAGTTAGAGAGAGACTTTGATTATGTTTTAGTTGATATGATAACAAAAAAAAAATGCTTATAAAGGTTGTAATATTTACCAATCCGTGGCTTTATTTGTGATTGGTCACTTATAGGATCAACGGCCACGATTTAATGTGGAATATCATCAAATATTTTAATGACAACTGAACGGTCACGATTAACTATTAAGCACCATCACTTTTTAAGTTGTTTTAACACTAGATTGTCCTTTTACCGCCAAAATATTCGTACAATCCTATTGATCATACGTTACAACGATTAGTCGATAGCAACGTACGATCTCATCTTAAGTCTTAGAAACTTGTTAAAATTAGTCCTACACTGGATCGGAATAATTAACTAATTATAGCAACATACGATTGATAACAACTTAACTTAGGTCTTACGTCCCGAGACATAGGAATCTACACCCGTATTGATCGTACATTGCTATGATTAGTCAATAGCAACGCATTTATCTATAACATTTTAAACATAGGCATCTAAACCCGTATTGATCGTACATTGATATAATTAGTCAATAGCAATGTACGATGTATAACATCTTAAACCACAAGACATAGGTATCTAAACACGTATTGATTGTATATTGCTATGATTAGTCAATAGCAACGTTCGATCGATAACATCTTCAACCATAATACATAGGACCATAATACATTGGTATCTAAACTCGTATTGATCGTATATTGCTATGATTAATCAATAGCAATGCACGATCGATAACATCTTAAACCATAAGACATAGGTATCTTAATCAATTATCCCGTTCTAATCATATATAAACTCATATTGATCAAACGTTAAGTCTTAACCTTAGGTCTTAAATTTACGTCTTAACCTTACGTATTACACATACGATCGTACATATGGCTAAAACCCTAAAACCACAAATAAACCCTATAAACCCTATACACCCAAAACTCCTAAAAAACCTAGAAACCCTAAACCCCAAATAAACCCTAAACCCCAAATAAACCCTAAAATTTTATTTTAACCAAACCATGATGGACTAAAATTTGGATGATCATCAACGCGACAAACTATGTAGAACATTTGTATTATATTTCTATTTTAATATTTTAACTTAATAAACAAAATAAATTAAGTAACAGTAAAACCATTCATTTTTTAACTCTTGTTTTTTAAACACAACAAAAATAAAAACTTATATTTTAATATCAATTTAACTGTTGTTTTTTATTTCATAAGAAATAAAAACTTATATTTTAATATCAATTTAACGATTGTTTTAATATTTTAATATTTTAAAACTTGTTTTTTATATTCATTTATTATATTAATATGTTACTTTATTAATGTAATCAGTATATTTATATTATGTTTTCAATAATAAAATTTATATTTTAATATTTTAACTTAATAAAACTAACATTTAAAAATATGTTTCGGCATTAATATGTTACTTTAGTCTACGAATTACATAAAATATTTACTTTCAATTATTTAAAAACATGTAAATAAATTAAGATATATATTATTTACTATTATTTTTAATAATATAATTGGTCATTAATAATTTTAATCTACTTGCCTTTTCGAAATCTGTAAAATAAATTAAGATGCATAGGGAAGACAAACGTTAATAATTCAATTTTATGGAGAATAGTAAGAGTTACCCTATTTTTTTTTAATTCCATTTTATCGAGTATGATAACAAATGCCCTTTTTGGTTTATATTTTTTAATTTTAATTTATAAGGACAATTAAATTAAAAGAAAGGTAATATAAAAAGAAAATTACTTTCATTAATATTAAAAACGACGTACAAAGGGAAAAAAAACAAACAGAATTTAAAAACTAAACCTAATGACTACAACCAACACAAGAATCAAATCTAAGTTTCTTAGAATTGAGCCTTCTTGGACGAGTCCTCCCGAACCTCTTCTTGGACATCTTTGAAGGGAGGATATCGGGGGTTTTTGTGCATGGCGAGTTCCCCATAGCTTTACCGGAGTTCTTCGGCTTAGTAGGGGTTGCTATAACCTCAATCACCTCCACTACTTCGTCCTCCTCTACCTCCTCCACCCTAACAATGGAGGAATCAACTTTAGGGGTAGCTAACATCTCTATCCCATCGTCAATTTTCTTCCAATACATTTTGTCGAGTTCAAATTTACCCCAATTAAGCATATTAAATTCCTCCTCAAATAAATCGACAAGGAAAGTATTTCCATGGTAACCCGGACTAGCTCTCGTTAAAGCATTTTGGACATTTGTAGGACCAACTTGCTTGATTATTTCTCTCATGAACAACCTCGTGCAAACAATGTCTCTTGCATGGGCTTTTCTCTCTTCCGACATTTTTCTTATTTCACTTTAGGATAGTTAAATTAATTTAGTAGGGAAGATGAACTTTGGATTAATTAAAAATTGGAGGGAATGACTATATTTATAATACAATATTTCCCTCCAAAAAAAAAAAAAAAACAATCAATGCATGGTTTACCGCCAAATGCAAGTTAGGTGGGGAAAACCCTAACGACCTTTCATCTTCTTAATCATTACAAAATAAAAATAACAACTTATAGATTATCAGCAAACAATTGGTGTAGCACAGTTGGTAAGATACATAATTTTCTAACTAGACGTCCAAGGTTCGAACTTTGTTGCGGTATGTTTTTTATTAACAAGTTTTTTCTGTGTACTTTTTGTAAAAAAAAAGTATTTAAATAAAAATAGTTGTACCATAAATAATTATGTCAAACAAATTTTTATTATTAACATTTTTTAAGAATTTTTTTATTAAATAATTATGTCCAATATTTTTTTTTAAAGAAAATTAAAAAATAAAATTTTAAATTTTTTTTATTTTTTTTTATTTAACTCACTAATTTCATACTTAATATTTTGAAATTAAACAAAAATAATTTAACGTAAAAACAGTGCCTTATAAAATGCAAAAACAATTTATCAATAATAATAATAAAAAAATAAAACCTTGAAATACAGAACGCAAATATATTCAATAATAAATTAAAACGAAAAATACATATAAAAAATAATCAGCGAAAATAATTATAAAAAATATATTGTATAAATATAACGTATTAATATCGTATATGCAAAACGTACAAATATAACGTATTAATTAATGTATCCGCCTCAGTATAAATATACGGTATACAAATGCATACATAAATATTGAAATACACAAAAATATTAATAATAAATAACAGTTAAATATAAATTAGCAGAGAAGTTTTTTTAAATTAATAAAATATATGGCAAAACCGAGGACATTAATTAGGGAGGGTAATTAATGAAGGAATCAAGGGATTAATTAGATTAAATCAGATTCTTTGAGTTGGACAAATGGCGCGTTATTATTGGCGGTGTATGAGAGCCTTCATACACCTGGTGTAACTCTACCCTTTTCGATTATTGATGTTATGATGAGTTACATTGATATTTGGTGAGTATTTATGGGTCATGCATTTTCACATACGGATTTTACTCTTTTACATAGGACTTTTACAATTTTATCCTTGTCATTTTTTTCATTTCCTTAGTTAATTGATTTTTCCCCCCTTCCCTCATCTCCCTTCACGGCTTCACTACCAACACCACTTGCGTTCACCAATCCTTGCTCTGTCCGACCTCGGTTGCCCCTTCTCCAGTCTAACGATATCTCTTTGTACATTCAAAAAATGACGGAAAGTTTCCATGTTAAGAACAAAGGACTAATTGAGCATGTTGGCTGGTTCTTATCGTTTATGAACAAGTCAAATGCTTCTTTGTTGCAACTTGCAAGAATTACTCTACTAGCAAACCCTAATTAATTCCCCTAATTATTGTTTGTAACACTATGGTTAAGAAGACGAAGAATATGAAAACAAGTTATAGTGCGCTGGAAACATATTAATTCCCCTAATTGATAAACCCTAATTATTTCAACAAAATATAGGAGTATTAATAATTGCTAAACAATAAATCTAATTCACTAATTGGAAAATTATAATTTATTATCAAAGGTTTTAGAATAATTAGATTCGATTTAGGGACAAAGGTATGTACAAGTCTTAATTTTTCTAGGCTTAGTAAAAGGGTATGATATGGAAAGTTAATGAAAAAAAAAAAAAATGTATGTAAAAGAGTAAAGTCCGTATGTGAAAAAGTAATTCCGATTTATAATACTCTCATCTTAATGAAACTTTAACCCTAATTTGGCCAATCTTAATAGTAGCCGGCCCTCGTATAGGCCCAATCTCCTAATATAAGATTATTATATCCGTTTTCAGAAAAAAAAAAAAAAAAAAAGACGGATGAATTAGATATCGCTTCTTTTATACGGCCAACTGTCTAGGAACTACTCCGTAGTAAAAAATTGTTCCAACTGATATTAAGTGGTATACTGGTATTCCTTCATATTTAGATCCGTTTTAATGGTGAAATTGATATGTCTGTTCAAAACAAGACTAGCTAGAGGTGCACATGCTATTGAGGAGGGTTTCTCTCCATTTTTTGAAAAGAAATGGAGAGGCCATTTTCTTTCGGTGGTCTAGATCGTATTCTGGCATCATCGAACGACTCAAAATTAATGGGTAAAAATAAAGGGATAATGGGATTTGGTGGAAAAAATATTATTAAATGAGTTTAAGAGAGGAAATGGAGAGAAAGAAATGGAGAGGATCAATTCTTCTATTTATTGGTATGCAAAACAAACAATTATCTTGCGCTCTCATGCAACTCTTGTAAAAAAAAAAGCTTATTTTCTGTGTGTTGGGACTCTCAATATATTCTTCTTGTTTCCTATGACACTATTCATATTTTTTATGTTTTTGGGACTTTTGGTATATGCTTCGCGTTTCCTATACTATGTTGTTTAAAGAAAATAAAATTTACAATAGTAGTTAGTTTGGTTGATATCCGAGAATTTAAAAAGTTCGTCTTTTAGAAATATGATGTACAACATTCTTATCTTTGTATTTGCATCAAATGTCAACAAATTCCACACTCTCAGCCTTAGTTAATCGGTAACAAAGTGCAATAATGATTGTTAAGAGTAAAAGTTTAAGAAAACGGTAGAAGCTACAAGCTAGAGTTGTACTCAGGGGCGAAGCTAGAGGGTAGCAAGGGGTAGCCGCTGCTACCCCAAGCCTAGAAATACCGAGGAAGAAGACGACTTCCTGCTACCCCAATTCTACTGACTTTAAGAAATGAGTAAATTAAACTAACATCACAATATTTACTGCAAGTATGTAGGTGTGCAAGTGGTAAAGTGTTTTGTCCACCATCTAAGTTGTCTGTGTTCAATTCCCCTTAAAAGCATTTTTTTTACTCCTTTATTTCAAATGATGTGCCTAACGCCCTAACCTAATAATGGTACTTATTAGTAGTTAGTACTTACCATATGCTAATAGACGTATACTCCCCCGTCTCAATAAATTATTTACAATTTTATTCATTTGTGAAAAATATTATAATAAAACGTAAGTATATAATTAGCTTGAATGAGGAAGTATTACATAGATATTTCCTTATAATTACTTGTACATGTTACAAGTTTTTCTTACAAAATATAAATTAGTGAATATTATTAACGTTTTTGTTAGTTACGCTTTAATAGTTACACAAACTGTTCACATAAATTAAATTTTGGAAGTGTTAACCTTTAAAGATATGAGCATGATCATTAACGACGCACAACAATATTCCTGAAAACATTTTAGCTTATTCCGAAACTGAAACGTGCGATCGTTAAATCACAAATGAGCCATTAGCTAAAAAAATTCCCTTCGTATATATTTTGATATTTGCGCTTATTTTAATAGGTACAAAATTTAGGAAATTTTCGCTACCCCATATTTTAGATCCTGGCTTCGCCCCTGGTTGTACTATGCGTAACCAAGATAATCTGAGCTCGAGTTTGAATGAGATGTAAATCATTTTGGAAACTTGAGCAAGAGCTTGGATAAGGTTTGATGGTCGACGAGCTTACAATTCAAGTTTTATTAAGCTTGAAATTAATTTGATAGAATTTAAACTGAGCATTGACCAACCCAATTCCGAGGACTCATATCTCGTGTCAGTTGACGCTCCTGCTCGTACTCCTACCAATAGATCGGTTTAATATTCTTACTTACAATTTCTTTCTAGAGAGAGCTAATTTCTCTCGTTTTTCTGAGAGCATGCTACATCTAAATTAAAAAAACAAAAACTTCTCAGCTTCCTCGTTGCTTATTGGGTGATTGAAGAACCCTAAGCTTCTATTCTGACATTTCCTTTTGTCAGAGGGATTTCTTATCAAAAAATCTTTGTATTTTATCACTAATCATTGTTAATCAGTTATTGTCATTGGAGTTTCTTACTTTTGGAGGTCTCGAGATTTAATGCCCAACCAACGGTTTCTCCTTTTTGGCTGATTGGGGGTGACGATTCATAACCCTAGTTTTTGGCGTGCATTAGAGTTTCAGTTGGGGCTATTTAAATCAGCGGAATGAGAAAGTTCAAACCATCAAACTACTCTATCTCAAATAATCTAAAACAGTGTTGTAAACATTCAAATAATTTTGAAGCATAATTTGGGAGATACGAGAATGAGGGTGTGGATGATGCAGCTAATGTTCATCAGAATTTCTACAATCATCAAAACTATCTGTAAATACCTCATTTCTGCACCTCCCGCCAACCACCCAGTGATGATTGGGCCGCATGTTTGATACGCGGAACGATTTATGACAATTCGTAAGTTCATCGACAAGTGATAGCTCAAACACTCGAGTCAACCTCATAGTCGTCATCTACGCGCCGATACGGTCGTTTTGACAGTAATTAGAGTTTATTTGGAGCCCGGGTCAAAAACCGCTTCATTTTCTACAAACCGTTTAAATGCCGAGTCGGAATGTTCCGGAGTTTTCTAGAATTCTCTGGATATAAATTCCTTATTAAAATTAATATTTTCTAAGGAAATATCCCCCGTATATTGTGTTTTATGGAATAAGGAAGTATAGATCTACCGAAATTCCATAATAAAACGCGGAAATCTGGCTTGCGGAGGAGGAAACCTCTGGGGAAATGACGCAGCAGGTGCTGCGCCTCTTCCAAAGGTTGCAGTGGCTGCTGCGCCTCTTCCCCAGCCCTCTTTCCATACTTTCCAGAATCTTTTCGTGATTTGTTTCCGTATCCGTGCCACACCTAAACTCCTTCGTGTGTTTAGTATAAATAGAGACCTTCGGCCTCCATATTTGGCACGCGAGTGTCCGCCCTTCTCTTCTCTCTTTGCATTCTAGACCACGCTCTTCGCTTTCGACGCCTACGTGCTTGATCAATCGACCACGTAAGCTCAGATCATTCTAAGTCCCAGTCACGTTGCATAGACCGACCAATTTAACCAACTCCACTTAATCAACTTAATCAATTAATTTAAATCCTTTAACAAGGGCACTTTCCACGCATTATTCGAGTCGAGCAATCACTAAACGATAACTTTAGTCAATCTCATTTCGTCAAACATGTAAGTCTGAGGGTGTAAAATCTTATTTTATTTTATTGTACTTTTATTTTGTATCACGAATGTAAGGTTTATATCAAAAGTACGCTCAAAACCGTCTTAAAAACCACCTTTTAAAACCGTATTTACAAATCGGGGGAGGTCTGACGTCGAGAAGCACGCAGCATCAGCTGCGCCTCTTCGAAGAATCGCAGCATCTGCTGCGCCTCTTCCTGAGGCTGCCGCTGCTTCTGCTCTTCTTCTTCTTCCTCGATCTTCTGCAACTTTTTCTATTTCTCTCGTTCTTTCGTTTCTCTTGTACGTTTCAGTATATAATCGTGTTTCAGTTAATCCTTTTCAAATTATAATGCTTAATTCGACATAAATCCTTTATAATTCGATATTTGCGGGTTTTCGTCACTTATTCAAACCCGGATTTAAGAGGCTCGGTTCGTTCATATCAAGTCTTTTGAATTCGTCTTTGATACATGTTTTAATCCTGTTTTTGTCATTAATTCGTAATCTTTTTTTTTCCATCCTAACTTCGAGTTTGTACATAAACTGATTTCCGACATCGTATCAATACTAATCATGTAAGTCGCTATAAATTCTTACCTTTAGTTCGTTTTATGACCGTTCCAGATGCATGTAACCTGCTAAATCACTTTTACTCGAGTCATATATCAATAATCGATCCTAAATTTACCAATGAACATTAACAACCCGCGATTCTGACCTCACAGACAGAGTCCAGCTCAAGAACATACGCAAGAGGAGCTGCGCCTCTTCCAAGGGACGCAGCATATGCTGCGCCTGTTCTAGGTTGGCTTCTGTCCCTGAACTTCTTTCTCGCTTTGACGCAACTTATAATTGTGGTATTAAATCAACTATTAACCGTATTATCACTTCTAATCTGACGTATTTTCACACTTTTATTTCTAATTTTAATTTTTTTATTTTCTTCTTCGAAATCCCGTTTTGAGCGTGCTTTTGACGTAGATCAAATAATCATTATAATCCTTGTAATTTTAATCATTGTAATTTATTGTATCTTATTATTATTTATGTATGATTTATTTACGTGGTTTTCCCATGTAATTTAACCTAACGTCAACTTCACCTCAATTGTTTGCTAAAACACGTGTTCACCGACATAGTTTAATCTCACATGCTAGGATTAATCTATTGTTTGTTGCATTGCATACATATAATCGACGACATATCAAATATGAACGATTTTCCTAATCATTAGTAGAGGCCGCTATCGAGGCGGGCGGGATTAGGTGTTCCATTAAAGAGCTTCCTAATACGTACCCTCACCCCTTACTCCAGATCTCTGTGAACATCCGTGTTCATTGACATCCACGAGAGTCATTCTAGACATAGAATGTTAAGGGTAACGAGTTCTTAGTGTTCATATCACTACTTTGTGTCCTGACATGACACGAGGTATTCGAACGGTTTCAATTTCCCATAAAAATTGGTGGTGACTCTACAAATGCAGGCTTATTCGAGCCCTTTCACGCGCGCTGCGGGTGGCCCATGTCCACAGTTTGGCGACTCCACTGGGGATGATACACTTACGTGTTACCCAGGGTGAAACTTGAATGAGGTTAGAGAATAGTTTATACGAGATAGTTGTCGGTTTTCATTACTCGGCCGTCTTAGGTCGTTTCATTCGGCCTTCCTAGGCTTAACCCAACCCATTCGACCAATCGTCCCGTTTGGACGGTCCAGATTCTTATCTGGGCCTAAGGATGGATAGCGATTGACGTCAATCATACCGTGGTGCATACCCATGTTTGTATCAAGGGCTATCACTACTCGAGGGAATGGACTAGGAACCGACCTTACTCTTGTTTGGCGTGGACCTCTCCACAGACCAGGGTTTGATTGCTTGGTATGGCAACCCACCTTTTAAGCCAAAACCCTTTAAATGCACTCAGCATACTGTTATAATGCGCATATGTTTGTACCATATACGTGATCACCGTTTTGTAAACAAAACTATGACGAAATTTTTTAAAGTGAAAATCCTTTTTAAAACGTAAATATTTTCGAAAATGGCCTAAAATAGCGCAAAATAAGCCGAAACTCTGTCCAGATGTCGAGTCAAAAATTCGGGCCTCAAACCCATTTCAAACTTCACTTCGAGTCAGCATTGTGATACCCCGCGATAAAGCGGAAAATATAACTTATAAATTCAAGCGGAAAATTGGGAATTTTTGAAACTTTTAAAATTTAAAACGCGGTTTTATAAAAATACCAAACACAAACAAAGAATGCGGAAATAAAGTTTAAATTATACAAACGTGATAGTCAAGGTGAGGGAAAAGATATCCCTCGAATGACAATACAATAAAAGGTGAGTCTAAACAATCGTAATAAACCGACTAAAAGGCCAAAGTGCTCGCTAGCTCACACATGTCTTCACCCCATGAATGCACCAACTAATACCTGTCATTCATGTAAACATGAACGCCACAGTCAGTGGGGGAGTAACTCAAGGTTCTCCCAGCCACAAAATGTCAAAACGAACATAATAAGGAACTAAAACAGGTAAGTCATATAAGACACATATAAAAGATAAGAGTATCAAGTTTATATGAAAACATGGCAAATAATTGAGATGGAACAAGATAGGCCGACATTAGCATAATAAAGATTCAACTGTTCACGGGAGACCATTAAGTAATATGAAAGACAAGAATACGGTCATTTATGCAAAAGTACGCATTTAAAGAAATTACATCATAGATATGAGATTAGAATCCGAATCATGTGAAGCAGTTAAGTAAGAGATCAACCAATGCAAATTACAAGAATAGAAACCGTAGCCATTATTTGGAAAACCACTTAGCAAACATTGCACGGGACGTGGCTACTAATGTCACATTCATACTTATGGCTTGCATCTCACCATAAGAATGGATGAGAACATCAATCCCGACGATCATATCGCAACTAGAGGGCTTATAGCTCACCCCTAGTATCCGATAGGACCAAGACAAACAACACAAGGCATCACTCTTACCTTGAAAGACAAATACCAATACCAATAACCAAGCAAGACCTTTACTACTCATATATCAAAATATAATTCCCCTGGTAGGACGGCAGTGGTACTCCCAAGACTCGATCCTAGTCTAAATCGCCGACTCTCTCGGACAATGACAGTTCCCGATTCGACATGCGGCAGAATGGTCCGCATCCAAGACTCGAAGACAGATCGGAAATCGAGAACCCACAATCGGCAGGACAGTCCGAAAGAGGCAGAAGATATGAGCTAAACCCACAATCGGCAGGACAGTCCGAAAGAGGCGTAAAGATAAATCAAGCAATACGGTATAGCATAAAGGCATTATCAAACGAATACGACTCAACCAAGCGATACGAATCAACTTGGAAAGAGACTACTACATGTAATGAACCGATGAGAATCCAAGTGAGACATTTCATGCCAAATCATAATCATGAATATGAATAAGTAACCTATTTCTTCAATATTTGTCACTTGAATAAAAATGTAAACAAATGGAGATGAACCATTTATAATAAGCAAAATAAGCATCCAATTATAAATGACTCAATTTAATTAAATAAGTAGAATAATTCACTCATATTTGAGATACGATAAATAAATGAGAATGAACGGATTAAAAATTCATACTATAGGTAAGTGAGACATTTCATCAAGTTTTGACTTGAATAAATAATAAATTCCACTTTTATGATTAATGTGAGAAAAATATATGAACGGACGATATTTAATGAATTAAGTTATATAAAGCATGAGACGGGTTTTAAATAAACCAAACACGAATTTAAATCAACTCAAGAAGGTACACAACCCGAGGCTAGGCCACGGCTCAACCTCATGACTAGGGCCATAACTGGCCAGCCCTAGCCATCCCGGGCCGCAGGCAGTGCCTCTCGACCAGGCCTCGGGCGGCCTCGCTCGGGCCACAGTCGCTCCCGCTCGTGCCACAACCGCCACCATCACTCCACCTAAACAACTACCCATCTCACCATCAAAACCCATGCTTGATCGTCCTAAAATAGCCCACTTCGCCACCCTTACAGCGTCCCAAACATCTGCATTCTTGCCCAAAATGACCATGTCGAAGCCAGCCAAGAAACCTGCCCAGGGAACCTTCCTAGAAAACCTGCAAAACTGACTCAAAATAGTCCCACAATAAAGCATTATACCGACCCAAAATTGGCACCAAAACAGTCCCAAAATAACTCGTATAACACTCATAAGACCGTCCCACAAATAACCCATATTCATCATGGAAAGTTGTCCCAATACGGACTAAATGCAACCGTGAATGGTCTGTCCAAAACAGTCCCAAAACTATACAGAACCGTCTCCAAAAGCAGAGTACAACACGTCCTAACCCGAGTCAAAGAGCCATGACACTAAACCTCATATTTCACGATGTACATGCACTAATGTGAAGTAGCGATTTCTGACAAATAGGCACCTAACTAAGAGAAAGTCACCTAAGCATTTTTATTATTTGTGGCCAATGTTCATTCACCTTCCATCCATATTAGATAGAAGCACCAAACAAAGCCATCAAGTAAACAGGTAGATTCTACATTAACCCCTTCGGCCTCACCACTATACATCTCCCCTTTGTTCATCTACTAATCAAACTCAAATATAATCAATTACTTGAATTGCGCATTAACAAAATTCTTCTCAGTCAAGCTCTTCCATAATTTTGTATAATGTCCACCAAAGTCGAGCAAATGACTATCACAACTAGCTGGATATGGGAAACCAGACAATGTGCCAAATATACTTCGATAAGTGATAACTAATAAACCCTAATCTCCCCACTTTTGTTGTCCTGACAAGACTTGGCAAACAAAACTTAAACAAAGAACTAGAACGATCTATCACCAAAAGATTAAACCAATCATTATCCATAAGCATAGCTCTGAACAATTAGGAGCAATATAAGAAACTGGAAATAAAACCAAAACAGAATTCAAACGACCCAATTCAGCATCATTTTGAGACGGTAATTAACATACAAATGAGAAAAATACAAAGAACCAAACTTTAACAAACTAGAGCATATAAAACGACCCATAAGACGAAATTTCGACGTATTTGTCGAGTAACCTATCACCGTTACCTTTTTTTTGCTCTCCTAAACGCCACAGAATCGCCCAAGGATGACTCGAAACCCAAAAATAGAAGAAATTAACCCAAAATCCAAATCCTTTGTAAGACGGCCGAATTGAAATAGGATGAAAGCTTGGCTCTTTCTTACATATAAAGAAGGAGGACGAGATGGGGAAGCTATTGGTGTAAAAATTATCGAATTTGGTTGAGAATGGAGGCGGGATCTGAGGTTGGAGGTGACGAAAATGGTGTTTTGGGTTCACTGGTTGATGGTTGTTGTTGTTGCTGCTGATAGGTCGAAAGAGGAAAGGAAGAAATGAAAGGGGAAAGGGTAATGACGGGGTGGGGACGGTGTGATGCAACAACAATAATAGTAATAATATTAATATTAATAATAATAAAAGAATTATTAAAAAGTAGAGTGTGAGAGAGTGTGTTGTCGGAATCAGGTTGGTCCGAATTGAAATAGTTTTATAAGAGAAATGCGACGATCTTTGCTAGAAGGAAATGTGACGGTCTAAGCTAGTCGGAATAATGTTTTGAGTCTATATTAACTTAAGACGGAAACTAATATTATTATTGTCACTATTATTATTGTCTGACTAAAATACGTATTTTTATATAAATTAAGTTTTAGAATACTTTTTTTATAAAATTCGTGCTTAAAAATGAATTAATTAAATTAAATAATTTTAAAACATAAAATAAATTAATTAAACGGTTAAATAAATTTTATATCTTAAAATGGTTAATTCGCGGGGTGTTACAATCACCCCATCTTTTAAAAAGTTTCGTCCTCGAAACTTGAAAGTAGAAATCAAAGGTTATATAAAATAAAACTGGAATTTTGGAATCGGTAACCAAAACATTTAAAAGGTTACTTATCGTAAGAATTAAAATTCTTTCAAAAGTTTCAAATAAAATTTTCCGACAGAACTCGATCGAAAGGTAAATCATTGGTATAAATCAAAAATCAAAATGTTTCCAAAAATATTAATGAAGAGTTTTCAAAAGTATACGTCTCCTTCATGGAACGAAATTGCTCTTGTCGTGCACACAAGAACGCTAACTTTCCAAGCCAAAGACACATTTAAAACAAAAATCATTCGCCGACAAGCGTAGAACAAGTTATTAAACGTCTCTAATAACGAGTTCTAACATCCGATCAACGTTAAAATCAAAAGAAAAAGGTAATTTACTCAAATTTTCTTTTACAAAAGCCAAAATAGGGGTAAAGGTTTCACTTTTAAACTAAAAAGGGAATCAAATTCCTGAAAATGTAATATTAAACTTTGACAAAGAAATCATAAATAGATCAAAATTAACAGAAATTGGATAAAATTTAAAGAAATCTCGGGTTTAGCAATTAAAATCATGATAAATGAGTTTATACTCATGGAATAAATAGGGAACTAAATCAAATTTTCATTTTCAATTTTTTTTTAAAATAGGCAAGGTTTTGCAAAAGTAACATCAACTTTTAACAACGAATCAAAACTGGTAGCTTGAAAGATTAGAAGTTGTACAAAAATGACGGTAACTTATACATCATAAAAACAAGTACGCTAAGAGAATCCAAACTTAACTAACAAAAGAGCTATGATGAATTTCCTATGGTAAGAATTGAAGTAAGGTCAACAAGGATGTCAAAGATAGAGTTTCATAGGTTACGAGTTTCAAACTTAAAGGAGGAGCATGATGAAGCGAGAAAGAGAGGTATGAATGGTAACACTTATGGTCAAAGAATAAAGGAATTAGACAACAAGGAAACGCCAGGTACTCAAACCTCAAACAACAACATCATCCTAAACGGTTCCAAAAACTTCCTAACAACAAAACTTATAACCACATAGCTCCCAAAGATTTCCTCAGAACACTTGTGTTACTTCACCTTAGGTTATCCCATGAACCAAGTTACTTCACTATAAGTGTGATTTCACCACTTCAAATCCTCAACATCTACAAACAACCTCCACGAGATCAAGGTCAAAACTTCTAACAAAGCTATACTCATATCCAACTAGTGTCAACTATGAGTTTCTCAAAATGGTAAAACTCTCAATCAAAAATCCAAATTCAAAATTTCTTTTGCATATTCTATCATCCCAAGGAGATCTTGTTATACTCTCAAAACCCAAAGCATAGATGGTGACATTCTCCAAAGTACGAGACAACCACCCAAAACATCTAACTCATCTCAGCTGACCATCTGTCGCTCCTAACTTATAATTACATCTCAAGAACTCTGGCTACTAATCCTCATTACCGCAAGGTGAATACCCAAATGAGATTCCAAAACTAGCAACAACTCTCACCTAACATGGTTCTTATGTAATCATCGTAACACTCTCAAAAGTATACCGACTATGCTAACCTCGAGCTCAACTCAAACTTCCAAGTATAAACAACAAGGCCAAGTTCCATTATCTTAGTATCATAGGCAACTCACACTTAATACACATAATTCCACCGATCAATTATACTCACTTTACCAAAGAACTAGGTATAAGAATCACTAAGTATGTCTCACCACACTACCTAAGTCCTTCCAACATCACAACTTATCCAAACCAAGAGTTATGGGTCAACCACAAACAAACTCCACAAAGCCAAATTATCCAGCCAAAATTAATATCTCACAAAAGAAAGAGAACTATCCAAAAGGCGTTAAGGGAGGATAAGCAAGGGACAAAGGACAAGCTGAGAGATACAAGAGTTGTTTTCAAAGTAAAACAGAAGAGAGTTTAGAAGAAGGATAAACACCAAGAGATAAAGAGTAAGGCAAGGTATACAAAGAAAGAGAAATATCTCTGAGGAAGTAGAAGCATTCTTCAAAGGTTGAACAATTCTTCAATCCCCGGCAATAGGCACCAAATCTTGATCCTCGTGTAGGTAAGTTCACAGTCATTGATCAACGGGCATAACAATGAGTGACAATCAACAAACATGTTAGAACCTACCACGAAGCATACACAAAGAGACTACCAACTTAGGTCCTTAGTTCTACCCATCTCTCATTCGTTATTCAAGGTCAAGTTCAAATTTAAGTTTGGGGTACACGTGTGAGCGTCGGGAGCAACATAGGCTATGATACCAACTGTGACACCCCGCGATAAAGCGGAAAATATAACTTATAAATTCAAGCGGAAAATAGGGAATTTTTGAAACTTTTAAAATTTAAAGCGCGGTTTTATAAAAATACCAAACACAAACAAAGAATGCGGAAATAAAGTTTAAATTATACAAACGTGATAGTCAAGGTGAGGGAAAAGATATCCCTCGAATGACAATACAATAAAAGGTGAGTCTAAACAATCGTAATAAACCGACTAAAAGGCCAAAGTGCTCGCTAGCTCACACATGTCTTCACCCCATGAATGCACCAACTAATACCTGTCATTCATGTAAACATGAACGCCACAGTCAGTGGGGAGTAACTCAAGGTTCTCCCAGCCACAAAATGTCAAAACGAACATAATAAGGAACTAAAACAGGTAAGTCATATAAGACACATATAAAAGATAAGAGTATCAAGTTTATATGTAAACATGGCAAATAATTGAGATGGAACAAGATAGGCCGACATTAGCATAATAAAGATTCAACTGTTCACGGGAGACCATTAAGTAATATGAAAGACAAGAATACGGTCATTTATGCAAAAGTACGCATTTCAAGAAATTACATCATAGATATGAGATTAGAATCCGAATCATGTGAAGCAATTAAGTAAGAGATCAACCAATGCAAATTACAAGAATAGAAACCGTAGCCATTATTTGGAAAACCATTTAGCAAACATTGCACGGGACGTGGCTACTAATGTCACATTCATACTTATGGCTTGCATCTCACCATAAGAATGGATGAGAACATCAATCCCGACGATCATATCGCAACTAGAGGGCTTATAGCTCACCCCTAGTATCCGATAGGACCAAGACAAACAACACAAGGCATCACTCTTACCTTGAAAGACAAATACCAATAACTATAACCAAGCAAGACCTTTACTACTCATATATCAAAATATAATTCCCCTGGTAGGGACGACAAAGGGGTACTCCCAAGACTCGATCCTAGTCTAAATCGCCGGACTCTCGGGACAAAGATAGCTTCCCGATTCGACATGCGGCATAACGGTCCGCATCCAAGACTCGAAGACAGACGGAAATCGAGAACCCACAATCGGCAGACGATCAAAGAGGCGGAAGATATGAGCTAAACCCACAATCGGCAGGACAGTCCGAAAGAGGCGTAAAGATAAATCAAGCAATACGGTATAGCATAAAGGCATTATCAAACGAATACGACTCAACCAAGCGATACGAATCAACTTGGAAAGAGACTACTACATGTAATGAACCGATGAGAATCCAAGTGAGACATTTCATGCCAAATCATAATCATGAATATGAATAAGTAACCTATTTCTTCATTATTTGTCACTTGAATAAAAATGTAAACAAACGGAGATGAACCATTTATAATAAGCAAAATAAGCATCCAATTATAAATGACTCAATTTAATTAAATAAGTAGAATAATTCACTCATATTTGAGATACGATAAATAAATGAGAATGAACGGATTAAAAATTCATACTATAGGTAAGTGAGACATTTCATCAAGTTTTGACTTGAATAAATAATAAATTCCACTTTTATGATTAATGTGAGAAAAATATATGAACGGACGATATTTAACGAATTAAGTTATATAAAGCATGAGACGGGTTTTAAATAAACCAAACACGAATTTAAATCAACTCAAGAAGGAACATAACCCGAGGCTAGGCCACGGCTCAACCTCATGACTAGGGCCATAACTGGCCAGCCCTAGCCACTGTCCAGGCCGCAGGCAGCTCCTGACCAGGTCTCAGGCAGCCCCTGCTCAGGCCACAGGCTGCTCCTGCTCAGGCCACAACTGCCACCATCACTCCACCTAAACAACTACCCATCTCAGCCATCAAAACCCATGCTTGACTGTCCTAAAATAGCCCACTTCTGCCACCCTTACAGCGTCCCAAACAGTCTACATTCTTGCCCAAAATGACCATGTCAGGCCAGCCAAGAAACCTGCCCAGGGAACCTTCCTAGAAAACCTGCAAAACTGACTCAAAATAGTCCCACAAGAAAGCATTATACCGACCCAAAATTGGCACCAAAATAGTCCCAAAACAACTCGCATAACACTCATAAGACCGTCCCACAAATAACCCATATTCATCATGGATAATTGTCCCAATACGGACTAAATGCAGCCGTGAATGGGCTGTCCAAAACAGTCCCAAAACTATACAGAACCGTCTCCAAAAGCAGAGTACAACACGTCCTAACCCGAGTCAAAGAGCCATGACACTAAACCTCATATTTCACGATGTACATGCACTAATGTGAAGTAGCAGTTTTACAGCAATAGGCACCTAACTAAGAGAAAGTCACCTAAGCATTTTTATTATTTGTGGCCAATGTTCATTCACCTTCCATCCATATTAGATAGAAGCACCAAACAAAGCCATCAAGTAAACAGGTAGATTCTACATTAACCCCTTCGGCCTCACCACTATACATCTCCCCTTTGTTCATCTACTAATCAAACTCAAATATAATCAATTACTTGAATTGCGCATTAACAAAATTCTTCTCAGTCAAGCTCTTCCATAATTTTGTATAATGTCCACCAAAGTCGAGCAAATGACTGTCACAACTAGCTGGATATGGAAAACCAGACAATGTGCCAAATATACTTCGATAAGTGATAACTAATAAACCCTAATCTCCCCACTTTTGTTGTCCTAACAAGACTTGCAGCAAAACTTAATTAGCAACTAGAATGATCTATCACCAGTATTAAACCAATCATTATCCATAAACATAGCTCTGAACAATTAGGAGCAATATAAGAAATTGGAAATAAAACCAAAACAGAATTCAAACGACCCAATTCAGCATCATTTTGAGACGGTAATTAACATACAAATGAGAAAAATTCAAAGAACCAAACTTTAACAAACTAGAGCATATAAAACGACCCATAAGACGAAATTTCGACGTATTTGTCGAGTAACCTATCACCGTTACCTTTTTTTGCTCTCCTAAATGCCACAGAATCGCCCAAGGATGACTCGAAACCCAAAAATAAAAGAAATTAACCCAAAATCCAAATTCTTTGTAAGACGGCCGAATTGAAATAGGATGAAAGCTTGGCTCTTTCTTACATATAAAGAAGGAGGACGAGATGAGGAAGTTATTGGTGTAAAATTTATCGAATTTGGTTGAGAATGGAGGCGGGATCTGAGGTTGGAGGTGACAAAAATGGTGTTTTGGGTTCACTGGTTGATGGTTGTTGTTGTTGCTGCTGATAGGTCGAAAGAGGAAAGGAAGAAATGAAAGGGGAAAGGGTAATGACGGGGTGGGGACGGTGTGATGCAATAACAATAATAGTAATAATATTAATATTAATAATAATAAAAGAATTATTAAAAAGTAGAGTGTAAGAGAGTGTGTTGTCAGAATCGGGTTGGTCCGAATTGAAATAGTTTTATAAGAGAAATGCGACGATCTTTGCTAGAAGGAAATGTGACGGTCTAAGCTAGTCGGAATAATGTTTTGAGTCTATATAAATTTAAGACGGAAACTAATATTATTATTGTCACTATTATTATTGTCTGACTAAAATACGTATTTTTATATAAATTAAGTTTTAGAATATTCTTTTTATAAAATTCGTGCTTAAAAATGAATTAATTAAATTAAATAATTTTAAAACATAAAATAAATTAATTAAACGGTTAAATAAATTTTATATCTCAAAATGGGAAATTCGCGGGGTGTTACAAGCACTCCTACAACTACATTACAGTTGTCTAGGACCAACATTTTAAAATTTGTCATTTTCAAACCTCACTTGATACAGTGGCGCACACCCACTTCACGAGTCAAATCTTTTTGAGTAAGTGTGCGAAAATGGCCGATCGTGTTTTGATTCGTCGTCGATTTCTTATCCTCAGTTTCAAAATGGTGGGAACTAGTCACGGAAGCGTTAATGGTCAACGCCAGCCGTCCGTAAATGGTAATGATCAAATCCTAGCTGCACTCATTCGTCGCCAAACAAGTCAAGACCAAGCTTATGCATGCCTTAATGCTATTGAAGGCCGTATCGTCGCTGTAGAAGCTAGACCATATCCTGCAGAGAATGACATTCCCGACATGGTCGTACATGATAACCTTCCACCCTTTGTTGGACAACCAGAAGTCAATCTTCCTCCAGGTCCTACTGAAGCTAAAAAGCGACACTAATATTTGGAGGAACAACTAATGTACCTCAAAGGGAGATGACATCTACAAGGAAAACAACCGCAAGTATGAGGCGGTAAATTCTCAATTGCCAACTAACTTTAACATGACTGACATCTCGAAGTTTAAGGGGCATGAAAACCTTTTGAACCACATTCGTGCCTTCAAAGATTACATGTCTATCAAAGGCATCAAGCTAGAGATGTTCTTAAGGATCTTTCCTTCATCTCTCGATACCATCCCTAAATAGTGGTTCTACTCCTTGGATCATAAGAAGATTGCTACTTAGAACGATGCTGCAATTGAGTTCGCCAAACAATATGCAGATAATGCTGAAATTCAAGTCAATATGCGCACTCTAGAGGTTCTTACCCAAAATGAGAAACAAGGATTCACAGACTTCCTAAGTAGGTGGAGAAAGACTAGCACGCAACTCGTCGAACGCCCAGACGAGACTACTCTTGTTGAAAAGTTTGAGGACAATTTAAGGCCAATCTATGCGAACCATCTAAGGTACCAAAACATAAAGTCTTTCAAAGACTTAACCGTACTAGTAACGAGGATTGAAGACGACATTCGTAAAGGATTCTTGTCCAAAACGGTGGGTCGTGGATATCAAGGTACAACGAGCCGTTCTTATGGCTCCACTAGCAAGACCGACGAGGTCAACCTTGTCGAATCATCTAAGAAGAATAACCCGCAGAGGAAGTTCATCGATGTTGGAGACTCGTACTCCAATGCTCTAAAAAGATTGAAGAAACTAGGTAAGCTCCAACCCATAGGACCTACACCTGACCCAGAGAATAAGTCTAAGTTCTGGGATGAGAATGCCTACTGCGAGTACTACAGAGGCAAGGGACATGATACAGAGAAATGTTTCAAGCTAAAACATGTCATTCAGGATATGATTGAAGATGGGCGCCTGCCCATACCTCCTTCAAGTAAGCCCAATAATACTCAGAATCCTCTTGGAATTCTGACGATCACAGACGAGGAATTCACCTTTGATTGCTTACACCTCATTTCCCCAATTGAAGACGAGGTCAATACACTGGAAAATGAGGAAAGTTACTCCACCATCTCTCCTACCATCGCTGATTTTGTCGCATGGGCAAAGAGCGTAAGTAGACAAGTCTCGGAGCTAGAAGCTGTAGTGGCATCCCTATGCAGCCCAGGCACTATGCCTAGAGAAAACGGGTCAGTGGGTCCAATCTTATCTCAAGAATCCACAATACAAGAGGTGATCGCACTGACCGACAATCTAGTCGAGCAAATAATCAGCCAAGAAGCCGAAATCATAAGCTTAAGAGAGCTCTATACCATCAATGGAATATGGGCAGATAATGATGAAGATGTCTACCTCCAAGATCTTCTTTTGACCAAAAGTGTCGAAAGTCTTACGGATGAGATCATTACCATGATACTTTGGGACGACCACTTCAACCCCACGACATTGATCACTGACACCGACCCAAACCAGTAGAAAGGATGGAGAAGGTCGATCAAGTGGACCAATAGGCAAGGAAGGCTCTTCAAGCTCACAACTGGAGAAGGAGAGATGTTCAAAGAAGAACCTGAAGATGATGAATTCGAGTCAGAGTCAGAATCAGAGTCGGAGTCGGAGTCTAAGTCTAGAGAAGTCGCTAGCAAGTCTCCTCCTGTCGTTACTCCCCACCCCTATGTTTCTCCTAGCATAACATCACCTAGTAACAGTAGCTTGGGAAATGTCCCAGCAACTGTCCCTTTACCGCCACTGACTACTGAGCAGATGACTTCTTTGCTTCAGCTGTTTTCAAACTTTAATATGAATGAATCTGATTCTGCTTACTCCTTGTGTTATTCTGAATGCAGTTCTATTTACGATGATAATGAGGATGATCCTGACCCAAACTCAATCGAATTACCTCCCTACATAATCAAAGAAATACTAGACGAGGGGGAAGGGGCACCAGTTATAGAAGACACCGAACCTATCAACGTAGGAACAAAATTAGAACCTCAAGAACTTAGGATAGGGACGACCCTAGATCCAACTGAAACGGCCAATTTCATCGACCTCCTACACGAATTCAAAGACGTCTTCGATTGGTCTTACAAGGACATGCCAGGGATCGACAGGGATATCGCAGAACATCGCATTCCAATCAAGCCAGGTTTCAAGCCTGTAAAACAGAAGTTTCGTCGGATGAGGACAGAATGGGCTCTTAAGATTAAAGAAGAAGTCGATAAGCAATTCAAAGCCGGATTCATCAAAGTTTCCGAGTATTCAGACTGGGTGGCTAACATAGTCCCCGTACCCAAAAAGGATGGGCGAATCCGGGTTTGTGTTGATTTCAGAGACTTGAACAAGGCGAGTCCTAAGGACGACTTCCCTCTACCACACATCGACATATTGTTAGATAATACAGCAGATCACGCATTATTATCCTTCATGGACGGGTATGCAAGGTATAACCGGATCAAAATGGTCGTGGAAGACATGCATAAGACAGCCTTCATCACTCAGTGGGGCACATATTGCTATACTGTTATGCTATTTGGGCTAATCAATGTAGGGGCTACATACCAACGCACTGCGACGACTTTGCTACATGACATGATGCATAAAGAAGTAGAGGTGTACATAGATGATATGATTGTCAAGTCTAACGATAGGTAAGGGCACATTGATAACCTTCGCAAGTTCTTCCTTAGATTGCGCAAATACAACATGAGGCTCAATCCTCGGAAATGTGCATTCGGAGTGACATTAGGCAAGCTTCTGGGAAACGTTATCAGCCAGAGGGGGATAGAAATTGATCCATCCAAGATCAAAGCCTTAATCGAGATGCCGCAATCCTAAACAGAAAAGGAGGTTAGAGGATTCTTGGGCAAAGTATAGTACATAAGTCGATTCATATCGAAACTCACCATGATATGCGAACCTATCTTCAAAGAGCTTAAGAAAACAGACCCTCCCATATGGGACGAAGACTGTCAAAAGGCATTTGACAGGATAAAGGAGATATTGGCTAAGCCACCCGTGCTAATGCCTCCCCAACGAGATCAACCTCTTGGTTTATATCTCACAGTTACTGAAACAGCCATGGGAGCTATGCTCGCGTAGACTGTTGGAAAAGAAGAAAGAGCTATCTACTACCTTCGTAAGAAGTTCTTGGAGTACGAGTGTAAGTATACACCTCTCAAGAAAACATGCCTCGCTCTTGTGTGGGCAACAAAGAAGCTACGCCATTACATGCTTAGCTACTCTGTCAAGGTGCATTCTAAAATGGATCCTGTCAAATACATCTTCAAGAAACCCGTTCTCAATGGACGCTTAGCAAGATGGACCTTAATGCTCTCAGAGTTCGATCTCAAATACTTACCTTTGAAAATCATAAAGGGACGTGCCGTGGCTGAATTCTTCGCAGACAATCCCATCAATGATACGCAGGTAATAGACACATGGTCGTTTCCAGAAGAGGATATTCTACAAACCAGTATGGATTCTTGGGATCTTTACTTCGATAGGGCATCCAATGAGAGGATTTGGGATAAAAGTGTTGCTCATTTCTCCTGAAGGCGAGCATACACCACTTTCTATCAAACTCGACTTCGAGGTGACAAATAATGCAGCAGAATGTGAAGCTTGTCTCATTGGTCTACAAGCAGCAGTGAGCTTAGGCATCAAGAACCTTCGAGTTCACGGGGACTCATCCTTAATCATTAACCAAATCACTGGATCTTGGAAAATTCGAAGTGAAAGTCTAGCACCCTCTCAGGCTAGGATAGATCAGGTTGCCCAATTCTTCGATCAAGTTACCTATTTACATTTACCTCGAGAAGAAAATCAGTTTGCGGACACTCTTGCAAAACTCGCATCCTTGATCAATATGCCAGACAACGTGGTTGAAATGCCCTTGTGCATCGAACGACGGTCAGAGCCAGCCTATGTGCACCTCTTTACAGATGAAGACGAAAATCCAGAGGAACCTTGGTTACAAGCCATTCTCAATTTCAAGCTCAACGGTACATATCCACCAGATATGGATAAGAGGGGACAACGCGCCATACGCCTGCTCGCCTCTCAATACCTCCTCATGCAGGGAGAGTTGTACAAAAGAACACCTCTTGGTGTCAACTTGCGTTGCCTTGATCATTCACAGGCACGGAAGGTAATAGATATATGATTTATTTGCACCGAATTTACCTTTTTCTTTTACGCATTCCGACTCATATCGAGTCGGTTTTATATGCCTTTCCTTGTATTTTGTGCCCAATCCCCGTACCTGTGATTTGGTGTATCCTCTTGCAGGAATCGAGTCGAGTACAGAGGAATTGGGGCAAGGAAGGCATTCCAATAACTTTACATGAAGAAAAGGGAGATAAGGAGCTGAGGGTAGTCCTCTGCCGGCAGGCCGGCAACCGGCCCACCGGTAGGGGGCACTGCTGTGAGGAGAAAAAGAGGAAAAGAAGCCAAGAGATGTTCTCTGCCGGCAGGCCAGCCCACCGGCAGGGAACACAAGCCCATACTTAGGATTTTTTTTGAAGAAGTCTTTTTGAGCTAAAAATTGAGAGACTCGCTGCCGGCAGCCGGCATGGAGTAGCAAGGATGTATAAGTGAAGGAAGAAAGTTGAAGTAAAGGTATCCTCTGCCGGCAGCCGGTCCACCGGCAGAGAATAACAAGAAGTCTGATTTACATTGAAAATTCAAGATGGCGCTGCCGGTTGGGGTAGCCGGCAGCCGGCCCGCCGGCACAGGATGACGTTTCTCGCTTAATGGGGTTTTTCTCATTTCCTCCCTTAATCCAATGAAACACTATATAAACCCCTTCCCTAATCAATTGTAAACACAACCCTAGATCTGAAAAATTTCCCTAATTATTGTAATCTTTCCTTAATCAAGCTTTAATCTTTCCCTAATTATTATTAATTACTTAGTAAAATTAGTTAGTATTAGTAATTATCAATTGTTTACACTTGGTTTTTGGGATTGTATTGAGAGATTTTGGAGGATTTTCTTCATTTATTCAATCAAAGCAATCATCTTTACTCTTGTTGGTACATCTCTTCTCTTATTTACTTGCTTAATCAATTGTTTACATTTTAAGTAGTCTTTTATAATTGTTGGAATATTTACCATGTCATCTCTTTTTGTTATTTGTTCTATTCCATTTATTTGCTTGAACAATTTGAATATGAGTGAGTAGTAACCCTTCTAGAGTTTAGGGGGAGTCTAAATGGAATTTTTGGGCATGATAGTTTGATTATTTTGAGTCTTTGGTGAAGTGTTTGTCTTTCTTAGTAATACACACAAGGTGTTTGATGATTTGTGTGAGTGAGAACTTGTGCTTTTTGTCATAGTTGCTTAATTCCTCCATTGAATGAGAGTTTGTGGTGGTCTTGTTGCATGCTTTAGAATGGTGTGTTGCTTAATGAGAGTTGGTAATCACCTTTAGGATAATCAAGAGATTTATTTTCATCCTAGGACAAACCTCATCATATACTCCTTGAATCGACTTGTTTGCCCTTAAACCATTTAGATAAACCCGAAAACCCTAGCCTTTAATCAATCGAATACATCTTTCCTCAATCGTTGTTTATTTGCATTTAGTAGTTTAAATCAACTCATTTTCTTTCATTTGTGACTAGACTAGACTCCTATTTAGACTAAGTAGAAACCCCTCCATCCTTGTGGTTCGACCCCGATTTACGCACTAAATTGGGTTATATATTGTTGATGGTAAGAGACTTGACCCTATCATTAAACCTTACTCATCAAATGGCGCCGTTGCCGGGGATGGCGTTAGGTTATATTTAGTTTATCAAGAGTCTTAGCTTTAGTCTTATCTCACTTGTTAGTTTGTGTTAGTAGTTGTGTGTTTCATTGTAGAGTGTGTGATTTCTTGCCTTCCCCTAGTGTGTAAAGACACTAGGAGACTAACGGTTTATTGAGTGCATGCCTAGAAGGAACCACCAAGCTCTACTCTTCAATTCCGACCCCGAGAGGCTTTTTAGGACCTTGAGGACAAGGACCCTTGATAGAGCGGAACCCTCCACAGGCAAACATTGATCAACCAAACTCACACACCCCACAAAATATTGATACCACAACCACACTTCAACCAAACATCACAATTGAGACTCTACTAGAAAACCCTTTTCATAACTTCCCTATTCCAAATAACCCACCTCAATCACCACCCCCTCATATACCAAATCCTCCACCACAAATGGCTCTACGAGATCACAACCGGCCTAACCATAATGATTCATGTAACCCTATTAATTTTGGCACCTTGGCCCCAAACAACTTTGAAATGCATCCTGCCCAAGTCGGGTTGATTGAGAAGGATTTCTTCGGGGGGCATACTGAAGAGGATGCCCATGCTCACCTCCGGAAGTTTAAGAGGAAGGTTTCAATGATGAAAAAGAATGGGGTATCCGAGGACACCTTGAGAATGATGTTGTTTCCGTTTTCATTGACGGGCAAGGCGGACCGGTGGTTGAACATTCACCCCCGGATACCTTCACGACATGGGATGCCTTGGCTAAAACATTCATGGCCAAATATTACCCTTCATCAAAAACCGCAATGATCCGTAATGAGATTCATACATTTCAACAAGAAGACGGGGAGTCTTTAGGTGAAGCTTGGGACCGATATCAAGGCTTAATAGCAAGTTGTCCCCATCATGGAATCCCGAAATGGTACATCACTCAAACATTCTTTCAAACGTTGCTACCTAGGACTAAGGAGATGGTAAATGCCTCCGCGGGGGGAGGATTTGATCACTTGAATGATGAATAAGGCATGACATTGATCAAGAAAATGGTAGATTCGGAAGCAAACTATGGTTCTAGAGGAAACATGCTAAGAAGGAATGGGAAGTTCCCTAAGGAAAACCCCTCCAACTCCGAGACAAATGCCAAGCTCGACTTACTCACAAAACAACTTGAAAAGCTACAAAGAAATCAAGTGCACCAAGCCACGACCTCACATGGGCCAGCCATGGAGGAAGTGGTTCAAGCTTCAAGTTGTGAGCTTTGTCGAGGGAGCGGTCATACCTTTGATTTGTGTGCCAACAACTATACCGGTGGCTATGAAGAGAATGTCCAAGATGTTAATGCTTTCCAAAGCTATAACAACAATACAAGACCACCAAGACCACCCTACAACAATCTCAATGTCTACAACCCAAACACCAACTTCTACCATCCCGGTTTGAGGAACCACCCCGATTTTAGCTACAAAAGTGCTAATGTTCAAAACCCACAACACCTTCAACCACAAGCCCCAAATAATCCACCCGGTTTTTCTCAACAAAGGGGAACATTCCCCAACCAAAGGACTAACCCCGGAAATCAAAACCAATGGCCAAACAACAATCAAAACCAAAACTATGGTAACCAACCACAAGGGTACCAAAATTTTGGTGGAAATCAAAGCAACCAAGGGTTTTACCAAGGGAATCAAGTGAACCAAGCAAATCAAGGATTTGGGCAAGGGTATGTTCAAGGGTTTCAAGAACAAGGCCAAGGATCAAACTTCAACAACAATGGTCCTAGAGCTAACTTCCAAGGGGGACAAAACAACAACCAAGGTTCCAACACTCGGTATGACTATGGGTACCCTCTACCCATAGCCAACTAACCTTATAAAGAACCCCAAGGTGAGCTCTCCCAAATTGAGCTTTTGAATATGATAAAGAACATGCAACTTCAACAAAGTCAAGAAATGGCTAATTTTGCCAAGACAACCCAACAAGAACAAGCAAACTTGAGGGCTACCTTCCTTAAAGACATGAGAGAAATGGAATCAAGGATGGCCTCTCACGCTATGGCTAATCCTCAAAGGCTGCCCGGTGGTCTATTGGCCCAAGGACTAAGTTCCAAGGACGCCTCGAATAGCCACCATGCTCATGCGGTAGTGTTAAGGAGCGGTGTAGAGCTTGAGGACCCCCACAAGGACCTTGAGGTGGAAGTTGATGAAGATCCCAAGGGGAATGGGTTGAAAATGAATGGTGAAGAGGGAAGCTCACCCATGGTACCGTCGACTAAAGTTAGTGAAGATAACAAGGGGAAGAAAGCTTGTGAAGATTCGTCAAGAAGTGGATTTCAAGTGGATAAGGATGTTGATGGATATGTGGAAGACCTCCCTTATGAGGAAGAAGCTATTGAAGAAGTACCTTTGCAACACTCTAAGAAGGTAACAAAGAATTCGGCTCCTCCAAAGGTATCTTCAAATTCTCAACTTGTTCCTAAAATTCCTTACTTTCAAGAGCCATTAAGAGTAGGTAAAACCTTAAGTATGCCAAGTTTTGTGATATGCTTGAGAAACTTGAGGTTACCCTACCCTTTACAGAAGTGATTATGAACATGCTAACTTACTCAAAGTTTTTAAAAGACATTTTGACCAAGAAAAGAGTCTTGGGTGACCAAGACATAGTGGCTATGGAAGAGGCATGTAGTGCTCATATCCTTAACAAAATGCCCACTAAACTTAGTGACCCGGGAAGCTTTTCAATCCCATGTGTAGTTGGTGGTGTTCCTATATCAAGAGCTCTTTGTGACTTGGGAGCAAGTGTGAGTGTTATTCCTTTAAAAGTTGTAAAGAGGATTGGCATTCAAAACCTTGCTCCCATTACCATGACTCTCCAATTGGCGGATAGGTCCGTCAAGCGCCCTATGGGGGTGCTTAAAGACGTACCCGTCAAGGTTGGAAAGCTTTTAATCCCCACCGATTTTATTGTCCTCGATATTCCGGAGGATAGCCATACCCCCATCATCCTAGGTAGGCCATTCTTGGCTACCGGAGGTGTGCTTATTGATGTCAAGAATGGGCGGCTAACCTTCCAAATTGAGGGCAATAATGTCGAATTTAACCTCCCGAATTTGATGAAAGGACCAAGGATGAAAAGGTTGAGCACTATTGAGTTGATTGATGAGATAGTACATGAAGTAGCCCGAGAAGAAGTGGAAATGGAAGAGGTTTTTCAAATCTCCTTGCATAATGAGGCTATGAAGGAAGATCATGAAGTTGATGAAGAACTTTTGAAGAAAGTGGAGGGTTTTCTCCCTCCAAAGGTACAACTCAAACCCTTACCTCCCTCACCCAAGTATGCTTTCCTTGATGAGGGGGAGGCTTACCCGGTGATCATAAATGCTAACCTAAGTGAGTCTCAAGAAAAAAAACTTTTGCAAACCTTGAGAACTCATAGAGGGTCACTTGGGTATAGCATAGATGACATCAAGGGCCTAAGCCCGAGTTTGTGCATGCATAGAATTGTTTTAGAAGAGGGGAGTCAACCCAAGGTAGATGGTCTTAGGAGGATAAACCCTAAAATGGCCGAGGTAGTTAAAAATGAAGTTTTGAAATTACTTGAGACCGGGATTATCTATCAAATAACCGATAGCAAGTGGGTTAGTCCGGTTCATGTGGTACCAAAGAAAGGGGGGGGGGGGGTACAATGGTTGAACAAGAGGATGGGACCACCCTACCTACTAGACCGGTGACCGGATGGCGCATGTGTATGGACTATAGGAAACTTAATGCCGCCACCCTTAAAGACCATTTCCCGATTCCCTTTATAGACCAAATGCTTGAGAGGCTCGTGGGCCATGCATATTATTGCTTTCTAGATGGTTACTCCGGGTTCTTCCAAATTCCCATCCACCCAGATGACCAAGAAAAGACAACTTTCACATGTCCAATAGAAGTCTATGCTTATCGTAGGATGCCATTCGGGCTTTGCAATGCGCCTGACACCTTTGAAAGGTGCATGATGGCAATCTTTTCGGACTTTATAGAGAAAAGCATGGAAGTTTTCATGGACGACTTTAGTGTCCATGGGGACTCGTTTGATCATGGTCTTGAAAATTTGACTAATGTGTTGAAGAGATGTGAGGAGCACAACCTCGTCCTAAATTGGGAAAAATGCCATTTTATGGTAGAGTAAGGGGTTGTACTCGGCCACGTTGTCTCTAGAAGGGGTATTGAGGTTGATATGCTAAGGTTGCCGTTATAGAAAACTTGTCACCTCCTTCCAATGTAAAGGGAGTGAGGAGTTTTCTAGGCCACGCCGGATTCTATAGGCGTTTCATTAAAGATTTTTGAAAGATATCAAAGCCATTGACCTCATTACTCCTCAAAGATGCCCCTTTTGTATTTGATGAACCTTGTCTTGAAGCTTTTCATAGGTTGAAGAAAGCATTGGTCACGGCCCCGATAATCCGGGCTCCGGATTGGAGCCTTCCTTTCGAGATCATGTGCGATGCGTCGGACTTCGCGGTTGGTGCGGTCCTTGGGCAAATGGTGGATAGGAAGCATAATGTGATATATTATACAAGTAAGACTCTTGACCAAACACAATGCGGGTATTCTACAACCGAGAAGGAAATGTTAGCAATTGTTCATGCCGTGGAAAAGTACCGGCAATACCTTGTTGGATCTAAGGTGGTGGTTTACTCCGACCACACCGCCTTGAGACAATTGATGGTGAAGAAGGATGCTAAACCCCGACTTTTGAGATGGGTATTACTCCTTCAAGAATTCGATCTAGAGATTAAGGACAAGCCGGGATCCGAAAACCTTGTTGCGGATCATCTATCGAGGTTAACTAAAGAGTCCCGAGGGGATAAATACGATGGGGTCCCTATTGATGAATGGTTACCCGACGATTCTATTCTTGCTATTACCCATTCCACCCCTTGGTATGCGGATATAGCCAATTTCTTGAGTTTTAGCTTTATCCCCGAAGAATTTAATAACCAAGCTAGGAATAAGTTGAGGTACGAATCAAAGAGATATGTGTGGGAGGACCCTTACTTATATAGAAGATGCAATGATGGGATTTACCGTAGATGTGTCTCTCAAGAAGAAGGTCATGCGATCCTCCAAGCTTGCCATTCTACCACTTATGGAGGGCACTTGTCCACATCTAGAACCCAAGCTCGGGTTCTTCATTGTGGCTTCTATTGGCCCTCTTGTTCAAAGATGCATATGCTTTGGTGCACTCTTGTGATTCTTGCCAAAGGAGAGGTAACATTGGGAGGAGAGATGAGATGCCATTGAACAAAATTTTGGAAGTTGAGCTTTTCGATATGTGGGGTGTGGATTTCATGGGACCATTCCCATCTTCATTCGGCAACCAATATATATTAGTTCACCAAGACTGATGAAAAGTCATAGGATTCCACGTAAAAGAGGGCGCCGGTGGACTATGTGTCCAAGTGGATCGAGGCAATCGCCGCCCCTACCAATGACTCAAAGGTCGTCACCAAGCTCTTCAAAGACTACATTTTCCCCCCGCTTTGGAGTACCCCGAGCCGCTATAAGTGATGGTGGGTCACATTTCATCAACCGTACCATCTACGCACTCCTCAAGAAGTACGGTGTCCGTCATAAGGTAGCTCTTGCATACCACCCCCAAACCAATGAGCAAGTGGAAGTTTCCAATAGACAAATCAAAGCTATATTGGAGCGGGTTGTAAACAAGTCTAGGAAGGATTGGAGTGCTAAGCTCAATGATGTGTTGTGGGTTTTAAAAACCGCATACAAGACCGTAATTGGCACTACTCCTTACCGATTGGTCTATGGTAAATCTTGTCACCTACCTCTCGAGTTGGATCACAAAGCAAGATGGGCCCTCAAGGAGCTCAACTATGACTTAGATGTTGCGGGAAACAAGAGGTTTCTTCAACTCAATGAACTTGACGAGTTGAGGATGGATGCTTATGAGAGTGCAAGACTTTACAAGGAAAGGACCAAGAAATGGCATGACTCAAAAATTACAAGAAAGGAGATCGTTGTGGGTGACAAGGTACTACTTTTCAACTCCCGTTTTCAACTATTTCCCGGAAAGTTGAGGTCTCGATGGTCGGGACCATTTGAGGTAGTCACCGTGTTTCCTTACGGTTCCTTTGAGTTGAAGAATGACAAGGGAGAATGTTTCAAAGTGAACTAGTTTTAAACCCGTGCAAATTGCATGGGAAAACTATATTAATTGTTGTTATTAAAAAAAAAAAATTAAGACAAATCTTTATATTAATTATCATCTCCTTTTAAATAATGTTTTAAAATAAAGCAATAAAATTGTTTTACTTTTTATAATGTTATATCTAAGTCTTCAAAATTGAATTATAAATTTCATTTGTAATTAGCGTAATTGATGCATGAGGGTCAATTTGTCGAGTATTGTTGTAATCCAGTATGTCCTATAGTTTAACTAAATTGATGCATGAGGGTCAATTTTTCACTTAAGTTTTGAGGTATATATAATATTTCGAAGATGAGCTGATATATATTATCACCCAATAATAATTAATAGAGTATTATTTTTGGTTTGGGTCAGGTAATCATACTTCACATATATGGTGTAAGGTACTCGTATAACTTCCTTCCAAGATTCACTTAGTCATCGTTAAAGTAAAGGTATCCGTCTTAATATTAAAACGGGTTAATAATAAAATGTTTCAGGTATCATCCCAGCTTTTACCCATGTCTTCTGCTTTTATTTTATGTTAATTATTTGACGTATCTTAAGTTTAAGATAAAATAACCGTCTTAAATGAGAATTTGTGTAAAAATAAGTACTCTATATTTTAGCCTACCTATTTAGCACATATAAGTACGTTCAAAAAAAAAAAAAAGCCCAGAAACCTAAACCTCGACCCATTATAAACACATGTAGAATTCTCTCCAAATAACCTCGTTGTTTCATCCCCATATGGCTCATAATCCCATTACGCAACATGAACCATCAATCTCTCTCACAGTCTCACACCCTTCCGCCGCTCTCACATTCACTCTTTATAATATACAAAATTCTATAGACACTCTTTCTTCCTTACTCCATATCACCGTCAAGGCCTCCATTAAATCATTTGATCTTCATACATTAACTCATCAAGGGTAGATTATAAGGATTTCGAAGAAAAAATTGATGGATCTTATTGCAGACGATGTGAGACGATAATCCCACATTAGTAATTGATATTTTTGTATATGCATATTTTCCATTAACACCTTTTTTGTATCATTTTAATTTTTATTTTGCCTTTTTTTAATTCTACCAATTTGTCCGGACTTTGATTTTTTTCATTTCGTACAAATTGAACACTTTTTAATTATTTTAAACCTTAATTTCAGAAATTTTTATGTGAATGTTCCACTCATAAGCTTTTTATCATTTTTTTTCTAGTTTTGTCATTTTTTTTGTTGGTCTATTACCCTATTTTGCGATCGTAATATACTACTATAATAATTTGTGTATATTAATTGTAACATTAATTGTATTCTAATTTAATTGGATTTTTTTTCAGCCATTTATTTTTGTTTTTTATTCTTATATTTTGTATAACATATTCATGTTACAAATAAATACCGAATATAGCATTAGCAATTCACCTCCGTCATATCTCAGTGTAAATGAAAAATAAAGAAATAAAATAGGTTAAGGCAACGTGGGTGGGGGCCATTTTTTTACATAAATAGTACTTCTATGAAAGTCTACTCATTGAGACCCGCAATGAAGTTGATTTGGAAGACCCCCATCCTTGGGGGATGAGTAATCTCAAAATTGAAATAGCATTGGTTTGGTGGAGTTCCTCAATAACCACCACTTGTAAATAGCATACATATAGTTAGGTCTCGAGATATTTTTGATTAAATATTCTTGGCAAAATTGGATTGGAAAGCGGGACCCTTAGCCTTGCCCAAAATCCCAACATGAGCCATCAGTTTGAAAGCTGAAAACTCGAAAAAATGGGCAAGTGAAGGAGTCGGGAATTGATTGTTGAGTCAATAGAGGAAAACAAGGTGAAAAATGAGATTGTGTGACTTTTTGCCGGTGGACCGGCAGCCGGTGCCCTCCATCGGTAGCGAGTTGAAAATTTTTTGGTGAAAAATTGAAGGAATTATGCTCAGGAGAAGTCCCTGTCGGCAGGCCGGCCCACCAGCAGGGAGATCCACACTTAATGAAAAAGGCGAAAATATGAAGGAGGAGTATCCTCTGCCGGCAGGCCGACAGCCGGCCCACCGGTAGAGGAACATGCATTTAGGAGAAAAGGAAGAAAAACCATAAGAGGAGAAATCCCTACCGGCAGGCCGGCAGCCGGCCCACCGACAGCCGGCCCACCGGCAGGGAATACACTGAAGGCTAGGAAAAGAGTTGGGAGTATCCTGTGCCGGTGGACCGGCAGCCGGTGCCCTCCACCGGCAGCGAGTTGAAATTGATTTGAAGAATTTCGAAAATTTTGAAATCTTTGGGCGTGTTCCGTGCCGGCAGACCGGAAGCCGGTTCAGCAACCGGCAGGGACACACACTTACTCGCATATTACAACCCGACATCCCCCTCTTTTCTCATTCTTTTCCAATTCTTTTTCTCTCTTCTTCTTCATTCCTCCTCTCCTTTACCACCCTACCACATCAAATCTCCATTAATCATCCAAACCCTTCGCCCATCAACCTTCATACATCCATCCTCCATTGAACCATTACTCCTCCTTCCTTTCTAATCCTTCAAACTTCCAATAACAATGGCAATCAAGAGGACAAGGGCGGAAATGACACTTGCACAACAACGTCTAGTCGAGGCAGCTGCGAATGACACAAACCCGGATCCCGATTTTCTGGATGTGGAGTTTGCATCCCAAACGCAAAAAGGTAAATTTAACTTTTTCAAAAATCGCCCCTTAACCCCGACTAAATTCATTTGTAGACCGGCTATGAGGAATATGGGTTTAGACGCGGAAACTTTCGAATTATTTAAAGGTGTTGGAATGAAAGGCTTGTATGAATTTACACGAGGAAACTTATCCCCGTCTCACATGGGAATTCCTTAGTAGCTTCCGCGTAGATAAACACCAACAAACCCGTATGGTCGCCTAAATTCACTTCCGATTGATGAACCGTGATCACTCTATGACCCTTGCTAGATTGTGCCGAATTTTCGGTCTCACAAATCCCCCAAACTTTAAGCCACCCGAGAACACTCACTTTTCTAGGGTGTGGAAAGCCATTTCGGGGTTGGATGATTAAAATGACGTCAAAATACCAGAAATTGCGTGCCACAATGTCCCCATGCGCATATGGCATCGATTTGTGGGGGGTTCCATTTTTGCAACTCACGAGCCTTGGGTATTCAAAGTTGTGGAATTGGAGATTTTGCGCTCCTATTTGCTCACCACCCCGACGCCCTATGAGATTAATGTGGGTCACCATTTGGCCCTTCATTTTAACAAGCTTGCTAATTCGCCGGGGCAAAAAGTCCCTCTCCATGTGGGGGAAATAATCACCTGTATTGCTAAGTGCCTTAACCGTCCGATGGACTTGACCAACTTGAGGTGGATCCGGGGGGACACCTACATAACCAAGGATTGAATAACGAAAAATTTTGAGTGGATTAAAACAAATCCTTTTGATGGGATTGATTATTGGCAAGTGCAAAAGAAAAATTCTGTCCCAATTCCCAATGCCTCAAAATTTAAAATCAAGCCCGGAGAAGCCTCCTACCTTCTTGAGATTGAGAATGATGCCGATGAGACCCGACCTCCTCCATCTCACCCTATCACCTATGGTCGTGACAACCGGAGGGAGACCCCCTCTACCCTCAACTACTCCATGTCACCCCCCTCTTTCCAACCACCAACCTTCCAACCTCAACCTTTGGGGGGGGGGGTAACTTCGGTGAAGGCTCTTCTAGCAGCTTTCCTCCTCCCCCGCCTCCTCTACATGCCGATTTTATCACATTTATGAACGATATGCGGTTGGGTTTGCAAACCGCCGCTAGTGAGAGGCGGGGCATTGAACAAAGGTTGGACCGGATCTACTATGACAACTCCGTGGGTCAATTTCCGGTCTACGACGATTACATGAGGAGGAACTACGAGCATCCTTCCCACATCTACCCTTCTTACTACCTTGAGCCGGATGGTGGATACCACAAGGATGGGAGGTTTGCCTACGCCGACATCAATCTTCGGCCAGATTACTTTGCCGCCCCCGGTCTTTCCCCCTCCCGCTTCTCAAGGGGAGGGGCATGAAGCTCAATGGTTTGGAGGCACCCCCTCCATCTTCTCCAACCCCGAGGTTGGGAGTGCCTCGGGGGAGGCCGCGGGTGGCTTTATCGCATCCGACGTGGCTTTCGGCGATTCCTCCGGTCCCGTGAACACCGACGACTTCCTTAGGGAGTCCGAATTTGGAACCGGGGAAGACGACGATGATGATGATGATGAGGACAATGAGTCCTAAACGGCCTCGCACTTGGCCTATTTTTGCTCCCTTCCCAATCCAAAAGTCAAGTATGATCTCTCCCTTAATCCAAACTTTCTCATTCATATTTAATTTTCCGCATGCATTTAGCTTAGAAATTCATATAGTTGCATCCATCTAAGCTTGTATTAGATTTAAAATTTTTAATATATCGTCGCATTTAGAAATTGCATTCACATAGTATACATTGCATTGTAATTCAATTATTGCATATAGAATAGAGCATGCATTGCATTCTTATTTAAAAACCACTAAAAATTTGAAAAATTTCAAAAACCCAAAACATGTATTCATTTCCAAATTTCCTCCACACATTTATTTCCATTGGAAATATGTAAATAAATAAGTGTGGGGAGAAAATTCCACCATCTAAAAAAATACCAAAAACATGTTATTTAATTTCAAATATTCAAAAATCCAAAAAAAAAATTCTTTTTAGTTCTCTTCTTGCCCTCCCATGTCTATAAATAAGTGTGGGGAGGGCCTAAAAAAAACCGAAAAATATGTTATTTTTCATTTGCAAAAACAAAATACCAAAAATATGTTATTTTCTTTTCAAAAACTGAAAAATACAAAAATATGTTCCTTTCTTTTCCCTATTCTCTCCCTACACTTTGTTCCATTGAGGACAATGTAAATTTCAAGTGTGGGGAGGGAAATATCCACTTTGTGAATATTTGTTTATATTTGTATATCCCTCTAAATTTGATAAAATTTAAAAAAATCCATAAAATTGAAAAAATTTCAGAAAAAAATACAAAAACATTTGCATTTGCATTGTATATATATGTTTTGTCTAACCTTTGGCATAGCACATTGACCATTTGAGGCAAAAAGGAGCTAGAAGACCGCTTTGTATAATCTTTCCTATCCCTTACTCCTTTTTACTATTCCTTCTTTTTGATATCTTTGATGTTTTGAAGGAGAATGGGAATTTTGTTGCCTTGGGTGTCTCCTTGGGAGACCATGTGGATTATTTGGTGTTGATGCGTGCTGCTAGGATTAGATATTGGTTGCATGTTTATTTTCATGTTCTTTAGATTTTCGCTTGCATTTTGTCACATGTGCATATGTGTTGTGGCTAGACTTAGTTGCACTTAGTTTGTAAATGTTTTGGATAAGCATGGTCGAGGAAGGGAACCAAGTACCCCCGTGATGAGCTATGTGTCCAATTGTGCCTTTCCCCTTCCTGTGACTTGCACTCGTGGCCTCTTAGTTAGCCGAGAGAGGTGGGCTTGGCCAATGAGTTTAGACCGATCTTGTGAGACCTAGGGCCGTAGACTAGACCTAAGGCTCGACTTAGCTACTCAAAGGTAAGTGTAGAACCTCCTAGGCTGGGTACATTCATACCCTGCCCTCATCTAGATTTGAGAGTAGGCCTCCTCGCGAGGCGTGTCACATCAAAACGCATAAGTGTGTCATTTCGTCCTTAGACCGTGAATTTGCATTACATTTTTTTATGCACATGATATGAAACGAACCTATTTGTATGAACCTCACATAGCCAAATAGCCATGTTTTGTCCCTTCCATTATCTCCCTCTTGATTCGCCCCTTTGAGCCTAAGCCTTTCCATTTGGAAAAACCGCCAAAATAGCTACATCCCATAACCACCCTTCCTTAATCAAGAATTGGTCGGTTTTGTAATTGTGTTGTAGGAGGTGATTTGGGTCGTGATGATGGATAGTATACATGTCCACTCAGGTCAAAAGTTTGGTGTTTTTGGCATTGTATATAAATAAGAGGTTTCGAAAAAAGAAATGAAAAACAAAATAGAAAAGTGAAAAAGTCATGAAAAATCCAAAAATGAGCTACTTGTGTTGTATATATTTTTTTGTTGTCAAGAAAAAGAAAAAGGCAAGCAACACCCCTACTCATCATTTAAAGGGGTAGAAAAAGCCGTTGCTAAATAAATGGGCAATTTGATGTTTTTCCAAAATGAGTCGGGTTTACACAATTTTTGCATGGCTAGGGAAACCGAGTTTTTGTTAGGGTGTAGACGTTACCATTTGTTGAAATAAGAGGAGTATTTTCAAATTTTTCCAATTTGAGTTGGGTTTATGCAATTTTTGCATAGTTTTGGTCATCCATGCTATGTTAGGGCATAGACGTGTCTCATGTGTTGCAATAAGAAATGGGTTACGATGTGTCGACAATTCTTGATTTAAACTCCACATATCCAAACGGTGCTTGCACCAATCCCATTTTGTCCTACTCCCTAGCCCCGTTACAACCCTCGTTTCATATTGTGTGCATTTTACCATTGTTTGCATTTCATTGGACATAGGACGGTCTTCCACATTAGATTGCGGGCACGTTGTCGCTAGTCGAGTTAAGAGAGTGATTTTGGTTACTTTTTGTCACAAAAATCACCTTGTTCTTTCATTGAGTGACGAGTGAAAACCGTGAGGATGTCGTTTCCTAGGTCCCCTTAGTCATGGGTCTTTTGGTTGAATCTTGTGTCGGTTTTGTAATTCTCGGCGGACTTGCCTACTTCTCCTTACCTCGCTCTTGAATGTGTTTCTTGAGCATTGGTCACACTAGGGTTGCTTGAGCCATGCTTAGGGGTTTGGAACCTCCGTTGAAACTTCTGAGACGGTACTCCCGACCTAGACCGTGTTTTGTTGTTTAAAATTCCGGCCACTTAGATGAGGAAAGTGGACCATTTAGTTAGATGCACGCTATTGTTTGAATACGTGCTTTTATGATAGATGTGTTGGGAAATGTGTCCTCAACAATAGTGCGATCACATGATTTAAATATCATTATTAAATCTCATTTTAAGAATACATGTGGGATGTAATATTTTACAGTCAACTGGTCCACACATATCGGTAATGATTGGCTGACTAGAGTTTGACATTACTTTGTCAGTGCGGCGGTGGTGATCGATTGATCCCCTTAGGTCATACCTATAGGGAAATACTCTTAATTGATTATTTAATTAATCGTATACCGATACGAGTTAATTAAATTGCTTAAAATTGACGGATGATTTTGTGAGTATAATTTACGTATCTTATTGTAAATATGATTAAATGAGACACGGTCTAAGTAATCGAATTGTTTTATTACTTAGATGAAATCATTGTTTACAGAAACAATTGAAACGGCATGAAAAAATTATTATAAATACAGAATGTTGTAATTTATAATTTGGAAACACTTTTGGTACAAGTAATTACGAATTACTAGTCGATTTTGTAAATGACATATTTTATGAGTATGTTGATTTTTAATAAGTTAAAAATACATTACAATGTGACATGTCATGTAACATGTTACATGTGAGAAATTGACAAATGACAAAATAAAATGGACCTCCCATTTTATTGATACATACCGAAATTATGGAGGGAGTTAGTGGAAATTGTGTTAATTGTTTAAGTATAAACACAATAATGAAAGCTAATAAGTAGGCATGCAAACCTAAGCTTTTGAGAAGAGCAAAAACAAAAGGTATTGGGCATCCTACCCAAGCCAATTTCGGCCAACCATATGAGAAAAGAAAAGAGAGTTTTTCTTTTCAAGATTCATTCATCATTTTTACACATCTAATTTTCTAGTGTAAGAAATGTATCTTTCTCTACATCTTATGAAATCTAGAGAAATAAAACTCACATAATCTCCTCTCTTGATCGAAATATTCAAGAGTAAAATTGCAATTTATATTGTGTCAATTTTATAGTAAAACTAATATTATTACTAGATCTAAATAATATTGGCTATTAAGAGGTTTCCTTGGGTATATGCTTTTGGGAGGGATTCTATACTTGAATCCTTGTTCTTCCATTTGGAGAGCTCAAGAACAAGTGAGTAGGAGAACTCACTTGTGCCCATAAAATCCGAAACATCCAATGTAAGATGATGATTTCTTCTTTATATTGTTTAGTAGTTTGCATGCATAAGATCACCATTTAATTTTATGACAAATTAAAATAAAACATATATGAGTATGTTAGTATATAGATCTACTTTTCCTTCAATCGGTATCATGAGCCATGGTTGTTTGCATGCAAATCGGTTATAAGTTTTTCCGAGTTATAAAGAATAACATATAAAACTTGTATATTTTGTGTTATTATGATATATCACGAAATTAATCCATGCATGTTAATATTTCTGGTCCTAAAATGTTTTAGGATATTTTGGTTAATTTTACGGATTTTTATTGTTCATATTATACAATAATGGCATTTAAATATGATTTTATGAGTAAAAATGTCATTTTCAGTCCAAAATTAGCTATACTTCGAATTTTCCAGTGATTTTTGGATATGTTGTCACATATATTATTTTGAGACAACCTGTAAATTTTCATAATTTTTGGACTTGTTATGCTCGAAAAATGGATTTTTCATTATTATATTCGGATTTAGGTGAAAAATAGGTTAATATGAGTTAAATTTCGAATCTGGTCATAGAAATTTAGTATGTTGTCACATGCAATTTTACAAGATGTGTGTAAAATAATTGGCTATAAAGAAGTCTTTTTGCATGATTTATGGATTTTTGAAGAAAAATAGCATAAATAGTGACATTATTAGTGAAAAATTAATAAAACATAATCTATGACTTAGGAAAAATGTCTAATGTTGCCTTTCATTATCTTTTTCAGATCTAATATTGAAAAGTTAATGAATATATTTTTTCCATGTTTTTATGATTATTTTATTAAAAATCGATAAACCGCAACATTGTTTTTCCAGAAAAATTTCGAAATTTTTTAACCTAAGATTTTGAACATTATGAGTGTCATGTTTTTTCCAGAATTTTCATGAGTTTAAATTTTGAATTTTGAATTTATTTGAAATTTTCTGATTTATTTGAAGTTTATAGCTTATTTTTGTAATTTTTGGTCCATTTATGAACAATTTTATAAAATATGGGTTAATTATGGTCAAATTATTAGTGAAGACTAAATTTTGAGTCCTAAGAGGTTAGGGTAATTAACTTATGCATAAATATGAGTTTATGTATTTTTGTGATTATAAAAATGTTGAAATCACGCAAATCCGTAAAAACCAAGTAATATAGGATATTGGCTAATTAAAGGCGATTTAGCATAAAATTGGGCATGTTCATACATATTATAATGCTGCATCTTCTTTATGATTGTCATAATTTTAATTTATGTAATTTTTGAATTATGTAATTTTACTTAGTATGGCCTTATATTTTAATTGGTATTTCCCGAAATGTATGGGAATATCGATTCGGTTGTAATTTTATTGTGATCTCGTATCACCGTTTTGTAATTTAATAGATTTATTTTATTTTAGTTACAAATGTATAATAGGAAATTATGTAATTTATTATGTAATTTAAATTCATCTCGGAGTTCCCAAAGACGGATTTCTTCAAGATGGCGATACATAAAGACGGTGTTACCTCGAGATGCGTGCCTCAACCGAAGATCAAGGGACCAATGGAGTTGGTTTCCGAATATGTAATAGTTAAATAGTTTTTTCTATTTTAGGAAAGGCCATACTAGGATCTATTTATTTATTTTTATGCTTGCATTTTATTTTATGTCACATGCATCGCTAAATCGCCATAACTAAAACATGCATCCTTTTATCGAGTTTATCGACCGTGTCAATTAGAATTATCGTAGTTCACCGCTTTAGTTCACTTAAAACGTGATAGATAATAAATTGACATGACCTCTCGCTAAAACAATTAATTGAGACATAGCCTTACCAAATAGTAGAAACCATGAAAACCTATTTCGCGAGGGAGTGCACTCGGCCCTACCGGGGTACAAACCTTGTTACGTAGGGGAAGTGGGTGATGAGTGTTAATCCACCGAATTCATGTTGATGAGGGTTTCATCTTCCATACCGTGCCCAAGTTGATGTGGATTTGGATCATGGACACATTTATTCGAAATTTGGATTGAGCTCAACGGAAGTATTCGCGACCGTAGTTGCATGTGTTCCGGGCTATAGATAAATATTAGAGTAATTTTATCGACCAAGAGTTCTAAAAGTAGAATCGATTAAAACGTTAATCCACCGAGTTATATTGATAAGGGTTTCATCGGCCATACCGTGCCCAAGTTAATATGAATTTGGGTCTTGGAATCATTTATCATAGTTGGGTAGAGGTCACTATGTAAATGCTATACTTGTTTTTCCAAGTATTAATAAAACGATAAATATTTTGTTTTCATTATTCCGTTATCACATTGTTCTATTTCTTTACCACAATTCATATACGATATCATTTCGTTTTTGATTCAAATCTCCATTAAAACATCGTAACTAAAGACAAATATGAATTTGCTTCTAAAACCTCATATGAACCATTGCTAAGGATTTCTTGCAAAGAGTATAGATTAAAGTTATTCATTATCAAACAGGTTTTTGATTCTTGACTAACACATCTACTTACAATGGATTGTTATTCATATACTTAATTGAATTAAGTACCTTGAAGCGATAAATTGTTTTGGTAACTAGATTTGTTGGAAATCAAAATTGACCAAAATAACGCAACCACTTCAATGAAAGTTTTAAGACTAACGAACAAATGAAGAGTAATCTTCATGAATTCAATTTTGCTTCTCAAAGCAAAGACTTATTGAAATGAGTGGGAGCATTCTCTTAAACCGTTAAGATGAGGACGAGGTTCAAGAAGTAAAGGAATTGATACAAGGTAATGTTAAAAGTAAAGTCATTGAGGAATGACGATACTAAACCTATCAATCCCGACCGATAAAGTTTCCATTGTCTTAAATGTTGGACACTAGAAAGAAAACTACCCCAAATTATTGAAGAATCAACAAGTTAGTTGTGGGACATCTAATGGGACCTTCTTCTTTAAATGTTTATTTGATTAAACATAAATTTTGCTAGTACTAATTAACAATATTAGAAACCAATGGAGGTTTTCATCATTGTATTCGACACATAGGATGATTACAATATGACGACTAGCAACAATAATGATGAGAGATAGAGTCATTGTGTACTCAATCTAGCTTTTGGATTTAAAGTTTTACTTAATTGTGACTATTAAGTGCATAAACTCTAAATAAGAATATAAACTTGTTAAGATACAAAAGAGGTTTTCACTTTTGTGACCCTATACACCACGATTTGATGTATGGCTAGCCCATCATCAAGGTGAGTATATTCTAAACCAAACTAGAATGATATATCATGAAGATGATACAAGACTCAAATTGGTAACCCAAGATTAAACCTTAAATTTTGGAATGATGAACGCAAAGAGTTATCGAGTACTCTTGAAACCATTAGATTGTTAATGGTATATGCGTATCTTGTATTCAAAGCAAGATGTCTCATGCCTTTTGGTTGAAAAGGAGATCGAGGTTGTAAATCATCTATCCAAAATAGGTTGATCATAATCTTTTACCAACGATTTAAGTTGACACTAATATATTCACTTAATAAGGTAAATAGAGAAATCTTTAAAGAATTTCAAAGAGTTCAAGGAATCACGATTTAGTCGTGATGGGATTATCAAAGTGAAGACTTTGATATAAACCAAATGAATTGTGATATAGTATCACAAATTAATCTCTCTTAACACGCATTATGGGATAATGTATGATTGGATAAGAATTCAAACGCTATTCGATAAGGTTTGGACTTCGATCAAGTTATTTTGAGTTACTTGATCCTTTTGGGGATTTTATCATTTTGTCTAAATTATTTTTCCACTAAATCGAATCATATGAGATATGAAATGGTAAGGGTACAATGTTTGTAAGTTTTACAAGAAACAAATGCTCATTTTTCCCCTCATTTATCACGAGTACGACGGGTTTGCGGCTCGTGAAACTGTCTTTCTAAAATACAAGTTTATTTTTAGAAGACAGAGTGGGAGAAATTATTCAAGAGCCACAAAGAATGCCACAGAGAATGTTATGTCGCAAGAAACTGGTCTTTCTTGGCTACATGAGACGTTTTGTGTAAGACATTGTTTCTTGCAAACCTAGGAGGTTAAATTCGTCACTTGTTAAAAATGATGAATTCATGCTACTTTTAAGAAAGTAAAGAGCTTATAACTTACAAAAGAAATTGTTTGATTCAAGTTGATTACTTCTAGAAAGTAATGAACATATGACTTACATAAGAGTGTTTAAGTCACAACTCAATACAAGGCTTAGAGCCATGAAAATCCGAAACGAAAGGGCTTGATTAGTGACAAAGGGTTTTGCACTAATAAAGAGATATTTCAAAGCAAGATTGGTTGCAAAGGGTTTTGCACTAATTGAAATGATTAAGTCTATTTGGATCTTCTTAGGGATTGTGTTTCATTATGAGGATATGCATACTGAAAAGTGAATCTAAAACCCACTTCTTCAATAAGAGGAATGTATTCAATACATGTCATGAGTTTTATAGATTCTTGCAATCCTAAGATAATGTGAAACTTAAGAGAGAATCTTAAGTAGGACATCAATGAGTTGGAGTCAACATTTTGATCATGTGATAAAACTTTTCTCGATAAGTCGAGAAGTTGTGTTTATACATGGAGTTTAGTGGGAGTTACGGAAGTTTTAATTAGTCTTATATGTGGATGACATATTGATCATTGCGAATGATATAAGACTTTTGGAGTATTATAATACATCTTTATTATCCGGATTTATGAAGATAAATCCACATGATATTAGCGTCAATAAGAAGTCTTATGTTGATAAGATTCATGACTAGTTCAATTAATTTGAACATATTTGATTGATTTCATTTGCTTCCTCTGGGATCAATTAAATGAGAAATGATGTATAACACTTCATATGCTTTGAGTATGATGAATTGTTTTCAAAATCGAATTTAAGTAATCTTTACCAAGTAAGCCATAAAGATTACCCTTAAGTGCTTGCAGAAGCATTAAGGCTATGATGCAAAGTGTTTATGATGCAATTTTGTGTAAGGGTGTTACACAAGTGACAATTGACAATTGAGATTGCGCATGGTTTCCGACAAAACCATAATTAAAACACATTAGGATGGTTAAGATACCATTGTGGCAATGTTAATTAAGAAGTAGATTTTCTAGAATCGTTCTAGGCAATAAAGAACAATGAGAGATATTTATAACGGAAATTGAGTACACTTGCGATCATGAGATGTGCAAGAAAGATGAGTCATGCACACTTTGTGAAAACAAAGTGGGAGCTATTCTTAGGCTAGAGGGCCTATGTCTTGATTGGATCTCGACACGTACTCAGAAAGTTTTGTAATGCAAATGTATACATTACAAAGGAAAACGAGTATGTAGTAAGGTTGAGTAAGGTACAAGAAGTTGATAAAACCTACTAACCAAAGCCTTCTCAAAGGCTAAACATGATGAGTCATGTCATTTCAATTGAATTGAAATGAACAACTACGTACAAGATCAAATTAGATTATAGAACATGAAATAGTAATCGGCATTGACTATTCATATGTGATAATCGCATTTGTCGTTCGAGTTTTACTTTAAAACTCTTTTATTATACTTTGTTACATCCAAACGGGTTGTGGAGACAATTGAACCCCGTTAAAGTGAACACGGATTAGCATTGTATTCGCCCATAGTCACTTGTATGAGGTGACGTCTCGAAGTGACTAGAGTGTGATGCGATTGATGGCAAGTTCAAGTGCCATACAGTCATGTGAGATGACTAGTCGATCACATAGGCAGACTGTTAGGAACACTTTGTCGGGCCTTATGACCGCTTATAGAGTTCTGGCAATTTATATAGCCTGGTCGTGGCGAGAGCTACTATAGTATTCTAATGAGTCGATTCTTTTGACTAAAGACTATTCACCTAAGATGGCACAGCTTCAGATTAACTTTGATTTGTGTTACTACGACCTTCGTAAATGGGGTCAAATGGGCATATTTTGGGTTATGATGGCTGTGGCTAGTCGAAGGGAATGAGTGCGATAGAATTGTCCATCCCTTTGTCGTGTTAAAACAATATCTCAGGGCCACTCGAGGAGTAATGAACTGAAAATGCGTGGCCACGCTCGGAAGGTATCCAGAGTGGATAAATCCGGTCAAACAGTTATTCTCCAGATCGAGGAAACCATTCTCGATATGATCACTTGCAAGTACGACCTGAAAGACACCTTGCATTGAGTGGGAGATAGTAATAGGATAAGAGAATTGGTGACGCACACTTGTCGAGGACAAGTGGGAGATTGTTGGGAAATGTGTCCTCAACAATAGTGCGATCACATGATTTAAATATCATTATTAAATCTCATTTTAAGAATACATGTGGGATGTAATATTTTACAGTCAACTGGTCCACACATATCGGTAATGATTGGCTGACTAGAGTTTGACATTACTGTCGTGCGACGGTGGTGATCAGTTGATCCCCTTAGGTCATACCTATAGGGAAATACTCTTAATTGATTATTTAATTAATCGTATACCGATACGAGTTAATTAAATTGCTTAAAATTGACGGATGATTTTGTGAGTATAATTTACGTATCTTATTGTAAATATGATTAAATGAGACACGGTCTAAGTAATCGAATTGTTTTATTACTTAGATGAAATCATTGTTTACAGAAACAATTGAAACGGAATGAAAAAATTATTATAAATACAGAATGTTGTAATTTATAATTTGGAAACACTTTTGGTACAAGTAATTACGAATTACTAGTCGATTTTGTAAATGACATATTTTATGAGTATGTTGATTTTTAATAAGTTAAAAATACATTACAATGTGACATGTCATGTAACATGTTACATGTGACAAATTGACAAATGACAAAATAAAATGGACCTCCCATTTTATTGATACATACCGAAATTATGGAGGGAGTTAGTGGAAATTGTGTTAATTGTTTAAGTATAAACACAATAATGAAAGCTAATAAGTAGGCATGCAAACCTAAGCTTTTGAGAAGAGCAAAAACAAAAGGTATTGGGCATCCTACCCAAGCCAATTTCGGCCAACCATATGAGAAAAGAAAAGAGAGTTTTTCTTTTCAAGATTCATTCATCATTTTTACACATCTAATTTTCTAGTGTAAGAAATGTATCTTTCTCTTCATCTTATGAAATCTAGAGAAATAAAACTCACATAATCTCCTCTCTTGATCGAAATATTCAAGAGTAAAATTGCAATTTATATTGTGTCAATTTTATAGTAAAACTAATATTATTACTAGATCTAAATAATATTGGCTATTAAGAGGTTTCCTTGGGTATATGCTTTTGGGAGGGATTCTATACTTGAATCCTTGTTCTTCCATTTGGAGAGCTCAAGAACAAGTGAGTAGGAGAACTCACTTGTGCCCATAAAATCCGAAACATCCAATGTAAGATGATGATTTCTTCTTTATATTGTTTAGTAGTTTGCATGCATAAGATCACCATTTAATTTTATGACAAATTAAAATAAAACATATATGAGTATGTTAGTATATAGATCTACTTTTCCTTCAAGATGCATCGCAGTTTTGTAGCAAGACCCAACTTGCCTTGCAATAGGGCACTCTTCCCTCATGGGTGTCAAATTGTGAGTTGAAGGGGCGTTGAGTGCGCTAATACTCATTCGGATATTATTAGTAGATTGGTTGAGTGATGCTTATATTGTGCATACATTCTTGATGACCGCCATAGTAGTGTCTTTTGCATTGATTTTGGACTTCCTCGAGGATGAGTAATGTTCAAGTGTGGGGAGGTTTGATATATGATTTATTTGCACCGAATTTCCCTTTTTCTTTTACGCATTCCGACTCATATCGAGTCGGTTTTATATGCCTTTCCTTGTATTTTGTGCCCAATCCCCGTACCTGTGATTTGGTGTATCCTCTTGCAGGAATCGAGTCGAGTACAGAGGGATTGGGGCAAGGAAGGCATTCCAATGCCTTTACATGAAGAAAAGAGAGATAAGGAGCTAAGGGTAGTCCTCTGCCAGCAGGCCGGCAACCGGCCCACCGGTAGGGGGCACTGCTGTGATAAGAAAAAGAGTAAAAGAAGCCAAGTGATGTTCTCTGCCGGCAGGCCGGCAACCGGCCCACCGGCAGGGAACACAAGCGCATACTTAGGATTTTTTTTGAAGAAGTCTTTTTGAGCTAAAAATTGAGAGACTCGCCGCCGGCATAACTAGCCAGCAGCCGGCCAGCTGGCATGGAGCAGCAAGGATGTAGAAGTGAAGGAAGAAAGTTGAAGTAAAGGTATCCTCTGCCGGCAGGCCGGCAGTCGGTCCACCGGCAGAGAGTAACAACAAGTCTGATTTACATTGAAAATTCAAGATGGCGTTGCCGGTTGGGGTAGCCGGCAGCCGGCCCACCGGCACAGGATGACGTTTCTCGCTTAATGGGCTTTTTCTCATTTCCTCCCTTAATCCAATGAAACACTATATAAACCCCTTCCCTAATCAATTGTAAATACAACCCTAGATCTGAAAACTTTCCCTAATTATTGTAATCTTTCCTTAATCAAGCTTTAATCTTTCCCTAATTATTATTAATTACTTAGTAAAATTAGTTAGTATTAGTAATTATCAATTGTTTACACTTGGTTTTTGGGATTGTATTGAGAGATTTTGGAGGATTTCCTTCATTTATTCAATCAAAGCAATCATGTTTACTCTTGTTGGTACATCTCTTCTCTTATTTACTTGCTTAATCAATTGTTTACATTTTAAGTAGTCTTTTATAATTGTTGGAATATTTACCATGTCATCTCTTTTTGTTATTTCTTCTATTCCATTTATTTGCTTGAACAATTTGAATATGAGTGAGTAGTAACCTTTCTAGGGTTTAGGGGGAGTCTAAATGGAATTTTTGGGCATGATAGTTTGATTATTTTGAGTCTTTGGTGAAGTGTTTGTCTTTCTTAATAATGCACACAAGGTGTTTGATGATTTGTGTGAGTGAGAACTTGTGCTTTTTGTCATAGTTGCTTAATTCCTCCATTGAATGAGAGTTTGTGGTGGTCTTGTTGCATGCTTTAGAATGGTGTGTTGCTTAATGAGAGTTGGTAATCACCTTTAGGATAATCAATAGATTGATTTTCATCCTAGGACAAACCTCATCATATACTCCTTGAATCGACTTGTTTGCCCTTAAACCATTTAGATAAACCCCAAAACCCTAGCCTTTAATCAATCGAATACATCTTTCCTCAATCGTTGTTTAGTTGCATTTAGTAGTTTAAATCAACTCATTTTCTTTCATTTGTGACTAGACTAGACTCCTATTTAGACTAAGTAGAAACCCCTCCATCCTTGTGGTTCGACCCCGATTTACGCACTAAATTGGGTTATATATTGTTGATGGTAAGAGACTTGACCCTATCATTAAACCTTACTCATCAGTAATGGAAGAAGTTCACGATGGAGAATGCGGTCCTCACATGAGTGGACCTATGATGGAAAAGAAGATCACACGTCTAGGGTATTACTGGACGACAATGGAGTCAGGTTGCATCAAATATGTGAGGCATTGCCTTAACTGTCAGATTTTCGGGAATGTGCAACATGTTCCTTCCTCAATGCTATATACCATGACATCTCCTTGGCCATTTTCTGCTTGGGGAATAGACATCATCGGGAAGATCACTCCAGCTGGGACAGGGGGTCACTGTTTCATTCTAGTAGCCATCGACTATTTCACTAAATGGGTCGAAGCAGCATCTTACACTAGCCTTACAACCAAAAACTTGGCAAAGTTCATACAAGCCAATATCATCTGTCGATATGGTTGCCCACATGAAATCATCAGTGACAATGGATCGCATGTCCAGGCCGAAACTGAACAGTTGCTAGCCAAATATAAGATCAAGCATCATCATTCCTCGCCATATAGACCTCAAACTAATGGCGCGGTAGAGGCAGCTAACAAAAATGTCATCACAATCCTCAAGAAAATGATAGATAATTATAGCGATTAGCCCAACAAAATACCCTTTGCATTCTGGGGATATCGCACATCAGTTAGGACGCCCATTGGGGCTACTCCTTTCTATTTGACTTACGCCATTGAAGTTGTACAACCAGTGGAGCTAGAGATCCCATCTCTATGCATTCTACTCGAAAGTCAAATCCCAGAAGCTGATTGGAAGAGGGATAGGTATGATGAACTCGTCCTCTTGGACGAACGAAGACTACACGCATTACATAATGTGCAGACATATCAAGCACGCATCAAACAAGCCTTTAACAAACGGGTCAAACCCAGAAACATCAAGGAAGGAGATTTATTACTTAAGTCAGTCAGAGCTCTCTTACCTGTCGATCTACGGGAAAAGTTTAAGCCTAATTTGCAGGACCATTTTTGGACAAGTCCATACTCTCGAGGGTGCGGTTAAGATCACAGACCTAGACGGGAATGAATTTTCTAACCCAACTAACCTAGACCAATTGAAACGGTACTATCCTTAGTATAGGATAAAACACACCTCGCGTGACCCACGTGACGCTCATGCGATACGAAATAAAACCGGCCTTGGCCCGCTAAAAGCTCATGACATTTCGCTCTTGCGTTTTGACATTTTGACATCCTTATATCATCAACTTGAATTGAATTTCCTTAGGAGTAAGTAAATCTCATGCTTATTTTCTAAGTTCATTACAAGCTCTTGCTTCGAACAATTATTCTTTTGCATTTTTCGAACTACGCACAGGGTTTGATTTCATTTTTTTCTAATGAATACGTAGGCAATCCTTCACCGGATGCAACCCGTCATTTAAAGATGTAAAAAGAAGGACATTTGCGTTTCGCATTTGAAATTCAACAAGAATAAATAAAGGAAATTTATGAAAGTTTCTTAACTAGTAAATCTTTATTCACTGTTCCACAAATAATAGTAATACTCCATATACATAAAAATTTAAATGCTGAAATTTAAAATGCTAGGCTAGGATTCTAAAAACCCTGCCATTTATTACAATTCAAATAATAAATAATACTAGTATAAATGACTAAGGCTATTCTTCCATTTTCCCCTTGCCTTTGTCACCCATGTCATATTTCTTATCTCGACCACGAGCGGGGCGCTCTTGCGTTATTTCCGACCTAATCACCAATGGTCATTCTCGCGGTCTAACATTTCCATTTCGATCCACCACCATCTTCTCGGCAGGAGCATTCTTTGGTTTCTTCGATGGATGAACGACCCGATATCTGGCTTCTTCTTCCTCCTCAGTCAAGTACCTTTGGTTCTCCTTCGCCACTTCACGGACTTTGTAGTCCACAGGTTCATGTTTCCTTAGCTTCTCACGCTCTTCGGGGGTGCTAGCCTTCTTCCATTGCAGATACGAATCAGATACCCATAATGAGCCAACTGGGACGGGTATGAACCACATGTTCCTTTGGGCCCAGCAAATAGCCCACTCCCGACAAGACTCTGCAGTATGTGCCAAGGCAGTTTGAAGGACGGTGTCTAGTTTCGGGATTTTCTGTCTTAAGCCCACTTGCCTCATCAACCTCTCCGAAAAGGTATGGACCATGAATTCCAAGCCAGGAACACGGATGGACCGCGTCGGATCCAAGGTTGATACTCCAGTCACTGACCTGAGATGCCACCATGGGACTATCCATCTGATCAAGGGCCCACCTTCTCTCTTCAGTTTGTTTTCCCAATAATCGCATACTCGAGTGAAGTCCACCATGTACAACCTCGTTCTCATTGCAATCGATCGAGAGCGATATCCTACCACATTAACTGGGGGCTCGATCAACCGCAGTCTTTCCATCAACCAAATCTACAAAGAAAAGGAGATGGGAGTCAGTCCCATATTCGGCCAAAAAAACAAATGAAAAAATAAAAACGGCCAAATAAGGAGAAGAAGATAGGTTCTTACCTGTAAAATGATAGGACTCCCAAGATAGGGAAGCTCGCTGTTCGCATTCCTGTTGTCCAAACCAAGGATGGTCTCTCCTAAAATCAAGCATGCTGGGCTCCTGCGCAGCTCCATTTGCTCTACTATGCCTAGAAATAGAGGGTCGCCCCTCATCTCTTGGTCAACATGCCCTATAAAGACATAACAATGAAGAAGGCAAAATCCATAAGCTCGGCGCCTCGCCACGTAGGAGATAGTGGGGTCCTCCCTATTTATAAATCGATCAACAAAGTCAAACATGCGGACACCTTTTGAGGTCACAAGACGGTCTACCTCAGCCTTGGTCAGTCCAAGCAAATCCCTAAATTTATTTTTATATCCTTGAGAGCTATGGGGTATAACCGGAACACCTTCTACGTCCCATCCTCCAACCGCAGCAATTTCTTCAGGAAAAGGGCAAATCTCGCCCCCCGGAAAGGCAAATACATGGAAATTCGGATCCCAATATTCAAGACAGGCATCCAAGAAGGGCCTTACAACCTTCACTAGCATCAAACTTATAATGGATCCCAAATGGAAAGCACCCATGTCGTGTTTCTCTACATTTGTAAATTCATTCGTCCACTCCTTAATGCGGTTTTCAAAGGCATCCATTTTGTTGGAATTTTTGAGGAAGATATATAGGAGATTTTATGTAATAGACGAGGTCGAGAAAGAGGAATTATGAGAATAGAAGCTCAACAAAGGTCTCTATTTATACTATTCGCTGTTTCCTAATTTCAGTTGAAGACGAACAAGCTGGGGAGATGACGCAGCAGTTGCGCCTCTTCCCCAGGTCTTTTTCCTCGTTTGACGACTGTGGATCTTTCCTAATTCCGTTTTATTTAAAATTTCCTATTCCTATAGGGATTTAATTCGGTAATTCCGTGTAATTGCCAATTTTTATGTTTCCTAATCGCTATGGGTTCGCTTTTCGAGGCAGAATCGCCATTTTCGCCATATACGCACACTTACCCATTCTTATTTTCCTTTTCTTTTCGGGGAATCATTTCACTCCCTCCTTTCAAAATATTTCTAGTATACTTAGACATTTCTTTTAATTTCTTTTTTAGGGGATAGCCCTCTCTACCGTCCGGTCACGTTATTTTTGTCCATTTCGCGTCCATTTTGGGTCATTTTTGTCCATTTCGGGCACTTTTTTGCTTTTTTTCGTGCTTATTTAGGCCATTTATTCATTTTAAGTCTTTAAATATATGTGATTTTCTACGTGAATTTCGGCAGCATGAAGGCATAAACCGTCACATACCAAACCTGTTTTCTAAGCTAACCTGCAGATACAGCAAACGCCCAGCAGCAGAGGCACACATGCCATCATCATATACAGCCAAAAAGACCAAATTTACATCAAAGGACGGGCTCCTGCCCAAAGTAACATCAAAATGTAAAAATGTCCAACAAACAAACAGCCGACAAACTAGTCCCGACGACCCCTCAACTCAGCTATTGTCGCCTCAAGGGCAGCGATCTCAGCATCTTTAGCCTCGAGCTTTCTCAGCAAGCGGGCCGTCTCCTCCTGGGACTGCGCCAGCTTGCGCTCTAAGCCACGCTCCCTCTACACAGAAGAAATGGAGCAATGTTTAATTCTACTTTGCTTTACAAGATTTAAAGATGAGAAATGAGAAACGGGCAGGGAAGGTTCTTACCTGCCTCCCAGAGCCACTGACAAGGGCCTCAATGGCTGTAGCTCGCAGCCGGTTGGCCATCCTCCATAGCGCCACGTGACTGGACGGTGCCACCTACATTCAAAGAAGGTTCAAGCAAATACATTCATATGTAGTAAAGCATAAAAGTACTAAAGACAACCAAAGCTGGGGGCTTACCCTCCTCACGAAGTGCTGCCACTCGTCCAAGCCAGCGTCGGTCACCGCCTCGCCAAAGTCCCGGATCTCTGAGATCGTCATCATGCCCGTCGAGTCGGTGTACTCCAGTGTCTCTGAAAAAGCTAGGGGCTTGATGCCCGCCACCTCGATCTCCTACAAAGCTCAAATCATTCATTATTTTGATGATCATTCATCATTTATCTATTTTATCAAAGACAAATGACAAATTAAGTATGCTTACCACGATCGGCCAGTACGCTAACCTCCGACGAACAAACTCGGCGTACTCCTCGCCAGGAAGAAGGAGAGCATCACCACTCGCAACGACCAGGTCTATCCTCCTCTCAGCCCCCGAAGGGTCCCTAAACATTGTCTGTGGAGGATCGATGGGAACCGTGAAAGTGTCGCGGTAGCACTGCCAAGCCAAACGCTCACCTAGGTACCACACAGGCCCCATGGGCGTCGTCAACAGTAACCGACTCGAGATCCGTGGACGGAGAACCTCAACCACGAAGGCTGGAGCTCCAGTGTAGCCCTCTCAAGGCCGGGGCATCCACTAAAGCAAGAGAATGGGGTCATTCCTATGATCACCTCTAAGCAAAGGAGAAGATATAAAATAAGAATCAAATATACTTACGCTGTCCAAGCTCAGGGCGATCACGCCCCTCCGGCAAACGTCGTAAGAAGACCGCTGACTCTTTCGGCGACACACGATCCAGTCCCTGACGATGGAGTACACCCACGCCTGCAGGCAGAATAGTGATGATTACACTATCTTTCATATTTTCGAAATATATAGAATAAAAAATGACGAAATGATCTTTCATATTCGCAAGAAAGGTTCATATCTCCAACATAAGTCCAGGACCGACAGTGGCAGGAGATGTTCCCTTCTCCATCAACTCTGGACGAATCATGGCCCTCATGTAGCGCGTGAGGACCGCAAATCTAGGGGTAACCCAGTCCCAACGACCTAGGCTACCCAAGTCAGCAAGGAACGGAAAAAGCTTCATCGACAGCCTCTCCCCCTTGTCTCCGAGGTAAATCGAAGACAACAACCACCAAAGCCACAAACGAGCCCTCTACTCAGCAGTACAAGGAGGTGGAGGCACCATCCGCCCATCCATCCTCACTCTCGCCGGAACCCTACCGCCGAAGTAGTCTCTCACGTAGGAACTCGGCACCAAACCAGGAACATGGGCTGCACTCGTAGCCAGGTTCCAGCCGATCCGACTCCTCGCCTTGGCCGAGTCTACTCTCATGGCCGTCGACGGCTACACCACCGGCTCCTCTCCACACGGCAGACCCGAGATCATGCCGTAGTCCTCCACGGTGACCCCGATCTCTCGAAAAGGCATATGGAAAGTAGAGGTCGTGTCCCAGAACCGATCAAGAAAGGCTCGAATTAGGCAAAGGTTAGCCCGAATCTTCCTTTACTTGATCTCTTCCGGCCTCTCACCAAAGCACCGAAAGCTCCTTGCTCGATGATGGTCTACTCCTCCTCCGTCAGCTTCCCGAAGGCATCCATCATCGTCGTGTAGCCCGAGAAGGACCTCATGTTCCCGGCCTCCTGCGTCAATTCAAGAGAAAGCTTTCTTAAGCATAGACAAGCACAAGAAAATCATAAGAAATGGAATAAACAAATAAGGAAACGAAAAAGGAAATGATGAGTGAAAGGCTCACCATACTCCTTGCCATCTTGTACGACAAGTGACTCTCTGCCATGTGGGAAATATCGGTATATTTCATCAAGAAAATTTCGGATTATAACGAAATTATGAAATATGAAATTGCTAGTCATAACCGAATTGCATAAACAAAAGAATAGAGATTAGAATTAACCTTCAGTCCTAGGAATTTGGCCTAAGAACAAATATCGAGATCGATATTCTCCTAATCGTTGCACCCAAAATGCTTTGAGAAATGCCCTTGTTCTTGCTAGAAAGAGATCCCTAATTGTTAATTATTTTTTTAGGGTTTTGTGATGAGAGTTATTAGGTCAAAAACAAGTGAAGAAAATGATTCTCCCCTATACCCTTTTAACCGTCCAAGAGGAGAGGAATAGGGAAGTTTTTTCTTCCTTTTTTTCTTCACTTAAACCGTGTGGCCCAATCAAAAATAAGGAGAAAAATCTTCTTATTTTTAGGTTGTTATCAAAATGTATATAATGTGTATATTTATAAATTGTCAATTATGTCGACACGTATTTAATAAATCCACACACAACAGTTTGTAGTCGATTTATTAATATCGGTCTGTCAATCATTTATTATGACAATGTCGTATAATATATACATTAATTATAAATATCGCATATTTATAATTTGCTAATTAAATATAACCGTTTACGTTTAATTACGAATTAACATCTTAATTCGCTTAAGCTAACATTATATACATTAATTAAATATAACAGTTTATATTCAATTTACGAATTAACAATTAATTCGTCTCAGCTGATATTATTTAATTGTATTAAATAATCGTCTCATCATCACATTGACTAACTTTTTAGTCAAATACATGGACTAACCTTTTAGTCATATAAGGCATCAATGTGATTAGATTTTCATACAATCACATTTCTCAAACACATCCTTTAGGTGTGACTTTTAGGGACCAGTTGATCACCGCCATCAGTATGATAATAACGTCAAACTTCTAGCAAGCCAACCGTTATTAGTAAAGTTAATCAACTGATAAAATACTAAGTATACCCTGTGAACCTATAAGAGATTTATACATGTTATCACACTAACTGTGGAGGACACTAGCTCCAACAATCTCCCACTTGTCCTCACAAGTGTATGTGCGATAACCGATTCTCAAATCCTTAATTTCTCTCACTCAATGTAAAACAATTTGCAAAATCCGTATTTACAAAGGTCGTATTTTAAAAGTGATCAATATCAAGAGTGGTTTTCCCGACTAAAGAGTAACTTAACTGATAAACGAATCATCATTCGAGCATGGCCATGCATTTCAGTTACAACTCCTCGAGTGGCCCTGAGAAATGTCTAAACCTGATAAAGGTTGGATATTTTCTTCAACTCGAATCCTGCAGATTTAAGCACGCATGAAATGACCCAAGAAAAATCGCTTAGCCTCCCATTACTGGTCGACCATGAGAAAGAAACCAAAGTCACCCAAAAACTGCCTTAATCTCAAGAGACAATCGATAGTCAAAAGAATCAACTCTAGGAACACAATGGACGTCCAATCCACGACCTGGCACCGAATGTTTTTAAACATTTAGCACTCTATTACGTTGTCACAATGTCCTACGAGGTATCGTTATAACTCGCATCTGTGATCGATCAGCCAACCGTTTGGCTTATGGCTCGTTGAACCCACCATCAATCAACTTCACAAAATAATAGCCAGAGTTATCAGCTCATGTAGGTGATTACGGACCAAAACAAATATAATGTAATTCAGTTCACTTTGTGGCGTTCAATGTTGTCGTACAATCCACATGAAAAACAAAATATGAAATAATACGATGAAGTTATAAATAGCATATGAAAAAGATAATGTATCGAATCCATTAGCAACTAGTACAACTCAAGAACACGTTTAATTCCCATGGAAATAACGTGCCCTTCATGCTTATCATATTTCAATGGTTTAGTGAGAGGATCCACGATGTTGTCATCCGTAGCAATCTTGTCAATCACTATCTCCTCTTGCTCCACGTAATCACGGATCAGGTGAGCCTTCCGATGTACATGTCGAGACTTGTTGCTAGACTTAGGCTCCTTGGCCTGGAAGATGACACCTCTATTATCACAATAGATGGTGATTGGGTCATTCGAATTAGGAACTATGGTTAGTCCTTGTAAGAATTAACGCATCCATATAGCTTCCTTTGCTGCTTCTGAAACGGCATAGTACTCGGATTCATTAGTAGAATCTGCTAGAACTTCCTGTTTGAAACTTTTCCAGCTGACCGCAGCACCATTAAGAGTAAAAACGAATCCAGACTGAGATTTCGAATCATCTCGATCCATTTGGAAGCTAGCATCTGCGTAACCGATTGCACATAACTTAGTATCTCCTCCATAAGTCAATGCCCAATCCATAGTTCTCCGTAGGTACTTAAGGATGTTTTTAACAGCTATCCAGTGTGTTTCACCTGGATTGCCTTGGTACCGACTTGTCATACTCAATGCATATGCCACGTCTGGACGTGTGCATATCATGGCATACATGATTGATCCTATGGCTGATGCATAAGGAACGCGAATCATGCGCTCGACCCCTTCCGGTGTCTTGGGTGACTGAGACTTGCTCAAATGCATCCCAGAAGTCATTGGAAGGTTCCCCTTCTTGCAGTTGGTCATGCTGAACCTTTCAAGAATCCTAACTAAATAAGACTCCTGACTCAGTGATAACATCCGTCGTGATCTATCTCGATAGATACGGATTCCCAATATGCGTTGTGCCTCACCCAGATATTTCATCTGGAAATGGTTTTTCAACCATCCTTTTACCGAAGATAAGAGAGGAATGTCATTCCCAATCAAGAGTATATCATCGACATATAATATCAAGAAACCAATCTTGCTTCCACTCGACTTGATATATAAGCATGGTTCTTCGACTGATCGAGTGAAACCATACTCTTTTATCACATGGTCGAAACGATGATTCCAACTCCGAGAAGCTTGCTTAAGTCCACAAATGGAACGTTTAAGCTTGCACACTTTCTTAGGATTTTCAGGATCTATGAAACCTTCGGGTTGTACCATGTACAATTCCTCCTCCAAATAACCGTTTAAGAAGGCGGTTTTCACATCCATCTGCCAAATTTCATAGTCATGAAAAGCGGCAATCGCTAAGATTATCCGAATGGAACGCAGCATAACTACGGGTGCAAAAATTTCATCATAATGCAATTCGTGCACTTGAGTGAAACCTTTTGCCACTAGTCGTGCCTTATAGGTATCTGGTTGCCCGTCTACAGAATGCTTTATCTTGTAAAGCCATTTGCACTGAAGAGGTCGTACCTTGTTAGGTAAATCAACAAGATCCCATACGTCATTCTCATACATGGAGTCCATCTCGAATTGCATGGCTTCAAGCCATAGCTTAGAGTCAGAACAGGTCATGGCATCTTTATAGGTAGCGGGCTCATTACTCTCTAGGAGCAAAACGTCATTTTCCTCGACCATACCAATGTATATGTCTGGAGGATTAGAGACTCTACCCGACCTCCTAGGTTACTGGGGAATGTAAACCGTATCATTAGTTGAAGGAACATCTTCCTCCATCTGTTCCTCGTTTGTTGGTTCTTGAATCTCCGACAGCTTGAAGGTTCTATTACTTAACTTGTTCTCGAGAAATTATTTCTCTAAGAACTTTACACTAGCCGCAACAAAAACTTGATGTTCGGTAGGCGAATAGAAGTAACTACTTGACATAAGCCTCGCAGCCCCAAATCCGAATAAAGGACAAGTTGGGGACCGTTCCCTTCCATATTTCATACGGAGTCTTGTCGACAGCTTTAGACAGACTTCGGTTAAGTATAAGAGTAGCTGAGAAAAGAGCAAATCCCCATAATGAATCAGGTACTACCGTGTGACTCATCATGGATCGAACCATATCAAGTAGTGTTCGATTTCTCCGTTCGGACACACCATTTAATTGAGGTGTTCCAGGTGGAGTTAACTGTAAAACTATTCCACAGTCTTTAAGGTGTTGATCAAACTCATTTGAAAGATATTCACCACCCCGATCTGAATGGAGTGCTTTAACCTTTCTTCCCAGTTGGTTCTCAACCTTATTCTGGTATTCCTTGAATTTTTCAAAAGACTCACTTTTATGCTTCATTAAGTCGACATATCCGTATCTACTCAAATCATCTGTGAAAGTGATAAAATATCTATAACCGTCTCTTGCGGTGATTGACATAGGTCCACGTACATCAGTATGTATGAGTCCTAATAGGTCATTAGCGCGCATTCCAACACCTTTGAAGGAAATTCGAGTCATTTTGCCGATACGACATGATTCACACGTGCCAAATGAAGAGAAATCAAATGTGGGGATAGTCCCATTCTCAATGAGTTTCTTTACACGTTTTTCATTTATGTGTCCCATTCGACAATGCCAAACATAAGTTAGATCTTTGTCACCAACCTTTAATTTCTTATTATTCACATGTAATATATCTGTGGTTTGATCTAAGATATAAATTCCATTCATGGAAACTGCTTTGCCATAAACCATTTCATTAAAAGAGAAAATACAATTATTGTCCTTTATTGAAAATGAAAAACCGTCTTTATCAAGTACGGAAACAGAAATAATGTTCTTAGATAAACTTGGTACATAGTAACAGTTATATAAATATAACTCAAAACCACTAGGGAGCTGGATTACGTATGTTCCCATTGAGACTGAAGCAACTCTTGCTCCATTCCCGACTCGCAGGTCCACATCACCCTTTGCGAGGGGTGTGATGTTTTTAGGCCCCGCAAATGATTACACAGATGAGAACCACAACCAGTATCAAGTACCCAAGTTCCGAAACTTGCATGGTTAATCTCAATTATATGAATATAAGATGACATACCAACAGGAGTGACGCGGCCTGCTTTTATGTCCTCACGGTACATGGGACAGTTCCTCCTCCAATGCCCAGTCTTGTGACAATGGTGGAACTCAACGTTACTGCCCTTGATCTTTTCCTTGCCTTGTGAGTCACTAGTCTCACCAGGCCCACTCTTACCGTTTCCTGACTTCTTAAACTTTGGCTTTCCTACAGTTAGGTCGCCGTGAGCTTTGCCCTTACCCTTATTCTTGTTAGAAATCATGAGAACATCTTGCTTCATGCTCCCACTCAATTTCATATCCTTCTCGGTCTGTACGAGAAGTGAGTGTAGCTCATGAGGACTTTTCTTCATGTCATTCATGCAGTAATTTGCCCTGAAGAGGGCAAAACCATCATGAAGTGAATGAAGCATACGGTTAATTACTATGCTCTCACTGATTTTACAATCAAGTGCCTCTAATTTCTCGATATTCTCAATCATGTTAAGAATGTGTGGGCTAACCGGTTGGCCCTTCTGGAGTTTCGCATCAAAGAAGCGACAGATATGCTCATAAGTAACGATTCTTGGTGCTTTTGAGAACTCATTAGTGAGCGTGGTGAAAATCTTGTTTGCACCATGGGCAATGAAGCGTCTTTGCAAATTGGTTTCCATTGCAAAAATGAGTACGTTCTTTATCGCACCCGCTTCCATGACGAAGTCACTATAAGCAAGTGACTCGTTAGCTCTTGCATTGGGGCCTGGGTTTGGCGGTATTGGCTCAGTTAAGTACTTGAGCTTACCATCAGCAATGGCAGCATTCCGTAATGATGCCTCCCAGTCCGAAAAGTTGGACCCGTCATTCTTCAGTCGTGTGGACTGATTCATGTGGTCCATGAAAGTTTTGAGCCAGGACTCGCGTGCAAGTGTGACACTTGGCATAGGGATATCATTATTTCCAGCCATTTGTTGTAAGCAGTATTATCAATATAAAACGAATTCTATACTGCGAAAAGAAGAAGAAAAATATAATAAGCATACTCATCGTTATGATTTAAGTCTAATGCAAAAACTGTTATAATACGAAGACTCAAGCATTTATACAATTGACCTCCCTCAAGAATTATATAAATGATCCCAAGACTCAATTATCTGTAAATTGATAAGCCAACCTCTTGGCTAATTCTACTGTTAGAATTCTTGGTTGATAAATTTCTGTAAATTCTATCTATAGTCCATCATAATCACGAGAAACTCTTCGGATTATAATGTTGAGGTAAAATAAGTCAACACAAACTACTTACCCAACGTAGAAGGGGTCACATGGAGAGTAAGGTCATATATGCCTACCGACGAAGAAGGGATTCATAGTTGTTTGGCCTATAAAAACTAGTCTCAATTTTAGTTTTAGAGGAAGATCCCATCAACTTTATTTTAATTCATTTTAAGTGCACTAATATCTAGCATGCGAAAATGAATAAACTAAGATGATCGCTTAAAATTGTGTGACATCTTTATGTCCATGATAACTAACATTCAATCTATATGAGTCAATTTTCATGCATATTAGTAGGTGGTTTGGTTTAGGCGGAATATGATGCACTAATTAACATGCGAAGAAAAGCAACGAGAAGGAAAAACGTAAAACAAAAACAAAGTCCTAGTGTGGCCTATTTACCAAGATGAACATAAATACAACTTTGGAATCCTTCCTAGGACCCGAGAAGCTTGTCTTGATGTTCCATCTTGGTCATGTAGCGGGAGTGAGCAATCAAATCTCCATCTTTAGTCTTCTCAAAATTACAATTAAAAATTACAAAATAAACCTATTTACATTCTAATTTCAAAACATAATACTTAAAGAAAACCAAAGGAGATTCGAGATCTCAAAATTACATCAAGATTATGTTTCCATCATTACGAAAACATAATCAACTAAGGCCACACTAGGTAATACAAATTACAACCGATTGCAAAAATACGTAAATAAACCATTCAACAATTCATGCAACTAAATAAAATGCATAAACTATAAATTAATCATTCAAGACATAATTCCTTAATTATGTAGAGTAATTTATCCAAACCACCTATTTTATAATTATCAAAATTATGTGATAATTCCTCAATTACTCACAATAATTCCAATCTTAATTCACATTAACTAGTGATATGAATTAATCCAACATTATTTTAAACCTCTTTAAAATAATTGGGTATCTAAAATTTGTGAACTTTTTCACAACAAACAATCATACATTATAAATTTAATTTATAATATTTATCGGCCAAAACACAACAAAAAAAATTTTTTTTATCATTGTTCTCGGCATACCAAAAAAACAAAAACAGTTTTTTTTTTCTTTTTTATTTTACTTGCGGCATATACCCTAAATGTCGAAAAACAGGTTTTTCTTTTCTTTTCTTAGCACGAAAACTGACCCCTTTTATGAACAAATTTGTTTAATGTTGCTAATATAACAAGATTGGTATAATCATCAACTTTTAATTTAAATATAGATTCAAACTAGATGATTCAATTTAACCTCTTAAAAAGAATATCCAAATTATGATTAAATCGATTATCCGAATATTTGATTCATCATAATTGATTTGAACATTATTAAATTTAATGAATCATGATTCTAAACAATAATTTAAAACCATGTATGCCAAAAACTATATAGCAAAACAAATGAACAAGATCAATCAAAACGATTTCCATTTACATTTCAATTTAATTCTTATTAAATCAAAGCATCTACAAATTTATCATATTATCATCTTAACATATTAAAACAACAATATCAATAAATCAAAATGGAACAAAACATCAAAACAAAACAAAAAATCATCTCGGCAGAAAAATTTTTAATGCGGCCGAAATTTTTTTTTCTTCAAATTTTTTTTGTTTAAATCCATTTATGAAAATCATATAAAATAATTTCGTGGCCTATGCTCTGATACCACTTGTGGGAAATATCGGTATATTTCATCAAGAAAATTTCGGATTATAACGAAATTATGAAATATGAAATTGCTAGTCATAAACGAATTGCATAAACAAAAGAATAGAGAATAGAATTAACCTTCAGTCCTAGCAATTTGGCCTAAGAACAAATATCGAGATCGATATTCTCCTAATCGTTGCACCCAAAATGCTTTGAGAAATGCCCTTGTTCTTGCTAGAAAGAGATCCCTAATTGTTAATTATTTTTTTAGGGTTTTGTGATGAGAGTTATTAGGTCAAAAACAAGTGAAGAAAATGATTCTCCCCTATACCCTTTTAACCGTCCAAGAGGAGAGCAATAGGGAAGATTTTTTCTTCCTTTTTTTCTTCACTTAAACCGTGTGGCCCAACCAAAAATAAGGAGAAAAATCTTCTTATTTTTAGGTTGTTATCAAAATGTATATAATGTGTATATTTATAAATTGTCAATTATGTCGACACGTATTTAATAAGTCCACACACAACAGTTTGTAGTCGATTTATTAATACCGGTCTGTCAATCATTAATTATAAATATCGCATATTTATAATTTGCTAATTAAATATAACCGTTTACGTTTAATTACGAATTAACATCTTAATTCGTTTAAGCTAACATTATATACATTAATTAAATATAACAGTTTATATTCAATTTACGAATTAACAATTAATTCGTCTCAGCTGATATTATTTAATTCTATTAAATAATCGCTCATCATCACATTGACTAACTTTTCAGTCAAATACATGGACTAACCTTTTAGTCATATAAGGCATCAATGTGATTATATTTTCATACAATCACATCTCTCAAACACATCCTTTAGGTGTGACTTTTAGGGACCAGTTGATCACCCCCATCAGTATGATAATAACGTCAAACTTCTAGCAAGCCAACCGTTATTAGTAAACGTTAATCAACTGATAAAATACTAAGTATACCCTGGGAACCTATAAGAGATTTATACATGTTATCACACTAACTGTGGAGGACAATAGCTCCAACATGCCGCCCAAATAAGATGTCTGCCATCCCATTTCTCTGCCCACTCAGGCGCTCCTACGAACTGGTGGCCACGCACCTCGTCCCACGTTGGCCCTCCGTGGGGCCTCCTCCTCCTCCTCTACGTCCTCTACTAAGTCGTCCTCCATCTCATGAACAGTAGAAGGCTCAATGTCGGTCTCCAAGAAGTCTCTCCCCGACGTAGAAGGGATATCCTCTGCAAACAAAGTATTTCAAGCAACGTTAAGTGTGTTTTCGAAGCATTTTTCGACCGTTTCAAGCATAAAAAGCGGCGTTCCTGGCCATCTTTGGCCACGCTTTCCAAAGTCCAACCACACATGTGGTGATGCGTGTCCTAAATATGTTATTTTACATCCTATTTTACACGCATTTCAGAGCTCATTTGTGTAGTTTAAGCTACTATTTTCCCTATTTCCGTCTACTTTTGTGTTTTTGTATAATATTGCAGAAATGTGAAGAATTCAGCGGAAATCGAGTCGAATCCGTCCCCAAGTACCTAATGTTGCATTTGACAAGAAGTATTTACTTGGGAAGCAAGCTTGGTGCGCGTATCGAGGCCCGAAAGACGAATTTACGAAGCTTTTGGAGCAACTACCTGATGAAGCAGTCGGTAGACCGGTGTCCATGGTCGATCGACCAGAGCACAAAGATCAGAAGCTCTACCAGACAAATGAGCCTTGGTCGATCGATCGAGTTGTATGGTCGATCGACCAACCGTGAATCTGATGCAAATTTCGAGAATTCCAAAGCCCATTGTAATTAGGTTTTAGGAATAAGTGTTACGTTATATTCCTATATAACGTAACCTGATGTTTTCAGAATATCATCAAGTCTTTTATCATCAGTTTTTAGGAATCGAATAATTAGGGTTCGATATTGAGTTTGGCATTAGTATTCACATTCATTCAATACAATTTATTTTCCGTTCGTACTTTCGGATTCTTTTTCCTGCTTTCTACTGGTAATATCGGTTCCCTATTTCAGTTTACTTTGTTCGTTCATAGACTAGAAATTGCTAGAGTAGTTTTCCCAAAGCCAAATTATCGTTTCATGTTAATTTTTTATTTAGTTATTTTAATCATGAATTCGTTTACTTTATTAGTTAATTTTATTGTTGTTATTATTTCCAGTATGAGTAGCTAAACCCTTTGTGCTAGGATGTAGGGAATCTGTAGTGTAGGCGGCATTAGAATTGGTAGACCTGAGTCGCGCCATGGTCGATCGACCGCCTACCCTGGTCGATCAACCGGCCCCGTGAGAATTAGTTTCGTTTTAATTAATTTAATTGCTATTTTTGACGAATCGAGTGCACGCGACTAGTTGAATGTTTAGGAATTGACCGACCCGATAAGATCGAAAGATAGGGGAGGAAAATAGACTACCTAATTAAGACGACTAAATTAATAAGATCGAGAGATAAGTTAATTTAGACCTTTAAATCACTTTTCAGGACGAAAGTTAGTATTAGTGATATCAGGGACCTGTAGCTAGATCGAAAGATGCTACCTGTTAAGAATGGACCGAGAGCACTTCTTATTTTCCCGTCTCACGTGATTATCTCAGACTTGCCTAGTATACTGCCGCCGAAACTAGAGTGAACCGACCATCTTAGTACCCTTTTAATATTTGATTTCATCCAGTTCTTTTATCAGTCATTTATCTACTTTTGTTATAGAACAATCCAAAACAAACCCCCACACTTTTGTTACTTTAAGACTAAAATTAGACAACTAATAATTGCATCGCCTCTCTGTGGTTCGACCCTAACTGCCACTATCTATAGTAGTAGTTTGGACTATAAATATTATCTTTGGTACTCTACGACGGTATCATGTGGTAAGAAGGGTCAAGATAAGTCTAAGTTCGAGCCTAGTCGCAGGTTTGAGCCGAAAATTCGGCAGCATTTCGCTACAATGTTAATTATGCCATGAAAAAGTGTCCCGGAAGAGCTATCATAAATAAAAAATCCGGCATGATAAAAAGATTACCCACTACTCAAGGGTTCCAGAACACCAAGTTTCATAAAAAATGGGCTAGTATAGGGCCATTTTCGAAGGATTTTACGGTTTAGCAGAGAGACCGTAACATTTCGCCCTCAAATCCTTAATACTCGACGAAAATCCAAAAGGAATACGTGGTTGTGTTCCTAACATGGCCAATTACTCATTTCTAATGTCAATTTCATGAGGCAAATTCATCTGGGACGAAAGCCCCAAATTTTCGACACAATGGGCATATAAACCCTAATTTTCGACTCAGAAAATCAAGCTCAAATGCAAATGAAAGCAAGTACAAGATACATACCTTTATTAGTCATGGCTAATGGCGAGATTTGATCAAGTTTTTGGCGGAATTTGGTCGGTTTTTTGTGAGAAACACGAGTGTTTGTGTTTTGAAATAAAAACAAACACGACTTAAGTCGCGTTTTTACCCAGATAGGGACGAGCTTGGGAAAGGACGCAGCTCTAGTTGCGCCTCTTCCAAAGATCGCAGCTTCTGCTGCGCATTTTCCTCAACAAGACTCCCTCAAAATTCGTTATAAGTTCGTTATTTGTGGGTCCAGGCTTCATGCGCCTCTTCCCCGGCATATGGCTCTCCTTTTTGGATGTTTTCTTCGTCCAGATCAGTATTTTCTCCTCAATTGACTACAGACGACCACGATGTTTTCATTCCTCAACGTATGATTTGACCCATAGTCATCGATATATATTCTCCAGCAGTATTTTGCAATATTGCTCAAATCGTTATATCCTCCGCAGCGGTATTTCGCAGTATTGCTCGCTCAAGATTTCTCCCATGACGATCAAGATGTTCCTAGTTGTAGATACCCGTATCCGTCGATATTGGAATTTATAGAGAACCCGACAAACACCCGATGATGATAGGACACATGTATTCTTTAGTTGTCATTGTCATTATTTGGAGCTCGTTTTACGATGTAGAATGGGCGTCGTCGATGAAATATTTTATCAATTTAAATGATATTTGTTTTATTAAAGTGAATTCATTTTATTATTTTAATTTGAATTTATTTTCTTAAGTTTATTTTATTGAAAATAAAATAGATATTTGATTTGAAAATTCATTCTTAAGTTACTTGATTTGAAAAATCAATTTAAATCGTTTTATAAATCGTATTTGAAGAACTCGATTTTTACGATGGTTTTGTATGCGATTTTGAGCTCGTTTTCAACTCGATTTGAGCACGGTTTTCGAAGCAAACTCAAGCCAAATCTTAACCCATAACCCAGTCTATCACTCACCCTCATAACAAGGCCCTAACCCCTTCCACAAACCCGTCCAAACTCCCTCCAATCCAGCTAATAACCCGTCCCAAACAGCCCGCACAGCCAACCCTTTCCCTTACCTGTGTTCAGCATTACCAAGCCTCAAACCCGCTCCAAACGCCACTTAAACCCGTGCCCATTAACCCTAAACCATACCCTAATATCTTACCCATATTACCTTAGCTTAACCACCAAGCAAACCCCTCATACAAACCCTAAAAACCCCACGAAATAGCTGATGGACAGCAGCTATGCAAACCGAGTCCAAGGTCCCTTAACCCTATCAAACCCTACTTTAACTCTCTATAAATACCTCCCCTATGCCATACATTCAGGGCTCTAAGTTCTCCACACATACTACCGTCACTCACTAGCATCAATATCCACAAACAAACCCTAGTTGCCTCTCAAAACTCTCGACAAAACCGAGACATCCAAACTGAGAAACAGTTTGTGTCTCTCTCGAAATACCATTCGTTCCCCTTTCAAATCTCCATTAAAATTCGAGTTTCTTATTCCTAATTAACCATATAACATCCATCTACATCTTAGACAAAGATTCACGAGCCAAATTGACCTTGAGAGTACACGAATCCCCTCGAAAAACAGAGTGTCATACACTCTGTTTTCGCGGCTTTTCCTGTCTGTCCATTTCTGTTTGTGCTCATTTTTCGTGCCCAATAACTCAGACCGAGCGTGGTTTGTTTTTAGATCTTTGTTCTCCTCTCTTTCTAGTTTTCAAAAAATCTTTTAAATCTAATTTTCACCGTGAAACGAGTGAGAAATTGCAGTTTGAAAGTTGCTGTCCAGATTTACAAAAAACGTGTTACAACTTTGTTCCTTCGTCGACAACGGCCTCTCGAGATAAAATCTACGATCGATTACGACCCAAGACGGCGTCAACAATACATGTAGGTTGAGGGTGCATCAAATCCTCCTCTTCTCCCTTTTATTTCGTTTCTTTTATGTTTGTTTTATAGTTTGTTCTGTATTTTGTTTATCGTTATGCATCGTTTGATTTTGTTAACTATGAAACTAGTTTAGTTTGAGTACGAGTTAAAGTACCACCATGAACACCCGCGTTGACTTGAGTCGGGAAAGAAATCCGCCACATCGGTCGGTCGTATCCCCCTTCTCATTTACATATCCTCGTGTTCAAGGTAGGACATTAATAAAACGAATTCTAACTTGGTTCCTCGCTTTTGACCCCTCGCTTGTTTCATTCAATTCGACCTGCCCTAGGACCCTTCGCATGTTAGTTCGACCTCTGATTGTTAACATATGACTCATTTAGACGGCATTAGATCGTTTTAATAACCTAATTAGACATGTTAGGTGGCATCGACATAGCCTTAAAAATCGATTAACAATTCTATAACCTAATTTAATGCATCTCTCTTTTCACTTGATTTTCGCTAGCATAGGAGTGCGTGATTAGCACCTTCCTATTAACACTCGATGAGTAAGCGTTAATCTTGTAACTTTGTGACCTAATTGGACCCTTTATTAGGCCGTGTAGAATGCATTCGCGTGATATCTTCTCAATCGATCAACGTCGTTTCTAACTTGTTTTCTAGCCCGTTTTCGAACTCGTTTCGCAATTATTTGATCTAACTAATGAACCTAACCTAAGAACTAGGGTGGCCGTGGCTTGGCCGTGAGGGTGGCCGTATTTTTTGTCTTTCTTGCTTCGTTTTTTTATACCATTTGTTCTTTGTTGTTTCGTAGCTTGTAATTTATAGTTTGTTCAGTTGTAATTTTCAAGTTTGTTTTACTTTTATTGAGTCAAAACTTCTTCAAAAACCTTAGTCTCATTTGGTTAGATGGTTGTGTTCCAATTCGTGTAAGAGCGTAGTAAATCGCATGTTGTTTAAAGCGACATGGCCCGATTTATGCTAATGTATGCTTTGGTGTGTGACCCAATGTCTAATTCGATAAGATTAAGCGAAAGCACGCATTACGAGGAGTGACCCAAGGCCATGGGTTATGTAAACCGTGGGCCACCCCTTTGTTCACGTTTTCCTAGGCCGAATGTCCATGTGTCGTGTATGGTGTCGTATATAGCAATTGTATTTAGATCAAGTTGTATCTCGAATTTCTCGTCGTGTCTGCATGAAATGCCTGGGTTGTAATAGGGTAGATCCCAACGGCTCCCCCATTCCCATCAAGCCTTGTTTGCTTTGTTTTGTATGTTGTTAGATCAATCAACCCACATGCTAAATTACAACTTTGATAAAGTTAGTTTAGTTGCATCTAAATCGACATAGAAACCTCACATGTTAGGGTTTTAAAACGATGTTTGCATATCATATATCGCAGTAGCTACGACCTTGTTTGAAATCCGATACTTGAATTAGTAGAGGCCGTTATCGACGGGCGGGGTTAGGTGTCTTTACGGCCTTCCTAACACGTACCCTCACCCCTTACTCAAGATCTATGGTTTGTGGATCCGTCTAAATACCATTGGATTACGAGAGTCATTCAAATCGAGTGATATAGGGTACAAGTCTTTATCTTTAATCATTCGTAGTCGATTGGCTTTATGCTTTTCGATGAAAGGTGTAAAGTTGACTTGAACGGTTCCAAGTTCCCATAAAACTTGGTGGCGACTCTAATTTGTCTTAATTCGATTCGAAAAAACCTCGAGTCGATTATGCCTCTTGTGGATCCCGCGGACGCAGTTCCCGCGGGCGTTGTCCACAGTTTGGCGACTCCGCTGGGGTTAAGAGGACTAGTTACACTTTGTTTCTAGGGTCTTTTCCTTCGTGGTGAAACTTGAAAATAAAGTATTGGAAAGTAAAACATTACTCGTAGTGCTACGATTCATGCATAAACCCTTAAGGACTTTCCCGGGCCGTCCCAGCGCTTCTTTGTGATGCGTGGGGGGCGACGTCCCACTATGCCAGGTGCTTGCACATTGCTTGCTTCCGCTCCGCCTCGTCGTGCTTCTTGAGGGTGGGGATGCTCTTCTAGGTACTCTACCTAAAGGCCCTTGCTCTATTAGACCCAAAAGGACGGAGGGCATAGACCTTCTTGTAGAAGACTTGTCGAGACTTAGAAATGTCTAGGAACATACATCCTTATAACATGAGAATGACAATGTGCAAGGTGAATTTCCCGAGTCTTTTCAAATTTTCCATATCAATTTCAAAACCGAACTTTTGAACAACTTACTTTCAAAATAGCATGGTTTTAAAAACGCGGAACGCTGCCCAAGTAGGACTAGATTTTTCGGCCCAAAATGAGCTTTTATAGCCAGCATGCTGCCCATTTTAAATCTCATTTTCAAATCGATTTTTTCGTTTTTTTCAAATTCAATCCAAAATGTTTCTCCAACCTTAACCAAGCATGAAATGCGTCGAGTCGTGTCCGGGTCTTGGCCGTGTTTGGCTAGGCGTGTTTCGTCCTAAGTATCTAGAACACGACCTTGTTGGGTCACTCAAGCTCACCTCTTGGGCTTCGAGTCATGTGGGTCGACCAATTGGTCTAGGATAGTCCACAGAAACGTCCAAGCTAGGCCATTTAGGGCGTTTCACTTAAACCTATGGGCTATGTTGGTCCAATCACGGGTTTAGTCACACCGAGTCCAGTTTAGAATCGAGTTATGATGGTTAGGGTCGTGTCGTTTTGTCGAGTCCAAAATGAATCGAGGTCTAAATCCAACCGTGAGTCGAACCTTTTGGGTTAGTCATTCATAAATCGAGTCTTTATTTGAGTCAAGTTGGTGTCGTGTCCTTAAGTGTGCAGGGACTCTTACATTTGAATATTGACTCAGTTCGGGGTTTTCTTGTAGAAAGGCCGCCAAAAACCCGACTTCAAGCAATGGAAGACGCTGTTAACAAACTCACTGAGGCCGTGAACCTCGTGAGGGCCAGAATGGATGTGATCGAATCCCAGCTGGGTGAAGATTCCTCCACCCCACCTCTGACTGATATGGAGAAACGGTTCAAATTCATTGAAGACCGTCTGAAACTCTTCCAGGGGAAGAACATCCACTACGAAAATGCTAGGGCCTATTCCCCAGTTCAGGATAAGTTGCCCACAAACATGGTGCTCACTGATATCCCAAAGTTTAAGGGCACAGAAGATCCAGTCCACCATGTTAAGGCCTATAAGGGGTACTTATCACTGAAAGGAGTACCTGCTGAAATGCTCTCTGAAATTTTCACTCAATCTCTGGATGAACACCCGAAGGCGTGGTTCTACAATCTTGACCTTAAGAACTTCCCCACTTTTGAAGATATTACGGTGGAGTTCTGCAAGCACTATGCTGATAATGTCGAGATTCAAACCAACATAAGAACATTGGAGGTGATGACACAGAAAGACAAAGAAGGCTTTACTGAATTCCTTTCAAGATGGCGAGCTGAAAGCGTGAAATTAGCCAAGAAGCCTGATGAAGTTGAAATGGTAGATAAGTTCGTAAATAATCTACGACCTGTTTACCGTAATGCTCTGAAATACCAGAATTTTGGCTCTTTCAAAGAATTGATAAGAATCGGGATAAAGGTAGAAGATGATGTCAGAATGGCAGAAGCTGAAAAGCCAAAAGCATACCAGGGGGCCTCGTCATCTAAGACGATAGCACAAACAACGTCCCACTTTGTTGAAACTGTCAATCTCTTAGAAGGGCAATCGAAGAAGCCGCAGCGCCAAACACCAAGGGCATTCACCGATATCGGATGCACTTATACATACGCTCTCCAAAGGCTCATAGCCCAAGGAAAGCTGAAGCCTATTGGTCCAACTCCGGACCCTCCCGCTGATCAACAAGGTAAATGGTATAAACCAAATTCCTACTGTGCCTTTCATCAAGGGAAAGGCCATGATACTGAAAGGTGCTATCGACTGAAGCACGAAATCCAAGACATGATTGAGAATGGAACACTCCCGATCCCAACTGTTAAACCCAATAATATTACCAATCCATTTGGCGATCACGCCAACTTTGTTTCTGTCGAAGACAGTGTCGACTATTCCCATCTTATCCGCCCATGTCACTGGAAAGGAGTGTTTATCGGGAAAATATTTGTGGATTGCTCTGAATTCTTGCCGAACCCGAAGAATGAAATTCAAGTCGGGAGTCTTGCTCTAGAATGTACTCCTCTCGGTAACGAAGTTAATAAAAGAAAATTCGATTCACCAACCTTCATCATTAGCGAAGATCCTCAGAGGACTACCTCGGGATGGAGGTAGACCATCAAAGGGATCAAGGACAAGAGCCGAGCATCTAAGTTGACAGCTGAACAAGAGAAAGCTCAAGACCAGATTTGAAAAATTATGAGTCGGGATCTGTTTTCTTTTCTTAGTCGAGTCGAGTCTAGGACTTTCTTTTATTGAAGTTGAGTCGTTTGTTCCACGATGATCTAGGGTGTGTCTTAGGAATCGTTCCTTCGAGTCTGTTAAGCATGTGTCATTCCAATAAAAGTTGCAGTTCGTTTCCAAATATGTCTTGTTTCCAATCCTCAATCATTCTGAAACATGATAAAATGCACAACACACTCAAAGGCATCCCTGGGGTAGAAATATGTCCCGTTTCAAAACGTAAGGTACAATAGAATTCCGTGTTTGATTCCTTTACCTATTCCATGTCTGGCGGTAGAAAACCTCCATCAGAACCAGTGCTTTTGACAAGCTTTTAGATGATTCTATGACGAACCCGAACTAGCTCCTTGTTTCCCCTATCGATGACGGAAGGCAAGCCTTTTCCCCATAAAATCATCTCATCTCGAAGAGAGAAGAGACCAACCCATTTTAACAAGGAATTGTTAGTTCTAACCCAATTTAGTTGGCAAAGCCCAGTTTTCAGTGTGAATTCAATGGTAACAAGCAGTATGGGTGGAAGATCATTTTCAGGAAGAAAAAAGAAAAAGAGACGAAAAAAGAAAGAAGAAAAAGAAAAGTGATGAAAGAAAAAGAAAAAAAGAAAAAAAAAAGATGTTGAAGTTATTGCAAAAGGTTTTTGGTTGAATGTCGAAGTTACGGAAGCCAGAAGTCAAGTCAAGTACCCATAGTTGAAGTTCAATGGGCGAAGCCCAAAAGCTTAAGTAGTAACCTCTTTACCCCTAAGTCCTTCCTGAGACAATTACAAAGGGATAGTCGGGAATTTTGAGAATTATTCCGCTTGTGTTGTTACACCCAGCCTTTAGGGTCCAGACATGGAAATTTGAACCCACATCATTTTTCAACCCATTTGCACTCGTGGTTCATCAAACCCAAGACACCCATTCCAACCACATCAGCAGCCATAGCCCTTGGCCTTAGCACCACAAAACAAACCTTCAGAATTATGGTTAACCATTCCAACTTGTTATTACCAAGCTCCACATCCCAAAAGATCCAAGCCGTTTACACCTAACCCTAAACACGGGATTTAACGGTACTTTACAGGCTAGAATGGGATATGACATGATACCTTAGGTGAAACCTTCGAGTGTGTACACACAATCAAAATGCCATGTTTATGCACCATGATCGAACTACGTCGGATTTGATTTCGCTCCACGCGAATACGTAGGCAGTCCTTCTGAACAAGGGATTCAATCCACTCATCAACCAAGTTGTCATCTTGTCGGTTTCTTACGGGTCTTAACCAAGTCCAAATGAAGCCACCTTTGTTTGAGTCGGTCTTAGCACTCGATGTAGGCTAGGATAAGGATATAGGTTCGGATGAATAGTATCAAGTCTCAAATGAGCTTTATCTAACGGTTTAGGCAAATATGCTGAGTCACATAGATGTGGGTTTGTGTTGGGAACAGAAAATATGAAAAACCCGCTGAAAAGAAAGAAGGCGTGGAAGAAAACTAGTAAAAGCCCGCTGAAAAGAAAGAAGGCGGTGGCAAGAAATGATGAAAACTCGCTGAAAAGAAAGGAGGCGAGGAGAAGAGTGACGGAATGTTCCCAACAAGAGTGATGTGTGATGTCCAATTGTTCTCATAAAATAAGTATGTTTTTAGTGTCTGGGCGAAGCCAACGTTGTTGCTCCGTGAGTTTAATCCACCTTGTCAATGGCAAGTGATCTTGATTCCCATATGCCCTCGGGAGCACGCCCATGCCATACGATATCTCCTTCCCAAGCTGACGACCTTGTGATTCCCATTTGCCATCTTTTGGCGCCAGAATGGCCAATTTACATTTCTAACCTCAATAAGTTAATAATTGAATTTAAACTCGTGCACACTTACGGTTTTATTTTCCTTTTTGTTTTACAGTGGCGGGCTACGCCCACGTTTGTTTACGGGTCATACAGAGTGTCTGAGTCGTATTTCCTGCTCACCTATCAAGGTTCGATTTCAAAATGCCACTTTTTTCAGAATTCCGAAATTTCAAAAACTTTTTGCAAATTATGGATAGATGATCCAAGTAGTGGAATCTTTTTGGGTCGATGACCCCAATCTTTCGAAATTCAAAATTTCAAATTCAATTTTTGAAGGGTCGATGGCCCAACATCAAAGTGATGTCAAATTCAAAATTTGGGTCGATGGCCCAATTATTCAAAATTTTCGACATGTTCAGGTTTCGGGTCGATGACCCAGTCTTTCAAATTCAATTTTCGGGTCGATGACCAATCTTTCAAATGATCCAATTTTAAGATCGATGATCCAAATGTGCTTATGTGATGATTATTGCTAGTACGTTTTTGTGTTTCAAATGTAGCAGGATATGCTTCAACTGGGGGCTCTAAAGTCTCCGACTTTAGAGCCATTGCAAACTGGGGGCTCTGAATCCGTAGGCTTCAGAGACCATTATCAAGATGTAAAGGATGACATCCACCAATAATTCAATTCAATACAAGAGTATGAAATGGAAGAATTCCGTAGCTGAAAGCAAATGATGAAAGCGGCGGCAACCTTCTTGGAAAGTCCCGTCCCATTTGGGTACCTGCCAACAGATGATAAGCTTTGGGCAAGTGTCAACAAATGATGAATTTTGGACAAACGCCAGCAGATGATAAACTTTGGGCATGTGTCAGCAATTGCCGAACTATGACGCGGGTTTGATTCCGTCAGAAACGGATACGTAGGCGCCTAAGGATAAGGCTCAACCCATCACATATGCAACTTTATGAGTCGACGACCAACGATGATAATTTGACGCAACAGGAGCAAGAGTTAATCCCCAACGAAGTTTCAGGTATGATCTTTTCTTATGGCTGGCGAGCTTATATACGCAAGTCTAATGGACTATAAACGACCCGCGGAATCCTCAGGTCGAGAGGGACCTGGGGTATACTTTGACTTTCGCCTTGTCCAAGCCTCAGTCAAAGTGGGGGCTCTGTAGATACCCGTATCCGTCGATATTGGAATTTATAGAGAACCCGACAAACACCCGATGATGATAGGACACATGTATTCTTTAGTTGTCATTGTCATTATTTGGAGCTCGTTTTACGATGTAGAATGGGCGTCGTCGATGAAATATTTTATCAATTTAAATGATATTTGTTTTATTAGAGTGAATTCATTTTATTATTTTAATTTGAATTTATTTTCTTAAGTTTATTTTATTGAAAACAAAATAGATATTTGATTTGAAAAATCATTCTTAAGTTACTTGATATGAAAAATCAATTTAAATCGTTTTATAAATTGTATTTGAAGAACTCGATTTTTACGATGGTTTTGTATGCGATTTTGAGCTCATTTTCAACTCGATTTGAGCACGATTTTCGAAGCAAACTCAAGCCAACTCTTGACCCATAACCCAACTCATCACTCATCCTCATAACCAGGCCCTAACTCCTTCCACAAACCCGTCCAAACTCCCTCCAATCCAGCTAATAACCCGTCCCAAACAGCCCGCACAACCAACCCTTTCCCTTACCCGTGTTCAGCATTACCAAGCCCCAAACCCGTTCCAAATGCCACTTAAACCCGTGCCCATTAACCCTAAACCATACCCTAATATCTTACCCATATTACCTTAGCTTAAACACCAAGCAAACCCCTCATACAAACCCTAAAAACCCCACGAAATAGCTGATGGACAGCAGCTATGCAAACCGAGTCCAAGGTCTCTTAACCCTATCAAACCCTACTTTAACTCTCTATAAATACCTCCCCTATGCCATACATTTAGGGCTCTAAGTTCTCCACACATACTACCATCACTCACCAGCATCAATCTCCACAAACAAACCCTAGTTGCCTCTCAAAACTCTCGACAAAACCGAGACATCCAAACTGAGAAACAGTTTGTGTCTCTCTCGAAATACCATTCGTTCCCCTTTCAAATCTCCATTAAAATTCGAGTTTCTTGTTCCTAATTAACCATATAACATCCATATACATCTTAGATAAAGATTCACGAGCCAAATTGACCTTGAGAGTACACGAATCCCCTCGAAAAATAGAGTGTCATACACTCTGTTTTTGTGGCTTTTCCTGTCTGTCCAGTTCTGTTTGTTCTCGTTTTTCGTGCTCAATAACTCTGAACGAGCATGTTTTGTTTTAAGATCTTTGTTCTCCTCTATTTCTAGTTTTCAAAACATCTTTTAAATCTAATTTTCACTGTGAAACGAGTGAGAAATTGCAGTTTGAAAGTTGCGGTCCAGATTTACAAAAAATGTGTTACAACTTTGTTCCTTCGTCGACGACGGCCTCTCGAGATAAAATCTACGATCGATTACGACCCAAGACGGCGTCAACGATACATGTAGGTTGAGGGTGCATCAAATCCTCCTTTTCTCCCTTTTATTTCGTTTCTTTTATGTTTGTTTTATAGTTTGTTTTGTATTTTGTTTATCGTTATGCATCGTTTGATTTTGTTAACTATGAAACTAGTTTAGTTTGAGTACGAGTTAAAGTACCACCATGAACACCCGCGTTGACTTGAGTCGGGAAAGAAATCTGCCACATCGGGCGGTCGTATCCCCCTTCTCATTTACATATCCTCGCGTTCAAGGTAGGACATTAATAAAACGAATTCTAACTTTGTTCCTCGCTTTTGACCCCTCGCTTGTTTCGTTCAATTCGACCTGCCCTAGGACCCTTCGCATGTTAGTTCGACCTCTGATTGTTAACATATGACTCATTTAGACGGCATTAGATCGTTTTAATAACCTAATTAGACATGTTAGGTGGCATCGACATAGCCTTAAAAATCGATTAACAATTCTATAACCTAATTGAATGCATCTCTCTTTTCACTTGATTTCTCGCTAGCATCGGAGTGCGTGATTAGCACCTTCCTATTGACGCGTGCATATTATATAGACTTTTACGGTCTCTTTTGGCACGCATTTCTATGTATTTGAGTGACTTTATGTCACTTTATACCCCGAATAGGCTACTTTGTGCTTTTATTGCTATTTTGCAGATTTGTAGCGGAAACCAACCTTTAGTGGCCTCGAGATAGCATATCTGGAAGATGGACGGAAAAGAGGACGGAAGACTCATGCATGGGAAAGCGTGAAGACGAAAGTTAACCAAATTAAGCAAGTCAGAAACACTACGGAAGCTAAGAAGTGACTGAAGATCTCGATCGACCACATTTGGCTGTCGATCGAGAATACAGAGGAATACAAGCCTTCAATCGAGCTGCCATGTGCTCGATCGAACTGCCAAGCCCTCGATCGAACTGTCAAGCCCTCGATCGAGCTGCCCTGTGCTCGATCGAGCTGTCATGTACTCGTCGAGAGCCTTAACCTCTCGATCGAGAGGTTCTCCTTTACGTGGGCTATTAGAGCCCGTAGGTTAATAAAACAACTCGTGAGTTTTGTTATAAAAACGATTAGACGAGTTGCTAGGTTATTATCTTTTACCTATCATTCAATTTTCTACATACATTTTTACTTTTTCTTGTTCACTTTGCTTGGAATTTTACGATCTTGGATTTGGATGTTCTTTACGCCGGATTCGCTATTATAGTATAATTTCTTTCCCTTAATCTCTTCTCTTGTTTATGTTTTATAATTGCTCTTTTAGTTTCATTGTTAATTCCTGCCTTAATCTCGTCATTGCTTTATACTATTGTTACATCATGTTTTCCGTTAACATTTCATCATTAGTTATGTTAGTTAATATAATTAGCATGCGTAACTAATTTCTTTATATGCCGGGATGAGGGAAACCGTGTTAGAAGCATGTTAGGACGACTACTAGGGTAGTTATGCGATAGGAATCAGGTCTAAGCAATTTATTTGTAGTTCGGTTGAATGAGTGCACGCAGGAGACCGTCTATTTAGTTAACCCCCGACCTGGATCGAAAGATTGGAAGGGTAGACTTGCTTAGTTCTGATAATTGACTCCTATGAGGGCGAAAGTCAAGTAGGATGACCTTAGGGCGACTTTAGACCGAAAGGTATAGTCGGGTTTGAGACCGAAAGGAGATAACCTAGCCCTTCCTACTAATAAACTCACCGACCTAGTCATTCCGATAGTGTGTAGAACACGGCAGACCGAATTCCTGGCATATCTCTCTTTATCTGATAGTTTATTTACGTCTCTCTCTGTTTTTCTCTTATACCCTTATTTTCTCTTACCCTTAAACTTTAGTAGTTAGAATATCAAATTCAAAACCCCCCAGTTTGTGACCGACAGATTAGACTACAGTTAATAGAAAAGCCTCTCTGTGGAATCGACTCGACTTCCCTAGCTATTTATAGTATAGGCTTGTTGGCATTTATTTTTGGTGTTGAACGACACGCATCAAACATTGGCGCCGTTGCCGGGGAGGCAATTTTTATTATCTGTATTGTTTATTTCTGTCTTGTCTTAAGGAATTTTATTTCCTTAAGACTGTTCTTATTTACTTCCTTTTAGCTGTGTATGCGCAGGTCTCGTAGGGGTGAATTAGTTGAGGCTGATCCTGAACCCGAAAGATCCTTTTTACGCAGAAAGAGGGAGTTAGAAAGAGTTCGTCGGGAGGAAGTCTCGAGTACTTCTGACAGTTCGGTTATCGAGGAAACTTCTATTCGTGAGACTATTATCCCAGTCAAAATGCCTAATATCGCAAGTCATTCGGAGCCTACTGCTGACTATATTCCGAAGGGATTCAAGTTGTCCACCGATGAGGACGGCAATACCTTCGATATTCGGCCATCCTACATCAACTTGGTCGAACGAAATTTATATCGGGGGGTCCCAGGTGAGGATCCTAGGAAACATATGGAAAGATTTGCTTATTATTGTTCGTCCATCCCCACATCCAAGGGAGTGACCCAAGACAAGATAAAGGAAGTTCTCTTTCCTTTTTCTCTGACCGATAATGCGAGGGAATGGTTGACGGACTTGGATAGAGAAGCAGCAGGTATCACGGATTGGACTACTTTAGCTCTGCCCTTCTATAAGAAGTACTTTCCTCCACAGAGGACCAATGCATTGAGGGCCCAGATTACTAATTTCAAGCAAACGGGTTCTGAAAATCTGTTTGAAGCATGGTGCCGCTTTAAGAAAGTTGTGAGATCGGTACCTCATCATGGATTCCAACAGTGGTATTTGTGCAACCAATTTTATAATAGGTTGTATGATGATCATAGAGCTATTTTAGATGCTGCAGCCAATGGGAGATTCCAGCGCGAGGTTGATGATGATAAGGGCTGGAAGCTTATTGAGGAAATGGCTAATCACACTGCAGAATATGGGAATCCGCGGAGTGGTACACGGACGATAGCTAATATCGAATGTGAAGATATGGATGCTAAGTTCGATAAGATTAATGCTAGGTTTGACCGATTGGAGATGCAGTCTCCAGAGAGTCAACAAACGGTTCACATGCTGAAGAAAGACGATACGAATCTTTGTGAGAGATGCGGCGAGCCGGGGCACGTTGCTATTGACTGTTTTGCTGATAGGGAGCAAGTCTTTTCTTTCCAGCAGTACCGTCAAGGGTATAATTCAGGTTATATCCATCCAAATCTGCGATGGTCGAGTCAAAATGTCCTTAATCCTACTCCTCCACCGCAGCAACAGGCTTATGTGCCACCGCATAAGCAAGGTTATCAAAAGCCTCCGCAATATCCGAATCCGCAGCAAGGAAGTTCTTCATCTGGAGGAATTTCAGAAGTAGGAGAGCTGAAATCCATGATTCAAGCTCTCGCTACACAAGTGAGTAGGTCGGACCAAGCAACCAATGCTACTATCAAATTGCTTGAGTCCCAAATAGCTCAAGTCGCCGCAAATCAATCTACGAGGCAACCCGGACAGTTTGCCTTCTCAATCAAAAGAGAAAAGAAATCTTTGAACATGATAACATTGAGGAGCGGATGACTTATTCGATGCGATATTGCTTGATGTACGATGTTTACGCACGAATTCCAATACTACTGCTGCTGACAATACGACAGCCCTCGATCGAGAGGTTTCTGCTCCTCGATCGAGAGAAAATGGAGAGATGAAGCTCGATCGAGAAGCTGCTATAGCTCGATCGAGCACTGCTGCTGGCGAAGTCTCTCGATCGAGTGAGAACTGTGCTCGATCGAGAAACTCTGATGATGAAAGTGGTCGATCGAGACCATTGAGCAAGCGTATGATTAATAACACTTTGATTCGTGACACGCATAACGGAGCTCCTATTGAAGATGCTCCATATCCAGGGCGCTTGAAGAGGGTCAAGAAGACGGAGTCTGAGTTCGCTCGTTTCGGTGAACTTGTGCGAGGATTGAACGTGAGTATTCCGTTTATCGAGCTGCTAAAAAAGGTACCTTCATATTTAAAATTTATGCGGAAGTATTAACGCGTAAAAGGACCATAGATGATGTTGAGACAGTAGCTCTGACGGAGGGGTGTTCTGCACACCTCCAAAATAGAACCCCACCTAAGCTTGCTGACCCTGGTAGTTTTTCGATACCGTGTCACATTGGAGTTCAATTAATTGATAATGCGTTGTGTGATTTAGGAGCAAGTGTTAGCGTGTTACCCTTGTCTTTGGCCAAACGGTTAGGATTCACTAAGTTCCATTGCACTAACATGACGGTCCAGATGGCTGATCGGACCTTGTCACGACCTTTAGAGTCTTTGCAAGATATTCTGTGCAAATAGGAAGATTTCTTATTCCTGTTGATTTTGTCGTGTTAGACATACCCGAAGATAATCACACCCCAATTATTTTGGGAAGACCGTTCTTGCACACTGCGCAAGCGGTTATAGATGTCAGGATGCGCACTCTTACGTTTAGTGTCGGTGGTGAGGAATTGGTTTTCGCTAAACCCGCTACTCATAGGGGTTCCATGCGTGCTTTAGAGTGTCATGCTATTCCTGCGGTCGGTGTTGTTACGCCACCCATGATTGAGTCACCTTCCATCCCCGTTGTTGATGTTGAGCACCCACGTGTTGTTACTCTACCTGCTACACTTACACCTCCGCCTCGGAATGAGAGCAATAAGGAGGACCGTGCTATTGTTGTTACTTGTACAGGACCTGGATGGGGAGCTTTGGCGCTTGACTAAGGCGAAATGAGCTCCAATGTTGGAATGGGAAAGGGCGACGGTGGCAATATGACCCGTATTCTAGCGGAAGAAATAAAGTTGGGACATTCGTCGGAAAGTTGTACTTATGTCTGGAGAACGAAGTTGGAAGTTACCGCAGCTGAGGGTAACTCCGTTAGCCAGAGGCCTAGTAGAGGCTTGAAGGACTTAATTGAGCTATAGCCGGGTTTGCAACCCCTTGCAAATTGTAATAGACAATAGATTTTTGAATTCCTTTTTTTGTTTTTTTTTAAACTTCTTTATTTACGCTGGACACTTAGACTATAGACATTTTTAGCGTAGAAGACAATTGTGGACTGTAGACAGTTTGCTGGTATTTTGGGGATGTTTTTACTGTCAATTTTGCAGGGACAGAAAGCCGCACTCAAAAGATGATACATTAATATGCGTGCTAGCAGGAAAAGACCTCGATCGAGGGAGTCATATCTCGATCGAGGGGATTTTTGAAGAAAAAGAGCTCGATCGAGGGAGTCAATTCTCGATCGAGTGAGCAGAAGACCAAGGGACAGCCACCTCTCGATCGAGAGGTATGAATTAACTCGATCGAGAGGATCTGAGAGCTAAAGCTCTCGATCGAGAGACCTGAAGCTCGATCGAGAAGCTCCACGGGTATATAAAGGGAGTTCCTTTCTCGATCGTCCTCTTTATTTTACTCGACCCCGATTTCTTCACTCCTGCAATTTTCAATTGATCAATTACCTTGCAAATTTGATTTTTCAATTTTTCAATTGATCAATTACCCCCCATTTACACCAGGTGCGGAGGATGTGGCTGGAGACGACGATTAGAGGTTCCCCTAGTTTGTTGCTGGTTTGAGGAAGCCGTCTTGTGAGTACCGTCTTCCTTTCTTTTTCCATCTTTGTATTTATTTATTGTATTTTAGGAGCATGTATTAGGTTTGCGTACCCCATCTCCCATTTTGCCACTGTGTTAGTTAGTTGTGAAGACAATGAGGACATTGTCTGTTTTGGTTTGGGGAGGGTATATGCATCCTTTTGCGTCTGCATTTGCATTTTGTTTTGCATTCACGTTTACTGCTTTATGTTTTTTCTTTTCATTTAAAAAAAAAAAAAAAAAAAAAAAAAAACAGAAAAAACAAAAATATCACGTTTACTTTTGCATATAGTTGAGTCGGATTGGAGTTCTTTAATGATGACATTGCGCTATTGGTCAAACGTGCCATTCCTTGCCTTTTCACAGTTGCTTAGCAAGAATAAAAAGTGATTTCTCAAATTTTGTTGTGGAATTTACTACGGATTATTAGACTTGACTCGTAATTTTGGCAAACTACTTATATATTCTGAGATTTAGAGCCATAACTGGTGACATTCATGACCAGTTTTTATAGGAATTGAGAGTAGTTACTCCCCACACTTCATTATATTGCATGTATATGAGTTTTGATTTCTTTTTGCCTACACGCATGGGTTTGTGGTCGGTATCACGTGTTTTGAGAACTATTGCATCTCCCCTTTTCTCGTTTTGCCCCATTAACTCCACATTAAGCCATATCTGCCAGTTGCCTTAACTACACCCCATACTTAGCCTATCATTGTGCCGAGCTAGGTAGTAGTAGAGGAAATTGTTATATTTGTACAGTTTATGGCTCGTTTTGTACTGTTGGAGTGAGTATTGATGAGAAATGTTGGAGTACGCTGAAGTTGGTGCTCGATCGAGAGCTTATATGGTCGATCGAGCCATTGATGGTCCTAATAGTCCTCGATCGACATGTCCATGTGGTCGATCGAGTAGATTGGAGTTGGAACCTCTCGATCGAGTGGCATCATTCCTTGATCGAGAGGGTTTGTCCTGTGTCAGCCTTAAAAAAAAGGAAAAAGGAAAGAAAAAAAAGAAGAGAAAAATGGCTGGAAAGAAAGAAAAAAATATATTTTCTTTACCTCTCGTGCTTATTCATACTTTACGAGGTATTTTCATTATGGTTTCTTGTGTTGTATATGCCAAATTATAAGGCATTGAGTTATTTATATGATTGGGAGAGTGGGATGTATTTTATTATGGTCTTGGTTAGGCTCTAGCTCGGCTATTTTACCTTCGCATTTCCATAATTGTTTTGCCCTTCTTACCAATTGAGCCTCACATATCCATATTATGCAATTGTTCGGCACGTGATAGTCCTTGAACGGTGGTTTTGCGTGTGTACGGTGATTGAATAATTACTCATGTTAGTTAGCATTACATGTTGTGTTGGTCGCAGTCTAGGTGAGAGTCTGCAATTTCTTCTTTCTCTGCATACATATTCTTACTTACCATTTGCTCTGCTGAGAGAAGAGTGAACCGGGAGAGTCCAAATTTATGAGTCTTGCAAGGTCGAACATCCAACGTAATTCCATGATATGCATAAATTTGTTCACTTACTTTGAGCTTGGCAGTAGTTGATTTTGCGCATTAAAGCGGTTTGGCGTTGACTAGTAGTTAGCTCTGAAAATTACTCATTTCCATTAGGTCCTTAGTTGCATTTAGTTTGCTTGAGGACAAGCAAAGGTTTGGTTTGGGGAAGTTTGATGCGTGCATATTATATAGACTTTTACGGTCTCTTTTGGCACGCATTTCTATGTATTTGAGTGACTTTATGTCACTTTATACCCCGAATAGGCTACTTTGTGCTTTTATTGCTATTTTGCAGATTTGTAGCGGAAACCAACCTTTAGTGGCCTCGAGATAGCATCTTTGGAAGATGGACGGAAAAGAGGACGGAAGACTCATGCATGGGAAAGCGTGAAGATAAAAGTTAACCAAATTAAGCAAGTCGGAAACACTACGGAAGCTAAGAAGTGACTGAAGATCTCGATCGACCACATTTGGCTGTCGATTGAGAATACATAGGAATACAAGCCTTCGATCGAGCTGCCCTGTGCTCGATCGAACTGCCAAGCCCTCGATCGAACTGCCAAGCCCTCGATCGAGTTGCCCTGTGCTCGATCGAGCTATCCTGTACTCGATCGAGAGCCTTAACCTCTCGATCGAGAGGTTCTCCTTTACGTGGGCTATTAGAGCCCGTAGGTTAATAAAACAACTCGTGAGTTTTGTTATAAAAACGATTAGACGAGTTGCTAGGTTATTATCTTTTACCTATCATTCAATTTTCTACATACATTTTTACTTGCTTTTTCTGTTCCTTTGCTTGGAATTTTACGATCTTGGATTTGGTTGTTCTTTACGCCGGATTCGCTATTATAGTATAATTTCTTTCCCTTAATCTCTTCTCTTGTTTATGTTTTATAATTGCTCTTTTAGTGTCATTGTTAATTCCTGCCTTAATCTCGTCATTGTTTATACTATTGTTACATCATGTTTTCCGTTAACATTTCATCATTAGTTATGTTAGTTAATATAATTAGCATGCGTAACTAATTTCTTTATATGTCGGGATGAGGGAAACCGGGTTAGAAGCATGTTAGGACGACTACTAGGGTAGTTATGCGGTAGGAATCAGGTCTAAGCAATTTATTTGTAGTTCGGTTGAATGAGTGCACGCAGGAGACCGTCTATTTAGTTAACCCCCGACCTGGATCGAAAGATTGGAAGGGTAGACTTGCTTAGTTCTGATAATTGACTCCTATGAGGGCGAAAGTCAAGTAGGATGACCTTAGGGCGACTTTAGACCGAAAGGTATAGTCGGGTTTGAGACCGAAAGGAGATAACCTAGCCCTTCCTACTAATAAACTCACCGACCTAGTCATTCCGATAGTGTGTAGAACACAGCAGACCGAATTCCTGGCATATCTCTCTTTATCTGATAGTTTATTTACGTCGCTCTCTGTTTTTTTATTATACCCTTATTTTCTCTTACCCTTAAACTTTAGTAGTTAGAATATCAAATTCAAAACCCCCCAGTTTGTCACCGACAGATTACACTACAATTAATAGAAAAGCCTCTATGTGGAATCGACCCGACTTCCCTAGCTATTTATAGTATAGGCTTGTTGGCATTTATTTTTGGTGTTGAACGACACGCATCACCTATTAACACTCGATAAGTAAGCATTAATCTTGTAACTTTGTGACCTAATTGGACCCTTTATTAGGCCGTGTAGAATGCATTCGCGCGATATCTTCTCAATCAATCAACGTCGTTTCTAACTTTTTTTCTAGCCCGTTTTCGAACTCGTTTCGCAATTATTTGATCTAACTAATGAACCTAACCTAGGAACTAGGGTGGCCGTGGCTTGGCCGTGAGGGTGGCCGTATCTTTTGTCTTTCTTGCTTCGTTTTTTTATACCATTTGTTCTTTGTTGTTTCGTAGCTTGTAATTTATAGTTTGTTCATCGAGTTGTAATTTTCAAGTTTGTTTTACTTTTATCGAGTCAAAACTTCTTCAAAAACCTTAGTCTCGTTTGGTAAGATGGTTGTGTTCCAATTCGTGTAAGAGCGTAGTAAATCGCATGTTGTTTAAAGCGACATGGCCCGATTTATGCTAATGCATGCTTTGGTGTGTGACCCAATGTCTAATTCGATAAGATTAAGCGAAAGCACGCATTAAGAGGAGTGACCCAAGGCCGTGGGTTATGTAAACCGTGGGCCACCCCTTTGTGCATGTTTTTCTAGGCCGAATGGCCATGTGTCGTGTATGGTGTCGTATATAGCAATTGTATTTAGATCAAGTTGTATCTCTAATTTCTCATCGTGTCGGCATGAAATGCCTGGGTTGTAATAGGGTAGATCCCAACAGCTCCCCCATTCCCATCAAGCCTTGTTTGCTTTGTTTTGTATGTTGTTAGATCAATCAACCCACATGCTAAATTACAACTTTGATAAAGTTAGTTTAGTTGCATCTAAATCGACATAGAAACCTCACATGTTAGGGTTTTAAAACGATGTTTGCATATCATATATCGCAGTAGCTACGACCTTGTTTGAAATCCGATACTTGACTTAGTAGAGGCCGTTATCGACGGGCGGGGTTAGGTGTCCTTACGGCCTTCCTAACACGTACCCTCACCCCTTACTCAAGATCTATGGTTTGTGGATCCGTCTAAATACCATTGGATTACGAGAGTCATTCAAATCGAGTGATATAGGGTACAAGTCTTTATCTTTAATCATTCGTAATCGATTGGCTTTATGCTTTTCGATGAAAGGTGTAAAGTTGACTTGAACGGTTCCAAGTTCCCATAAAACTTGGTGGCGACTCTAATTTGTCTTAATTCGATTCGAAAGAACCTCGAGTCGATTATGCCTCCTGTGGATCCCGCGGACGCAGTTCCCGCGGGCGTTATCCACACTAGTCGTCAATATATATATATATGTGTGTGTGTGTGTGTGTGTGTGTGTGTGTGTGTGTGTGTGTGTGTGTGTGTGTGTGTGTGTGTGTGTGTGTGTGTGTGTGTGTGTGTGTGTGTGTGTGTGTGTGTGTGTGTGTTCTCCGCAACAGTATTTTGCTGTATTGCCCACTCAAGGTTTCTTCCATGACGATCAAGATGTTCCTAATCGTCAATACGTTCCCCAACGAGAGTTTTCTTGAGGACCGACACAAGCAGATTCCCCAGGTATGATTTCTTCTTATGGCTGGCGATCTTCCTTACGTAGTCTAATGGACTTTGAATGACCCTCCCAGGAAGTCGACAGACTCTAAAATGTTCCCGCCGACAGGTCCTTGGCTCAGACCCCTTGAGCCGCCTCGCGTCGCCATAGTCGTTAGGTTGTAATCTTCGATTGACTTGATGGCTATACTTTGACTTTCGCCTTGTCCAAGTCTCAGTCAAAGTGGGGGCTCTGTAGATACCTCATTTCTGCACCTCCCCCAACCACCCACAGATGATTGGGCCGCATGTTTGATACGCGGAGCGATTTATGAGAATTCGTAACTTCATCGACAAGTGATAGCTCAAACACTCGAGTCAACCTCATGGTTGTCATCTACGTGGCGATACGGTCATTTTGACAGTAACTAGAGTTCATTTGGAGCCCGGGTCAAAAACCGCTTCATTTTCTACAAACCGTTTAAATACCGAGTCGGAATGTTCCGGAGTGTTTTAGAATTCTATGGATATAAATTCCTTATTAAAATTAATATTTTCTAAGGAAATATCTCCCGTATATTGTGTTTTATGGAATAAGGAAGTATAGATCTACCGAAATTCCATAATAAAACGCGGAAATCTTGCTTGCAGAGGAGGAAACCTCTAGGGAAATGACGCAGCAGGTGATGCGCCTCTTCCAAAGCTCGCAGTGGCTGCTGCGCCTCTTCCCCAGCCCTCTTTCCATGCTTTCCAGAATCTTTTCGTGATTTGTTTCCGTATCCGTGCCATACCTAAACTCCTTCGTGTGTTTAGTATAAATAGAGACCTTCGGCCTCCATATTTGGCACGCGAGTGTCCACCCTTCTCTTCTCTCTTTGCATTCTAGACCACGCTCTTCGCTTTCGACGCCTACGTGCTTGATCAATCGACCACGTAAACTCAGATAATTCTGAGTCTCAGTCACGTTGCATAGACCGACCAATTTGACCAACTCCACTTAATCAATTAATTTATATCCCTTAACAAGGGCACTTTCCACGCATTATTCGAGTCGAGCAATCACTAAACGATAACTTTAGTCAATCTCGTTTCGTCAAACATGTAAGTCTGAGGGTGTAAAATCCTATTTTTTTTATTGTATTTTTATTTTGTCTCACGAATGTAAGGTTTATATCAAAAGTACGATCAAAACCGTCTTAAAAACCACCTTTTAAAACCGTATTTACAAATCAGGGGAAGTCTGACGTCGAGAAGAAACGCAACAGCAGCTGCGCCTCTTCGAAGAATCGCAGCATCTGCTGCGCCTCTTCCTGAGGCTGCCGCTGCTTCTGCTCTTCTTCTTCTTCCTCGATCTTCTACAACTTTTTCTATATCTCTTGTTCTTTCGTTTCTCTTGTTCGTTTCAGTATATAATCGTGTTTCATTTAATCCTTTTCGGTTAATTCGACATAAATCCCTTATAATTCGATATTTGCGGGTTTTCGTCACTTATTCAAACCCGTATTTAAGAGGCTCGGTTCGTTCATATCAAGTCTTTTGAATTCGTCTTTGATACATGTTTTAATCCTGTTTTTGTCATTAATTCGTAATATTTTCTTTCCATCCTAACTTCGAGTTTGTACATAAACCTGTTTCCGACAACGTATCAAATATTAATCATGTAAATCGCTGTAAATTCTCACCTTTAGTTCGTTTTATGACGGTTCCAGATGCATGTAACCTGCTAAATCACTTTTACTCGAGGCATATATCAATAATCGATCCTAAACTTACCAATGAACATTAACAACCCGCGATTCTGACTTCACAGACAGAGTCCAGCTCAAGAACATACGCAAGAGGAGCTGCGCCTCTTCCAAGGGACGCAACAGATGTTGCGCCTGTTCTGGGTTGGCTTCTGTCCCTGAACTTCTTTCTCGCTTTGACGTAGCTTCTAATTACGGTATTAAATCAACTATTAACCGTAGTATCACTTCTAATCTGACGTATTTTCACACTTTTATTTCTAATTTTAATTTCTTTTATTTTCTTCTTCGAAATCTCGTTTTGAGCGTCCTTTTGACGTAGTTCAAATAATCATTATAATCCTTGTAATTTTAGTCATTGTAATATATTGTATCTTATTATTATTTATGTATGATTTATTTACGTGGTTTTCACATGTAATTTAACCTAACATCAACTTCGACCTCAATTGTTTGCTAAAACACGTGTTCACCGACATAGTTTAATCTCACATGCTAGGATTAATTTATTGTTTGTTGCATTGCATGCATATAATCGACGACATATCAACTATGAACGATTTTCCTAATCATTAGTATAGGCCGCTATCGAGGCGGTCGGAATTAGGTGTTCGATTAAAGAGCTTCCTAATACGTGCCCTCACCCCTTACTCCAAATCTCTGTGAACATCCGTGTTCATTGGCATCCACAAGAGTCATTCTAGACATAGAATGCTAAGGGTAAAGAGTTCTTATTTTTCATGTCACTACTTTGTGTCTTGACATGACACGAGGTATTCGAACGGTTCTAAGTTCCCATAAAAATTGCTGGCGACTCCACAAATGCAGGCTTATTCGAGCCCTTTCACGGGCGCTGCGGGTGGCCCATGTCCACACTATCATCAACCACACCAAAACGCTGAGTTTAACCCAATGAATCCATTGCATACAAACCACTGGAGGTTCCCAAGGTTTGGGGGAATCATCAATGTTGATCCTGCAGATCTTGGGCGTTCAAGGGAGTTCTGGGGGAACTGCTGCTTGGGTTTTTTGGTGGATTACCGTCTTTTTTAGAATGACCTAATTAATGATCTGATCAGAAGAAAATGGGATACTAATGGTAGAATTACAATGTTTAGAATGGGGGAAATATATGTCCTTCATTGTGAGGATGTTGCTGATCTTAATGGGTTGCTGGAGAGGAGCAGAGTGACTATTGATGGAGCTTTAATGGTACTGGCTAGGTGGTGCCCAGATACTGTCCCAAGGACTCTTAGGTTCCCGTATGCTGAGATATGGGTAACAATCTGTGGTCTTTCATTTGAGTGCTTGAACATGCATGTGGCGCATGTGGCAGGTAAGTTGTTGAGTCATTATTATTATAAAGTTGAACCTTTTGAAATTTTACCAAGGAATGACTATTTGAGGTTGTGTGTGTGCCTTAAGTTGAATGAGCCTTTAATGCCTGGTTTTTTCTTGGCTATGGATGGTGGTCATCTGTTGTGGGTTCAATTCAAATACGAGGAGGTATTTAAGTATTGTATTAAGTGTGGCAAAATAGGTCATAAGGGGGCTCAATGTCAGGAAAGTATTATGACTGTGGTTTCTAATATAAATGGTATGCTTAATCGTTCTCTGGAAAGCTTTGTGGTGTTCCAAGCCAATAGTAATCATACGATGTTCAACTTGGATCTAAGGGCCACTCTTTCTACTACTAAATATATCTCTTCAAGAGTCCATTTGGGTAATTGGCGTATGGGTAGTGATAGTTCAAGGAGGCAGGTAAGGGAGAGGCTAGTTATTTTTGACTTGGGAATTACACCAGGGGGTCGTGTTCTGCCAGGTATGAGCTTTGCTATTACAGCTCAACCATTTGCTAGACTTGTTCTTTTCTAGGTGGGGCCTGGTGCAGTGCACATGGGTGAAGCTGGGGGAAGAGTTGATAATACTAGAATTGGTCAGAATGGGTATGTGGTTATGGCGGAGGTTAATGGGGAGGAGCAAGGAAATGCTGATTATCAAGCTAGTGGGAATAATGTTGTAGCTGCAAACGAGTTGGGTTAGGGTGAGGCTTTATATGTAGGGAATAATCAAGTGGGGAATGGAGTTGCAGGTATGCATGATCTGAATGGTGCACAAGCTGGGATTGGGGGCTGGGTTGCTGAGGATGGTCCAAATAATCAGGACGACTTCCATAGTGCTGGGGAAGAGTGTGAGGATCCACCGGCTGCTAATCCTGGGCATCAAGGTAATTTACTGCCTGGTCAGGAAGCTGATCCATATGTTATCTATGCTGGTAATGGGAATCCAAGAGGTGGATTAGATCGTGATTTGAGAATTCCGAAAGCAATACTTAAGAGTGTTGAAGGAGATATTAAGTGGGCTAGAATGGAGGATGACTATCGTGGGTATCATCAGACCTTTGATCCACCACCAGGTGAATTCCTTATTGTTTATCACTATCCTGATAAAGTGAACCCTGATGGGGATAGTGTAGGGGCTGGTAATGCCGCTACCATAAATGAAGATAGTCCAAGTATGGTGGTTATAAGTTCGGATTCTGAGGAGGGAACGGGTGAGGGCTCTGAGGGCTCTGGTAATACCATCCCTTATGCTAATAATTGGAAAATAAATATTGATGCTCTGGGCCTTGAATCTGAAGATTCTTCTGATTTCCGTCATAGTTCTGCTATCAACTTGATTTCTACTTCTGAGGATACAACTGAGGTGAATACGGAGCTACAACTGAATACAAGAGGCACTAATTTCACAGCTTTTGGGCCCTTTTGAATAGGGAACTAGGACTGGTTGATTCCATCCCACCCTCTTTAGCATCAGCTGCTATTACCAGAAAGGATTTGGAGCTTCAGGTTGGATCCTCTTCTCTGAACTCTATGGCTGAGGATATGATAATGAAGTTGCAATCTACTACATACTGTTGTTCATGCTGCTGCTGTGGGACAAACCAGTAGGACTATCCTAGAGACTAAGACTAGTGGGCATGATGGCAAGCTGTTTGATGTCCCTGTTTATGGTATTTCTGCAAAATTGATTGCAAATATGAATGAAGGCAGGAAGGTGGCAAGTATTTATGATGGCTTTATGGGTTTAACAGACTGCTATCATAAGTCATATGCTATGGAAGAGTACAAGGAGGTGATCTTGGCTGCTCGTAAGAGGAAGTGTTGCACTGAAGTTTCTGAAATGTTGGTGCCTGAAGATGCTACCAGTTCCACGGGGAAGGCAAAGATATATCTACAACAATTGGTCAAGAGAAGTTGTTCTGGAGATGGGATTCATGCACTAAAGAATGAGAGTGTGGGCTGTGGTTTTCGTGTGACGGTTGCTGACATGGACATTGAGGAGTCTACTGATTCTTCTGCTGCTGGTAATGGCGATGGCTTTGCGGAGGTTGGGTCAACTCAACCTCCTAACTCACCAGGATTGGCATCACATGGAATTGTAGGGGTTTAAATAACACGCTCGCCCCGGCAATTCCAAAGTTAAGAGCGATTATTAGCAATAAGTATTATGACTTTATTTTTCTTATGGAAACAAAATGTAATGTAAGTTGTATTAGTCCGGTTTTAGGTCTATGGGATTCATGAATGCTATAGGTGTGGACATTAATGATAGTGCAGGTGGATTGTGGGTAGGATGGCGAAAAGAGGCTAGGATTAGCCATGTGATGTCGTGTAATAATTTTATCATTCTCTTTGTTGAGAAATGCAATGGTCTTTTGTGGTACCTAGTGATCTTCTATGGTGCTCCAAGTCCTAGTATGCGGAACTCAATAATGAAGGACTTGGAACCTTGCATCGATAACTTTCAATACCCGTTCTTAATTATGGGTGACTTCAATCAAGTGGAATATGCAAGTGATAAGCTAAGTCGAAATACGGGAACTATAACTGGCGCGTTGGATTTTAATAATTGGAGGATAAGTAACGAATTGGTGGATATTCCGTTTAAAGGTCCACGTTTTACTTGGTGTAATAATCGGAAAGGTGACAAGAGGATTATGAACGTATTGATTAGGCCTTAGGATCAAAAGATTGGTTTGCTATTTTTCTAAATACGGGAATAAAACACTATTCTATTCAAATTTCGGATCATGCCCCAATTAAGCTTGACTTAAATCTAACACGGAATGTTAGTAAAAAACCGTATAAGATTGTTGCTTGGGTCTTTTCTCATGAGGAATGCCTTCACCTTATCAAGAACGTGTGGGCCTTCCATGTCTAAGGTTTTCCAGCGTTTCAAGTGACTAGAAAGTTGGCACGAGTAAGGTAACATGTTAAGAAATAGGCCTTGGATAAACGACATTCGTGGAAGCAACGGTGGGATGATTTTGATGTTGAGTTGGAACGAGGCATGAAAATGGTAATTAGTGGGGATAATGACGATTATTACTTAAAAATAAATGATGAAGTCCGAGATTTTCCGAAACCAGCAGCTATCTTTTGGCGGCAGTGAGCGAAATTGAAATGGATGATGGAAGGAGATACTTGTACTAAATACTTTTTTAACTAGGTAAACAGTCGTGCGGGCAGGAATTTTATCCTTGGGATAAAAGGTAATGATGGCACATGGGAATATGATGTGGGGAGGGTAGGAGGTATTTTCCAAAAGGCGTTTAAGGACTTATATAACCCGGTTGTGAATTATGGTAATGATGTGAGAGATAGGGCTATGGAAGATTTATTGCATGGTTATACGAAATGTATAACCAGTGATGATGCAGATTTTATAGATCGACCTTTTACAGCAAAGGAGGTGAGGCAAGCGATTTTCCAAATGGGCGCTGACGCGCCTAAAATGTCGCACTAAAAGACGGCCAAATTAACAATTTATATACCACTAAACACACTAATTAGCACTAATTATAAACTAGTAAAATAGCAAGCAAGGGGTCGAACCCAAGAGAAGATGGGTTTTGCGATCGTGAAATTAAAGAGCAATTAGAACAATTGTGACAACAATAACAACAAATATATAAAAAGGGGGGGTTTTGGTTGAGTTTTCAATTGTGACAAAAGCAAGACAAATTCAAACAAGAGTGCAAAGCAAGTAATCAATCAAGAGTTTAAAGATGGAAATTAATCAATATTAAGAGAGACTTAACCCGACCCAAAGTTTGGCACTTTAGTTGACAAAACCCCTCAATCAATCCTTCAATTATATATTATCGCCCTATTGTGAAGATAAATCTTCTAAATCTCCTTAGTAATGGCCAAATGACAAGGAAATCACACTTAATCAAATAACTCAACTTATCAATTCTACCAAGTAGAAATCACATACATTGGTCAAATTAACAAGAAGATATGAGCACAAGAGATTCAATAGAGGTAATTAGACACAATGAAATCACAATTAATGCCTAATTACAAGTTAATCCTTTACTTGCTAATTAAGCCAAGAAGAAATCACATTCATTAGCATAATAACAAGGTGTTGCAAAGATGGGATTACAAGGAAATCACACTTAATAATCCCAACAACAATAAATTAAGGAACTTGATTAATTAAGCAACAAGGAAATCACACTTAATTACTCAATATAAACAAGGATTCCAAAATTCAAACAATAAACACAAAAGGATTAACAATGATAATGAAAATTAAGGAAGGATTAAAGAGTCTTACAACCAAAGATTAAGCCTTGAGTCGGATTAAGAAGGGAGATTAGTTCTCCATAATTAGATCTAAACCCCAATTCAAAAGATGAAAATATTCCTAAATTACAACTTGATTAATTAAAGTGAACAAAAGATCTTGAAAACCTAGAGACAATCATCTATATATAGTCTAGGTATGAAAGGGATTAATGGGCCATAACATGGTGCAAGCCCGTAATCAAAACATGATAAAACACGCTGAAACCCAGATATTTCGCACCGTGCGAAATATGGATCCTGGAATTTCGCACGGTGCGAGTTCCCTGCTGGACAGCATTTTTTCCAAAGGCCATATCTCTCTCGTTACTTGGCCAAATGAGGCGTGTGACCTACCGTTGGAAAGCTAAGAACATAAGCTTTCACCTCCACTTGGCCTTGCATCGATACGAGCTCTAGAACTCAAGATATACCCATTTGAAGTCGATCCTTATGCAAACGACGCTTCAAATCTTCAATTGCTTCATCCTTTCACTTCTTCATGTCTTAGCTAGTCTTCTTTCTTGCTTGTAAATGTTTTGTACCACGGTAGACTTCAAGACATGCCTTTGCTTCCGATCATTACTCAAAACTCCATTACTAACCCGGCATTGAGAATATGGTAAATGTGACGTAAATCATGTGAAACCACGTCCCAATGCCGCTTTATTATGCATAAAATAAGCTAAATATATAGTAGAAATACGAGCCTATCAAATACCCCACACTTAAGCCTTTGCTCGTCCCGAGCAAACTATTATAGAACCAATCAATCAACAAAAGGCTCACAAAATAAGTATGGGTAAGCTCAATCGATTCATCCCTCTTCTCTCACACCTCATCCTACTTATATCTCCCTCATCATTTTACCTCATGGTCACTATTCTATCTCCATATGTTCCTCAATAAGATAAATGACCCAAATCCTCCATTAAGAGTCGCTCTTCACTGACGCGCCCTCCTTATACCTTCCCTTTTCTAAGAGTGTTCCTAAATCCACCAATTCAACCTTCACTTTTCACTCACAACTCATCAACATTTTCCTTATTACTCCCCCTTATTACTCCACTTGGTTCAACACAAGGTCGTCATATTCATCATAGCATCTCCTAGCTCAACAAGTAGGCAAACTCAAATTCCTCCATATTTCACACAACTCCAATAATTCACAACTCAAATAACCATAACTCAACCACACTATCAATACATAAGACAAGTCAAAGCAATAATCCAACTCCAAACAACAAGTATGTCAAGCACTAGTATCAAAATAAGCTTCCAAATCCCCTCCTACTCTTGGCACACTACTAGTCTACCCTTCCGGCCTTCTATAGCTCCACCACTTATGTCACCAACACCAAATGGAAGTAGTCATGTATGTGACATGATTTCAAGGCTTCAAAGAGTCAAAAAGATTTTTCAATTTTTTTTCCTAATTCTCTCATTTTGCCTAAACCGCCCTCTCGGGTTTTCGGTTTAGCTCTTTTCCTCACCTCTACTCTCGTGGCTCGCACTCTTTTTTCATTTTGCCCGGAGTGCCCTTTCGGGTTTTCACTCCGACCTCGGCCACTTTCCCACTTTTGCCTAGGATGCCCTTTCGGGTTTTCATCCTAGCCGGGTTTTTCTTGTCTTTCTTTTCTTTTTTTCGTTTCTCTTTTTTTTTCTTTTTTTTTCGTTTTTTTTTTGAATTGAAATACGATGCATGAAATGAATATATTACAATATATACATGATATTACCAACACATGTCCACCCCACATTTTGTTTTTCACTTTGTCCCCAAAGTGAAGGTGAACATCACAATCAACCTCAATGAAATGACTTGAGGCACCCACTTTCTCTTCAAATTAGAACAAGTTCAACTCCATCTCACAAGCTCACTAACTTACACCACCAAACACCCTCGACTCTCGATGATGAGCTCAAAGATTCACACCTTATACCTCCTCTTCATCTACTTCACTTGGTATTATCATGGTGTACCAAGCACAAATCATGGGCAAAATGATAACTCAACACACTTCACCATTTTTCCAACAAAACTCTTTCATATTTGAACTTTTGATTGCTTCTTTTTCATTGTTTGATTTGGGGAAGTGAAAGTGGGAATTCTTTTGTAGGTGATTCCACATGATCGAGGTTATGATAGGGAAATAAGGTCTTTAGACAATTAGGCAAAGAAGAGTGGTGATGTATGTAGTGATTGTGTCAAAAAATGAGATTGGGAATAATGAGGCACAAGGGTTGCTTGAATAGGCTTGATAAGAAGCATTGGTGGAATTGTCAAGCATGATACTTTTTACTCTCAAGCAAGGACTTATCAAAAGATTTTAATAAATCACTTGCACCATTTCACAAACACCTTGTGTGCACTACTCAAACAGTTGAGTTTTACACACAAGTACAAATATTAGTAGGAAAAAAAAACTAATAAAAGCATTAAAGAAGAAGTACGGGTTGCCTCCCGTAAAGCGCTTTTGGTTTCCCTCGTTTGCTCGACGCCTTTTCAAGCTTCATCTTCTATCAATGGTCAAGAGTGGAGCAACTCAATGCTCTTAGTAACCTATCAAACATGTTAGCCCACAAACAAGAGAAGTGACAATAATAGTAGAAAGTCAAGGCATACCAAGCATTCACGATGAGAACATATGCATATGACAAGTGATTCATTGAAGAATGTTCGAAAAATAATTCAATGTCACGATAAGCCTCCTTGAAACAAGGGTTAGACTTGGTAAAAACTAAGTAAGAGTGAAAGGACACAAGAGGTTCTTTAGGAATTAGAATGGGTGGCTCTTTCATGTAAACTAGGGGAGGTTCCTCTTTGTGTGGCAAAAATTCAACAATCATCATGTTCTCTACCCTCTTAACATTCTCTTTAAAATTCATACTCACTAATTTCTTAGCCAAAGAAGGGTCACAACCAACATCCTCAAGTACCACAACATTCTCGTTTTCTTCTAATTCCTCCATGAGTGGATTTGCCTCCAAATCTTGTAAGGTTGTCTCCAAATCACAAGACAAAACATACCCCAAATCTTCTCCAACCATTCCATTAGTTGAGGCAACATCCAAAGTGTCACCTCCACACAATTCATAAATGGTTTGAACAATAGGTTCAAATATCTCAAGAAAACATAGAGAAGAAGTCTCGAGAGGGTATTTTATTGCCTCATATATGTTGTGTTTGAACATTTGACCCTCAAACTCCATGGTAAGACACCCACTAGACACGTCTATCTTAGTGTTGGAGGTTTTCATGAAAGGTCTTCCCAACAAGATTGGTGTTGAGCCTTTTTCGGATTCCATGTCAATCACATAAAAGTCGGCGGGAAACACCATGTCACCCACCTTGACCAAAACATCCTCAATGATACCTATGGGGTAGATGTTGGACCTATCGGCCAATGAAATGACTACATGAGTCGATTTCAATGGCCCCAACTTGAGAGACTCATAAAGGTAATTAGGCAAAACATTAATAGATGCACCTAAATCAAGCATAGCATGTTGACAATCCAAGTCACCAATTTTGCAAGGAATGGTGAACATGCCCGGATCACTACATTTACGTGGCAAACGTTTTTGAAACATAGCCGACACATGTTCACTAACCCTTACCTTTTTCATACTTTTTGCCTTATTGGTCCTCTTAGTAGTGCACAACTCTTTCAAAAAATTTGCATGCTTGGGCACACTACTAAGAAGATCAAGAAGAGGAATGTTTACCTCCACTTTACGAAAGATATCATAAAGGCTTGAAGTTTTCTTGTCAATTATCCTTGTATCATTCAAAGCATTTGGAAATGGAGCTTGTGGCTCATATTCCGGAAGAGGTTCATTGATCCTCACTTGTTTGGGTGTAGATGTTTTCCCATGTTCTACCACCACTTCAATTTCATCTTCAATCACATCTTCCACTTCATGAACAATAGGAGGTGGTCTTGACTTCTTAGGAGCTTTGGGTGCCTCTACCAATTCTCTACCATTCCTCAATGAGACCGCTTTTGCTTGTTCTTTGGTGGGTGGAGGAATTGTGTGAGAAGGTAGGCTCTCTCCTTGAGTGGTTTTAGAATTGAGGGTGTTGAGAATTTGACCAACTTGGGTCTCAAGGTTAACAAACCTAGAGTCGGTGAGCCGATTTTGTTGAAGCACGGCGGTTTGGAATTCCTTGGTATTATTTAGCAAAATTTGGCTTTCTTTTTGCATGGTCACTTGATTCATAGCAAGTGTTTTCATTATGTCTTCTAAAGATGATGAAGTTTTATGAGGGGGTTGTTGAGAGTTTTGAAACTCCCATTGATAAGTTTCATTAGCCAAGTATAGAAAAAATTCCCACTTCTCTTCATAGCTAAACATATATCTAAATTTCCCCTCACTCAAATGATAAACATGTAACACCGTTTCATCATTCAAACCATTAAACACCACATGACATAACTCCCAAGTTCGATATGGGTATCGACATCTAGAGACATACTCACCCAACCTATCAAAATACTTGTGAAATGGTTCATCCTTAAATTGAGGAAAATCAAGAGAAGCCATTAAAACAAACAAGAGAGCAATAGAAACTAGTTAAACTAATCCTAATATTTACAAAAACACACAACTACTCTAAAAACACCAACAAAAACACTAGCAAAACCGTTACCTTCCCCGGCAACGGCGCCAAAATTTGACGCGCCTAAAATGTCGCACTAAAAGACGGCCAAATTAACAATTTATATACCACTAAACACACTAATTAGCACTAATTATAAACTAGTAAAATAGCAAGCAAGGGGTCGAACCCAAGAGAAGATGGGTTTTGCGATAGTGAAATTAAAGAGCAATTAGAACAATTGTGACAACAATAACAACAAATATATAAAAAGGGAGGGTTTTGGTTGAGTTTTCAATTGTGACAAAAGCAAGACAAATTCAAACAAGAGTGCAAAGCAAGTAATCAATCAAGAGTTTAAAGATGGAAATTAATCAATATTAAGAGAGACTTAACCCGACCCAAAGTTTGGCACTTTAGTTGACAAAACCCCTCAATCAATCCTTCAATTATATATTATCACCCTATTGTGAAGATAAATCTTCTAAATCTCCTTAGTAATGGCCAAATGACAAGGAAATCACACTTAATCAAATAACCCAACTTATCAATTCTACCAAGTAGAAATCACATACATTGGTCAAATTAACAAGAAGATATGAGCACAAGATATTCAATAGAGGTAATTAGACACAATGAAATCACAATTAATGCTTAATTACAAGTTAATCCTTTACTTGCTAATTAAGCCAAGAAGAAATCACATTCATTAGCATAATAACAAGGTGTTGCAAAGATGGGATTACAAGGAAATCACACTTAATAATCCCAACAACAATAAATTAAGGAACTTGATTAATTAAGCAACAAGGAAATCACACTTAATTACTCAATATAAACAAGGATTCCAAAATTCAAACAATAAACACAAAAGGATTAACAATGATAATGAAAATTAAGGAAGGATTAAAGAGTCTTACAACCAAAGATTAAGCCTTGAGTCGGATTAAGAAGGGAGATTAGTTCTCCATAATTAGATCTAAACCCCAATTCAAAAGATGAAAATATTCCCAAATTACAACTTGATTAATTAAAGTGAACAAAAGATCTTGAAAACCTAGAGACAATCATCTATATATAGTCTAGGTATGAAAGGGATTAATGGGCCATAACATGGTGCAAGCCCGTAATCAAAACATGATAAAACACGCTGAAACCCAGATATTTCGCACCGTGCGAAATATGGGTCCTGGAATTTCGCACGGTGCGAGTTCCCTGCTGGACAGCATTTTTTCCAAAGGCCATATCTCTCTCGTTACTTGGCCAAATGAGGCGTGTGACCTACCATTGGAAAGCTAAGAACATAAGCTTTCACCTCCACTTGGCCTTGCATCGATACGAGCTCTAGAACTCATGATATACCCATTTGAAGTCGATCCTTATGCAAACGACGCTTCAAATCTTCAATTGCTTCATCCTTTCACTTCTTCATGTCTTAGCTAGTCTTCTTTCTTGCTTGTAAATGTTTTGTACCACGGTAGACTTCAAGACATGCCTTTGCTTCCGATCATTACTCAAAACTCCATTACTAACCCGGCATTGAGAATATGGTAAATGTGACGTAAATCATGTGAAACCACGTCCCAATGCCGCTTTATTATGTATAAAATAAGCTAAATATATAGTAGAAATACGAGCCTATCAGGCGCGCTCAAGTCACCGGGGCCAGATAGTATTCCAGTCATTTTTTATCAAAAATGTTGGTTTATCGTGAAGAACGATGTTACAAAAGCTATTCTTTCAATGCTAAATTCGGGGGTGATTCTTAAGGAGTTGAATCGTATTTTTATCACGTTGGTTCTAAAATGTGATAACCCAAAAGAGGTTGGTGACTACCGGCCTATTAGCTTGTGTAATGTGATTATGCGTATTGTTACTAAGTGTATCACGAATCGGTTGGCGAATATCTTGTGGGGGATTTCAAAATGCGTTCATTCCTGGGAGGCAAATCTCGGATAATATTCTTTTGGCCAATGAGTCAATACATTGCATTAATTCACACAAGAAAGGTAGCACAGGTAGGCATGCCTTCAACGCGGACATGAGTAAGGCTTATGATCGTGTGCGATGGGACTTCTTGAGGGCCATATTATAAAAAAGTGGGTATCCCAGTTAAACTAGTGACACTCATTATGAACTGTATCACCACAGTGTGGTATCAAGTTCTTTTCAATGGAGCACTTCTCGACTTGTTTCTGCCAAAATGTGGACTTCAACAGGGGGATCCCCTCTCTCCATATTTGTTTGTGCTTTGTATGGAGGTGCTCTCCTGTAAAGTGCTTCAGTCACAGGCCTATGGTAGGTTAAAAGGTATTAGCGCACCTTTTCTTTGCGGATGATGCGGTTTTCTTTCTTCAAGATAAAGGAGACTCGCCAAAGGAGCTGAGGGACTTACTTGAGAAATACTGCTTCGCCTCGGGCCAAGTTCTAAATGAAGGTAAATCGAGAATCTTGTTCAGTCCGAACACGACACTGGGAAGGCCAATCAATGTTTGAAGACGTTACAGATAAAAGGAAATAAGGAATAGGGAAATATCTTGGGCTTCCTACGGATTTTCAGGGATCAAAGAAAGATCCATTTAGGGGTCTAATTGAAGTTGTTATGAAAAGGGTTTCTTCGTAGAATGGGATTTTTCTATCACCAGCTAGAAGGTTGACTCTAATTTCGTCCGTCTTATCAAATCTATCTAATTTCTATCTATCAGTTTTCGAAATTCCGGTAAGTGTGACAAATAAGCTGAACTCTCTTTTATCACATTTTTGGTGGGCGGGTTGCAAAACGGGGGAAACAATTCATTGGTGTAGTCAAAAATTTCTTAGTTTACCAAAACGGAAGGGTGGTCTTGGTATTAGGAATATTGAGTGTCTTAATCAGGCAATGTTAGCAAAGCATGGATGGAAGATACTAGCGGGGAAGTATTCATATTTTAGTCGTGTTTTTAGGATGAAATTATTGGGTGTTGAGGGCGACAGAGAGGCTATAAGGAGGCGGAAGTGCTCTAATTTGTCCTGGGGGCGAGGAGTGTGCTTCATGGCTTGGACTTTGTACGTCAACATGTGGGGTGGAAGCCGGGATTGAACTCAGGCCTAAACATTTGGAGTACTAAATGGGTTGCTGGGAGATGCCCGGAGCCTAGGGAGGGGTTATTGACAATAGATCATGCGATATTAAGGAATTTATCAATTGCTGATCTAAGGCGAAATTATGGTACCTCGAATGATGATTCATGGAACGAGGGAATTATTCGGTATCTGTTCACAGATGAGTGATGTAATGAAATATTGGCTATGCCCACTTGTAGGTCGCGGAAATCGGACATTACTTACTGGCTACATAATAGTAGGGGTGATTACACAGTGAAAGGTGGATATGGTGTGATTTTCGAGACATTTATGCAACAAAAAAGATCACTTAAGGATAAAACTCGACTTGATGAAGATGGCCGTAATTTCTGCAAAAGGAAATTATTGGAAATTACCGGGACCAAAAGTGTGGCAAATACTAGTCTGGCCAATCATAACTGACTCTCTCTCGGCTGGGATTAATTTTGCGCGAAGAAATATCATCATTGATCCCAATTGCAAGGCTTGTATTCATAATGGTATGGTTATTGAAACTAAGGAACATTTGTTTCGGGACTGTGACATTGCACGGCATGTTTGGGCTTGTACAGACTTGGGAATTAGGGATTGTCAGAGCTCGAGGTTGAGTATTAGGAAATGGATTATAAAATGAATAAATTATTTGAGTAAGCTAGAGAGTGCATAGTTTGCTTTGGTGAGATTCCTTGTAACATTATGGTGTCTATGGACAATGCGAAATAGGATTATCTTTCAGGGTGAGGTTTTTCACTCGCGGAGGTTTTTTAATGAATGGTCTAGAGTGGTGGAGTTGGCTTATCAGGCAGTCAATAAAGCAAGGGAGGAGAAGGAGAGTAGGACTGCTGGTTCGTATTCCCCAGTGGATAATCAGATCTTGGAAATACGAGATAGTAAGCCGATATGTGTGGTGGGGATTTCTGGTTCATGTGCTAATGTCAGGGTTATGGTGGATGCGGAATGGAATAGTAATACGTCTGCCGACATTGGATGGGTGGCTTTTGGGGAAACAAGGGATTATATCTTTAAAGGTTGCCGAAAAATCAAAGCGGCCCTTGGTATTCGGGAAGTACTCGTTTAGGCGTGACAACGCGCTTTATGGCACTTGAAAGTTTCTTCATATTGCCTTTCACTAATCTTGTTTTTTGCAGGTGTCGAGAGAACGCATCATCTCACAAAGGAGCTTCTTGATGACATCCAAATTAACTGAACTTATGTGTAATTTTTTCGAGCTTTCTTAAAGTTAATTTTTTTATGTTTAAGTTGGTGAATTCAGAAACTTTATGGCATAGCTCGGTTTCTTTAAAACAAAACTCTAAAACTTTATCATAAAGCTCAGATTTTACACCATACAACTGGTTACAACTAGTTATAGGATCTATTAACTACCCCTTACCCCGCAATTTGCGAGAGCGATTAAGACACTGGGTAATGTCGTTATTGTTGTTGTCCCACATTAGTACATGACATATTGACACTGTAACCATCTTTCGCAATTGACTACGAGTTTTGCTTGTGATTGTCATCAGGTTATGACATCGCATAATCCAGTAAGTAGACTATATAACCAGTTGTACAGGTTGTATAGTTCAGAATTCGAGCTTTATAAAGAATAACTCGAGCTAACACTTACAAATAATGAGCTTTATAGCTCGGAAAAAATACACAAAAACCCATTTAGATTTGTTATGGTTGTACAATGCTCTTATACAACCAGTTGTATAGTAATATTTGTGTCGCATAATCCCCTTTTCTTTGTTATAACTTGTAACCGCCACAAATAAGGATTTGTACATGGTTACAACTAAAATAAGGGAGACTCGTAATTTGACTTAAACATATTGGTATTGTAGATCCCGATTTTACGGTTTTTTAACTCACTAATTAAATATCGGTCGCGGTAGGAAACTATAAATCAAGTAATTGACAGAACTGAGGAATTTCACTTGTTTATGTAATTGCATTGTATAACTTGAAATAGGGGAAGAGAATGACAATTAATGATTGGTAAAAACCGACTTAACATCCGATACGGTTCAGTTGTTTCTAGCATCCTATTGCACCTTCAGACTCCTCCGTTGTACATTCAAGACTTACATAAGAGGATTTTACACGAGCATTATTTGAAAACCAGATGCATATAAAAGGTATAAAACGGTCGTACCAGAGATATTGGCAGAAAAGGAAGCTTGGCTGTCTAGCGGAATTTCTGCACACAAGGCCTTGTTATTGATGAGAGTCATATAATTCATGTTGTGTCAGATAGGATTCTGTTTTCGTTCATTCTCAGGAGTCGGGAACTCTTGACGGACTAACAGACAAAATGGCTTGGCTGTCTATCTCACCATCCTCCACACAACAGTGCTTGCTTCATCAATCAAGTTCTGAACATCTTGTAGCTCTACTCGCATCTTTTCAGATGGAAGGCCTGTTTGGCATTCATTTCCAAAGACGAGTCGAGTTGTTCTCTTCACGATTTCTGTCCTTTCCGACTCTAATATATCTACCTTTATCGACATCGTACACATATCTTCTTCCAGAATGTTGTGCTCCTCTTCTCTTAAACAATCCTCAAATATACAATGCTGGTACTCAGCTATTAGAGTATCAAATTCGGTTTCCCCATTCTCTTTCACCTCCATAAGAGCTGATTTTTCGTTCATTACATTCTGCAAGGCAAACTCGGTTTCATTGACAATTTTGGCTGCCTTTTGCATCTCCAAACTCACAACCTGAATCTCATTGTTGAGCTTTTGCCGCTTCAGATTCAAATCTTCAACATCCTTCTTTATGGCGCATAGCTTTTCTCGGGTTTGCTTGATCTCATTGTGAATTTTTGTTTTCTGTTCCTCGGACTTTAACAGTTCAGTTGCCTTACTGCCAACTCTCCAACTACTCTGCCCTGATGGAATTTCATCTCTCTGAACATTGTCTATGGAAATAAGAACTCTTTCATTTTCTTGTCGTTGGTTCTCTTCCTTTAGTTTGGCTTTCAGCAACAACAAATTGTTCCTAGTTTCAGCTTCAGTTGCTTGAATCTCTCTCTTTTTGGCACTGATTTCAACACTTTGAGCTTGAAGACGGGCTAGATTGTCCTTCTTTTGACGGAAGGAGGACACTGAAGCATCAATCCTTGCCTTTACTCTCGTTACTCGCTGCTCATAGTAAGCAAATGATGAAAGAATACTTGTAAGTGTAACTCTAATTGCAGCAAGCTTATTATCAATAAGAGCCCGTCTGGAACGGAAATCCGAGGAGAGGATTTTATGGGATTCAATCTCCTGTTGCTTGAATTGGATGTGATCCTTTTCAGCTTCTATTTCTTTTGAGATAATATCACACTTGAGAACGGCTTCCTCGAGAACTCGAAACTCATTAATAAAATTGGCAGAATTTGATAGATTTTCTCGGGCTTTGTCTAGTTCGACTCTCAAGAGAACAAGCTCATCCTCCATTTGCGAATAATAACAAGTTCTACCATCAAGTCCATTGTCTGTAAGACCCTCAGAATCGGCAAGGAAGTCAGAGGTAGGGTTTTGTTCATCTATCTCAACAGACCTCACTTCATCTATCATTGTTTTGCAGACAGGAGAGCTTTCCGACTCCTGGTTGTCATGTAGATCTTGAAAACTCAAGGGACCTGCCAAAGAACTTTGATGTTCATCTGACTTTGAACTTGTCATACGAACCACATTTTCATGCGCGTCAAGATTGGAGACGTCACCTTCCTCTAAGGCATCTTCTTCAGCAATTGGAATATGCTCATCCACATCCTTAATGGTACTTGCATCAATAGAATCATCAAAATCGTGTGGATGCCCTAGTAGGTCAACCTCAGCAAGTTTTTCCGAGAAGTCAGATTTTCCAGTTTCCAGGGAGTTGTCATGCAAGGCAGATGAAAGCTTCCTCTTCAAATCATCTCTCTCCTGCATTGCTGTCTCATATAAACTCATCAGCATCTCATTTTCCTCGTGCAATTCAGCGAGTTGATGCTCTAAATCCTCCGAATGTTTCCCCTCTGTACCCTCCATGTCAGGAACCATATTAATTTCCATGTTTTGAGCTTCATAATTGCCACCATTTTCAGCATTTAAACTGACTTTGGCGTTCTTCTCTTCAACTGCCCTTTCATACAATTCTATCAGCTTGCTGTTGTCCTCCACTAGAACTTTAATCTTAGCTCGTAATTCATCATTCTCTTTAGAAAGAGTAATGGCCATTTCATGAGCTTCAGCTTCTCTCTGACTTGCTGCCGCAATAGCATCCACCATCGCTTTCAGCTCTACATCACTAGTAAGAGTGGAAGGAACTTCACTTGTCAATGTTGATATTTTATCATTTGCTTCTTCAGCAGATCTAAGTGTCTTTAACTCGGTTTCTAAATCCTTGATGTGCCTGTCCAACGTAATAAAATGTAAGCTAAATAGCTTATCAGGAATATCTACAAAATCTCCAGTTTGGCTTAGAAAAAATGAGGACGAGAACTTCTGGAAAAAATCTCCCTCTCAAAGCCAGTTACTATGGTTCATAATTGTTTCACTATGTCATCCAAAATTATCAATGCCCACGAGGAAGCTAAGTAGCTCTATCTGTAGTCTACAGTGAACTGTGACGCAGCAATGGAAAACATTTGACAACCCAGTTTGTTACTGTAACCACAACAAGTCTCCCCTAAAGCCGCCTTATGATAAAACAGTGAGACAACTTTAAACAGCTGTTTGTATTGTAACCAAATAGATTCAAGGGAGATATACCTCTCCAGTGTCTCTTTCTCCTCCAATCTGGAGTCAAGTTTCTTCCGTAAAGAATTAATTTCTGCCTGGTTCTGAAAAGCCTGTCAAAAAATATTTCATTAGTACAGAGCAGCTGCGTTATAATCTGAAACTAAGATAATAGATAGTAGAAATTAGTTTGGTGTTCACACCTGTAGTTGCAAGAATTCATTTTCCTCTTTAATGGATGATTGCCCAGATGCCGCAGACTCCTGATTAAGGAAGACCCACAAGGTAGATGGTCAAGATAAAGTACACAAGCACATCTAACATAGTACTATTTCTCTCAATTTTATTACATTGGTGATATGACTGACGTCAACTTTGACCATCAATTTCTAGTATGAGTAGAGATACGATGAAATTTTAGACACTTGATTTATCAAAATAACAGATACATTGTTAAAAAGTTGTATATCTACTATATTTTGTGAAAAATGTTGGTCAAAGTCAAAATCTTTTTATTAGGAATCAAATGAAGACAATATAAATAGAGCGGAGGGAGTATATTATGTTGGTGATAAGTGTAGATAGTGTGATTTTCTGAGAAGGATTGAACTACTGCACTTTTTATTGTGAATCTGAATTTTTCTGTCTTACTTCAATCATTTGATAGCAATAAAGCATTAATCCTTAATCAGATTTGGTGTTAGCTGACAAATACTCCGTAAAACATAGATGACATTTTAATATAAATGAAGATCAGTGAAGCACCTGAACATCTGATGAATCTGTTTTATGCATAAGCTTCCAGTCAAGTGCTTCAAGTAACTGTATAGATCAATTAATAATGGAAGGTCAATCCTAATAATCATTTAAGTTATATAGCTTAGAAAGTTCATAGTCAATCAATAACACCTTATTCTGCAATGCTGAAATCTGTTCGTTCATTTTTTCTCTTTCACCGTCTTCATAGAAAGATTTTAATCTGCAAATGTAGAGTAATATACAAATAAACATCAACTGTAGAGCTTTTGAAATACTTTCTAAGAAATGTAGTTATTCCCTCCAATTCTTTGAAATTGCTCCATATTTTCAGGATACCTTTCACAAATTTCTATGAATCAGCGGGAGTAGTACTCTGTAATAGGTCTTATAGGGCAAGGTACACCTAGTGTCTTGACTACACTAGCTCATCAAGGTGTTATAACAGGAACACACACACATCATATTTTTGTTAGTATCTTTGACCTTGAGTTATGACTTGTGAATAACAAAATAGCCCTCAGCATTGATATCACAACTTCACAAGAAAAATAGCTCCATGCAATCAAGCATTTAAGATCATACGAGAAACATAGACTGCCAACATACCGTCTAAGTTCTTCTGTCAAACGCAGGTTTTCCATGGCAAATCTTGTCACTTCCTGATTCCTATCGACCTGAGCACGCAAAACTTCTATTTCTTTCAAGTGCTCCTCTTTCTCCTTCAGTAAGTGTGCCTCAGCAGATATTTTTCCAGAAGCAACAGCTTCTAACCTCTTAATTCCTGCTTCCCTAAACCTGAGCCTCATTTTCAAACCTTGAATTTCGTCTTCCCTTTGTTTCGCCTGCATTAGCAACAGTACGCCAAGTTGTCAATAAGCCATTAAATGGGGAGTTCACTAGCTTAAAATTGTTAGACTAACTCAGACATTGCTTCTTCTAGATGCAGCTGCTAAACACCACAGACATTAATTTCTCCCTTTGAAAGGAACTTTGAAAAAAATAAAACTAACGAATTAGAGTTGAATAAACTTCAAATTCTAATACGACAGCAGTTTATGGAAACACACCAGTTGCATAGCTGTCTTATTTTCAGCTGTTAGTGATTGCAAAGCCGAGTCTTTGTCCTTTTCTCGTCTAAGTGCTCCAACAAGAGCAACTTCATATTCATTCTTCTGAAGAAAACCATAGAACATACGGAGTATTTAACTAACCTGTAACAAACTGAATCACCTTGCCAAAATAACAGAAGCACGAACCTGAGATTGCTTTTTGTCAGATCCCAATGGACTAAACGAACCATTAAGCCCTTCCCACTTAAAAGCTCCTGGTGAACCTAGCAAACTCAGTGACTGGGCTTCACAGTCCTGGTTTCCTTGTCCTCCATTAGCTAAACTACGCAGATGAGAAACTTCTTTCTGCAAAATGGTGAACTAGGAAATTAGCTTTTTTTGTACAAAATATCTCAAAATTGCAATGAGCTTCCGAGACAATCTCATTAACCCTCAATATACGTTCCTATCGCTTCTATTTGACATATTCCCTGATATTGATGCACGGAGACCAAAACGTTCTAAATTCTCAATAACATTGTACAAAGAGCAAGGTATGACTTCTGTGCTTCATAAAGAACTTGAATTGACAACTTAACTAAGATACTATGGCCCCACTTATATGGCCCCAACTGAGCCTAGAGCATCAAAGATAGGGAACCCAAACAGCTAAATTATCGAGATTTACACTAACTTCTAAGAAACAACATTTGGCCTGCCCTATACTGAAAATGTACATTTTGAGTCCCAGGGTTGGTATAGAAGACAATTCAATACCTTCAGCTGCTGAATTTGCATTCTCATGGCAAGCACATCACCAGAGGCATCTTCGTTTATGATTGCCTGAAAAGGAATAACAACCAAACCATAATTGCTAGCAAGAAGATGTGGAGCAGTATTTTTAGGACGAAAACGTAGTTGGTTCATGGTGCTACAGAAAACAAATGTCAATATAACATACATTGTTCTTTATAAATTTAGCACGCTGAGCAAACTTCAGAGTGCTTAATGTCTCCAGTGAGCAGCTGCAAGAAGACGGGAAATAGTATGGATTATTACAAGTAAAAAATAAATGTGCCATTAAAAGACTTGGAATGTGAAGAATGTGAAGAAAAGGTGAGTGATGAAGAAATGACTAACCCATTAGAAGGACTAATATTAGCAATGATAATTGTTTTTGAATTTCCTCCCAGTGAATCCTGACCAAATTTGAAAGTTAGGGTAACTATGTTATGGCTTTAATAGCGTCCTTAGAAAAATGCATTCAAGTAAAATGATGTTGACTTATACCTGAAGCAAGAAGGTTAATTTTGAATCTCGATAAGGCACATGAAGAGATTTTCCGTTGGATATGCTCACAAGGTTCATAATCACCAATCTGCATGAACCAAAGACAAGTTAAAAGAGAAACAACTTGAATTAGACGTGTAGTTGTGCAATAGTTACTGTGACCAATGTGAAGAACTCAACCGAAAGTAAGGACATACCCAAGAGTTGAAAGTGACTTGTTAATATTCGTAGCTTCCTTAAGTCGCTCACCTTCTGCCCCAGAACTCTTTTGCCTGTGGTGATCATCTTTTGGTCAGAATGAACATTGAAAACTAATCTAGCAGCATGGAACAATATATAACATATAGGAGTAACTTCCTTCTAAAATCACCTTTCAGAGCCTGCCAGATCTACAAGATTTAGTCGAGCAAAACGATGATGGGTAACACCTTGAGATTCCCACTGTCAATTTCAAGTTATCAATAAAAATAGCATTCATTATTGAAGTTTATATACTATACTGTCTCAAAAACATCACGCCTATGGAGGGAAACTCTACTTACCGTACTCTCAATCACACATGTAAAAACACTATGGGAACGACTGCTTGCACGATTCATATTTGTGGCTGCCACCTTCCTGTTCATGGAACCCTGACATAGCGCAATAATTCTGTATCAATCACTTGTAGAAAGAAGAAACAGGAAACATGGAACATAACTTGTGCTGGAAGAACTAATTCAATTTAGTGGATTACTACCTCAAGCAATTGTTGCATTACATCTCGAGCACTTGAAACCTCTAGCTCTGTGAGGTTTTCCACATAAATGCCTTTCTTTAAATCTTCTCTAATCTGCAGAATAAGATTGATAAGGTCTACAAGTTAGAGTAAGAGCAAAAATTCAAAGGGTTTGAAACGTATGCAGTAGAAAAACCGCAAGCTTGTTGCTGTTACCGAGAGCAAGGTCTAAAAGGCCTAAGCTGCTATAATAACAGTCTTACGATTAGCCAGTTTGCTCATGCCGCTTACCTGTAAGTTCGATGAAGATGGGTTCAAAAGATCAAGAATGTGCTCGTTGTAAATTTCCAAAAATGAGCATTTACAAGTAAACCGAAACTTTTCTTCTCTGCGAGCCTCTTTTTCCTGTAATGGAACGTGAAAATTGCCCTTATGATTTTGCAAACAAAACTAGATAAATACAAAATGAGTGCACCAGCAAGATTGACTATGATATGTAAACATATTCTATCTGATTCTGCTAGCAGTAAACCTGCGCGGCGTTGTGGGCTATGTCAGATAAAGGGGCTTAGAAACATTTTATACTCAAATACCATATAAGGACTGTACAATGGCATGTATTGATAATATTTTCATTCTTACTCCACATATTCTTCAAGCCGCGGATAGATTCTATCAGTTACATGTAGCGTCTTAAGAAAAAAACCTACCTTTTGAATCCTGGTAAACAAATATTCAAAAACTCTAGGCGTCATCCCACAGTTGACACTGTGTCGTCTAGTGCCGCTTTCTATATCTCCCAACATTGTATGAGTTTTTCCACTTCCAGTCTGCAAAAGAAAAATGAAACAAGAATAACATCAACCATAAAGCACAAATTAAGTAATCAACGAAACAAGAACTTCCATGATGCATAGGTGCATATCAGTCTTAATGCCAGTGTATCATACTCCATCTAAAGAAATAGGTTAATTATTGCTCGAATACTCCATTTACAATTCAATTTCCTCAGCTTTTATTGGCCATGTAAAACGATTCTTAGTTAGACCTGGACTACAAGCAGGCTACTATAAGTCTGTTAGGCAAAAAATTAAAAAATTAAACAATTAAACTGAAGCCACAACGACTTACTTGTCCATAAGCAAACATGCAGCTATTGTACCCAGCCACGGTGTTTTCCACCATAGGCACTCCTGCCACTCTAAAAAGCTTCTCCTGCTCATCATATATGAGTGAAGTTTAACACGAGTATAAAGCCTGGCTTGCTAAATCCTATAAGGTCGGAAAGTAATTATTAACATTGCACGAAAAAGAAGTTAACAAACCTGTGAAACTGTTTCATCAGCAACAACATCGAAGGTGAAGCGTGATTCAGGGTGTCCGGTCCAAGTAATTGTTTGGGAACTTTCTTGCTTAACACATCTACTATAGCCTTGTAGTGATATCTCGGAGCTGTTTAGAGGACGAAGTCTAATGATCACCTGTGAATCGATGTTGCAATGTAAGTCCGCGTCACAACATACACAACGTACAAATTTATGCAATCGTGTGGTAGACAACATCACCAATAACCAATTGCTACCGAATATACCAACAAACTACTGACTGGCCAATGTACGGGAATATCCGTCCTTCATTCCAAAGTGCTCATCCATTCCACATTTCAACACACTACCAACGGAACATAATCCCTCATCTCTCATCATCAAGAAAACTACAAGACTACAATGATGAGTATGACAGATGCCAATTGTGCAACATCAAACATCTCCTCTCAGCTATATAGTCATAATTTTTAGCTCAACTAGGTAACACCCTTCTTAAGACGCCTTTCTCGGAACATCTCAAGCTTCATACCTCCAATTATTGACCTCTTCATTTTCACTTCCACTTTGATTTCACTCATCATGTATACAATAACTTCATAACCTAGCTCAAATGCTCAATCATCAAATACGTCAGGTATACTAATCATCGATATCACTTCTCAGATAAATAACAACTTCCTAACCTAGCTCAATCATCAAACATGTCTATACACCTAATCATCTTTATCAATTTCTCACATACATAATCATAACTTCGTAACCTAGCTCAGTCATCAAACATATCAGTAAACAAATCATCTATATCACTTCTCACATAGATAATCGTTACTCAATACTTCATAACCTAGCTCAATCATGAAACATGTCACTACATTAAACATCGGTATCACTTCCTCACATATATAATCATTACTTCGTAACATAGCTCAATCATCAAACACATCAGTACACTAATCATCAGTATCACTTTCTCACATATATATAATCAATTAATCATAACTTCGTAACTTAGCTCAATGATCAAACATAGTCAGTACACTAATCATCTATATCGCTTCTCTCTCTCTCTCTCTCTCTCTCTCTCTCTCTCTCTCTCTCTCTCTCTCTCTTCATAACCCCGTAGTCTAGCTCAATCATCAATGTATCAAACACCTCAGTACACTAATCACCAGTATCAATTTCTCACATATATAATCGAAACATCTAAGCTCAATCATTTGGCACGGCAGTACACTAATCATCTATATCACTTCTTTTGCCTAAAATCAAACATATATAACTTCATAATCTAGCTCAATCATCATCAAACACGCCAGATTATCACCTCCTTTCGCCTAAAATCAAATCCTCAAACCCTAGTTCCTCAAAACAAAACACAAATCCGCCTATTTCCTTCATCAATCCAGTAAATGAACAACAATAAAACAAGAAACTAAAATCGAATCAAATTAATCAATCAACAAAAAAAGTATATAATCATCAAATTCACCTGCACATTATGTTCTTTCCAGAACGACGGATCTTCAGACAAATCAAAGCAACGAACAGCCACCACATTATTATTATTATTGTTATTAGCAGCAGAATCACGAAACTCATCTATCTCATTAAAGTTCCGAGTAGTAGAAGACTGCAACAACAAATTATCTCGCGAAATCGACTTCGCAATACTCCGCGTAGCACGATTCGACTCAGGCGCGTCATGGAAAACTGTCCGATTCTTCACCGTACTCGGCGTCTCGGTACTAAATGACGGAATTTTAAACATCGTTTGATTATACTATGAGAACGATTGGGAGATTAATAAATTAATTAGGGCTTTGTAAATGTGAGTGAAGTGTGAGAGTGTGGAAGATGAAGTGAGGATTTGAAAGGAACGGTAAGTAAATGGGGTGTTTGAATTTGTATTAGGCAGGAATTCAAATTTTTGAAATTGAGGTATGTGGAATTGTGGAGCCTAGGGATGGCAATGGGTAGGGTCCGCCTAGACCCGGACCCGACCCGAGATTTTCCCTTTGGACCCGTACCCGACCCAGACCCGCAAGGTCTAAAATTTGAGGACCATACCCGGACCCTATGGGTAAGGGTAGGGTCTGGGTCTACCCGGGTCCGAGTTTCACCACTTTAAGAACAAGATTAACAGCTATAGGGTCTATAATATTAAAAAAAAAAAAATCATACTACTTTAACATTATGAGTTTATTAAACTGCCGTTAATGGTGCTTGTCGGTCGCCGGCTATTAGAGAGGTGGTTGCCAGTCGCGTATCAGTGCTGTGGTGGTGGTTTTCTTGTGTCAGTGGTGGAGTGGTGGTATTGTCAGAAGAGTTTGCTTGAGTTTTATCACTTTATGGGACGAGGGAAGAGAAAGAGAGTTTAGTTGGGTTTCTACAGTCTGCCAGTATGAATTCAGAAAAGTTGTAATTTTGATTTTTTTTTCTTTAATAAAGGGTCTAAGGGTCGGGTATGGGTCTCATAACTTAGACCCGGACCCGGACCCGAAATATTTTCTTAAGACCCATACCCGACCCATACCCATTGGGTCTGAAAAAATGAGACCCATACCCGACCCATTAGGGTCCGACCCTCAGGGTCTGGGTCGGGTCCCCGACCCACTGCCATCCCTAGTGGAGCCAGATTTGAAGAGGTGTGAAAAGACACTTCGTAGGCTATGTGGTATAGTTTTATTATACAACCAAGGAGGTGGCAATCGGGTCACTCGGTTCGTTTTCGGATCGGGTTAAGGCGGTTCGGGTCATGTTGGGTTCGGGTTTGATCGGGTCATGTCGCTTATTTGGTTCGAGTCGGGTTCGGGTTGGGTCACTTACGGGTGGGGATAACCGGGTCAATAACTACAACAGGTCGGTACGGGTTCGGGTCGGTTGACTTAATGGGTTGGGATATATCGGGTCAATATGCTTGACCTGGTCGAGTTTGGTTCGATTTCAGGTCATTCATGGGTCGACTCATTTGTATTGTCGGGTTGAGTTTCTAAAATCAACACTGATATTGTACTAACTTTTTACACTATCAATACTATCAATATCAATCAATCATCAATATCAATATCAATCAATCAATCAATATATCTATCTATATTATTAAAGTAAGCTTTTTTCGAGCGATTATAGAGACTCCAACTTATTATAAACACTTTCGACCAATAAGAATAAAATAATGTAAGGAGATAAAAATATAAATCACGTGAAACTCTACCCAAATAAACCATACATAATCCTATTTGCATAGCAAAATTAATTGTTGTTGGACTCTTAGCCATATATATACATGCCTTGCGGATCGACTTCAATAGGTTCTTCTGTATTACGAAGGAAAGGAGCAGAGCGAGATGCTTATGATGGCTTAGGCTATTGGAATTCCCTGAATACAGTGGTTCATGGCGGGGCTGTTTGCGACCCATATGGAATGCTGGATATATGAATGATGAATCATGGAGTTTCTGGTGTGCTTGGGATGTAATTATCTCCTATATAAATTGCATGAAAAAAATTCAAGATGTTGTTAACTTGACAGATCTAAAGAATAAAATTGATTTGCTAATGTTAGAGGCAGAAAAGGCTGGGATTGATGCTACCGACGTTGAATTGCGAAACAAAATCCAAGCATTGGTACAAGAAATAAAGGAGAGTCTTGTAGAGGCTCTTAGTAAGTCTGAGTTAGTGGAGGAGTATGAGAAACTGACAGCCGAAATTGAAAAGGTAATCGAAGCTAATGGCAATAGACCTCATATAAATGATTCAAGAGTAGAGGTCAATGTTGAAGGAAGCTTTTTTCGAGCTATTCTAAAGAGTACAACTTTTTCGAACTACTTTCGAGCAGATATTAGATAAAGATATGTGGCAAAACATAACTGTTAAATAGTTAATGCACGTATAAATACTATACTAATGCTAATCTAAGATAAACGGTAAAAGTCCTCTCAATTATGAAACTTTACATAGATAATTATAAAGCAAGGAAAGGATCTGGTGTATTATCATCTTTCGTTGCTGCTCCCTACCCTCGCATTAATTTCTATCCTTTATATTGTGTTTCTTCGTTCATGCGTCCTTAACTAGGTTCTTGAGCCATGCTGTCCCCTTACCCTTTAATTTTACGGTGTTGATCTGTGAGATTATCTAATACTCTTTTTATCTCATCCATGTAGGTAATGGTGATTATGACAAGATTAATTATGAAGTTACTGATTCAACTCTTCAATTCCGATGATTGATAGGTCGTAAAATACCAAAACACGTGAGATTATTAAGGTGGAGAAAATCACACTTGGTATGTAGATATATGATGTTGATAAGCAATTTTTGATAGGTTGGATTTCTTTGTAATTCATTCACTCAACTCTATTACGTAAAGATATACATTAGAGAAATTATTTCATTATCTTTCAACCTGAAATATTGTCTATCATATTCAACGCATGCTCAAAATAGGAGATAATTAGCGTTTTCAACAATAGCATATTGTTGAAGGACCAAAAATTGAAGATGATAGCCAGAGAAGGGCATGTGAGACTTTGCAAATGCAGGAGGAAGCAATAACTGAACACTAATCCTTGCAAATTAAACAGATTTAAAACGGAGCAACGCTTTTACAGGGAGTCTTGGTAGGAAGTCATTTACTATTAGGTGATCAGGAATTACTGCGAGTCTTGCAACCTTATGTAGTTGAACCATCATTATTATGATACAGGATGCACTATTCAAGGCCTAAATACAATGGGATTAGCTCACAAACTAATAAACTCAACGTTGAATTTGAGTACAACACGAAATCAACATGCAGTACTCCGATTTTAAATGGGATTAGCTCACAAACTAAAAAGAGCAAAATTGAATTTGAGTATAAGACGGAACCAACATGAAATATTCCGATTTTAAATGAGATTAACCGTTAGCTCACAAACTAATAAAAGCTACTTTGAATTTGACTATAAGACGGAACCAACATGCAATACTTGAGATCAGAGTTGGCTCACAAGGATTTTTTATTTTGGTAAAAGTGTATTAAGGACTAGCTTAAAACCCGTGCAAAATTGCACGGGCATATAAAAATAAACTTTTTTTTTTCAAATTTATATTTATATCTTTATATTAGGATTAAGAGCTAAGAGAGGTTATGACATAAGTTAAAATAATATTCAATGTAATAGGAGTTATTTCCTTTGTACCAATTTATTTACCTTTTTTTAATTCATTGTGAGAGGTATTTTAATCACGGGTAAACAAATGATTGGGACGGAGATAGTAATAGTAATTAAGTGTCATTACATAGGTACGAATGATAACCTTTGAGATGTATAAATGTTATAAGGGTTTTTCTAACTTATGTCCACTGGACATAGGTTAAGAAAGCCAAAAATAGAAAGAATTTAATGATGTCTTTATGGGAAATTGTAATATACAATTACTTTTATTTTTTTTCCAAGGAAAACATTTAAATCTTTCTATTTTTACTTTCTTAACCTATGCCCACTGGTCATAGGATAGAAAACCCGATGTTATAAACCTAGTATTATATAAGTAAGGATCCTTTTCAATTTTAAAACGAAATGGAGGTCCATTACTTCTTACTGGCCGGATCATCTCCTGGCCAGATTATATTATCTTGTATTCTTGTGAGAGGAAATAAACCCTTCATTTCTTTTATTAGGAAATGGTGAGGATCAAACTCATAATAATAGATATTTAAGTGACCGCAATAAATGAGTTTGTATCATCTCCATTTTTCTAAAAAAAAATTAAGGCACCATTTCCTCTCCAGGATAATATAATACTACTATTATTTTTCCAATGCCTTTTTCCTTTATTTTTCAGCACAAAATTTGGACATTAGATCGTCGTTAGTTGAATTCTATTTTAGAAATGTCTTTGATGAACAATTTGATCCTACACAGTATCCACCCAATTTGCTCTACTTGTCATCTAATAATTAGCTAACTACTCTTTCCATGTTTTTGTGCTAAAAAAAATGATCAGAACGGAGTAAGTATTTCAATCTAATGCGACAACTCTTAAATGATAATGTTGGACAATCACCCATCTACAATGGATGGATAACATTATAACTCAAAATCAAAAGATAATGTTGGGCAATGATTAGCCAGGATTATGTAATTCACTTATGCAATTAGAAGTGAACATGACAATTATTTGCAACCCGTTTCATTTGTAAAGAACCTTGATAATCAATAAATTGATACCCAAATCATTACACTCGCGAAAACAAATTTAATGGCGAAGACGATTTGTTTTCCCTTATTTACTTGGTTTTGCTTAATAAATTCAATGAAGGATACTAATATTACTCTTATTTTAAGGATTATGTTGTTCAAACCCCTACATAATAAAAGATAGGGCTTTGAATAAATTTAAAATAGGTAAACATAAAACATCTATGAAAAAATAACAGATCTTTACCAAAGAAATGGAAAAATTGTTGATTCCGATTTCCGAGTGAACTGATGAAAGAGACTATGTAGGAAGCAATTATATATATTTTTTTTATAGATTTTTTCTGCTTAAAATGGGTGTATTCGCCGTCTTAAACTTAAAACTGGTCAAATAGTATAAATAAATGCGATAAAAGCAGAAAGCATAGGAAAATCCGAAAAAATCGGGCCAAATAGTATGAATGAGGTAGATATAAATTTGTCATTGAAGATAAGATTTGAAACCTTATTTGCTTGAAAATTGAGCTATTAGAAGTATGAGAAAGATAAGGCCGTTAGGAGGGTTTGTTTTCTTGGGCTTTAGGATGGAGAAAAATGCACTATGTCAGGTATTGTAGTGCATAATGAAGTTAGGCGGGAGAAAATTTGTTTAGAGGTTATTGTTTTATTATTATTTATAGATTGAGATAACAAGATGTAATTTTTTTCTTTAGTTTTCATTGTATTTTTATAATGGTTTTTAATGAGTACTCTTTTCATTTAATGTTTGAAGATTTTAGGCAAGTTTGAAATAAGGTGATCGCCATACAGATGTGGAATATATGCTCATCAAATATTCAAATTTAAATGCATCTATTATTAAAAAAAGACTGGTGTTAGAGGATATACTTTAGCACAAATTCTCATTGAAGACGCACCATATCCGTCACAACGTGAAGACGGGTCAAATAGTGGGATATCCGTGTGATTTGGGCGGGTGGTGCATCAAGTGGGTTGATTAAAATATTAATCCCAATCTCTTTTTTTGTGCGTAGGATAGTCCTTTTTTTTTCACCAACCCCACCCCTACCCAAGCCATCATGCTTTTTGTGACATCTTGCTCTGCCTATCACTCTACCATCAGTCACCATGTCCTTTCCAAAAAAAAATCCTACAAGCTCTCATACATCTTCATCTTCAAGCTCTATCAACCTACAATTTCTCACAAAAACATCATGTAAATCTTCAATATAACCATCTTTTTTTTTCAAATCTTAATCACTAAGAAAAAATAATGGAGGAGGAAGATGCTCTGTTGGCTGTAGCGACGGTTGTAGAAGAATCTATGGGTGATGTTGATAACGATGATAGTCTAGTTCATATCGTTACTGACGACGAATTTGTGACCATGATGATAAATAAAGGTTTGTTCTTTGCCCTTATTATGAATTTAAGTTTTGTTATGTTCTATTTTTTGATAATATTTAGGGCAATATAACTCAATCTAGTGTAATATTTGTTGTTGTGTTGTTGTTAAATTTCTTTTTGGTTATTAAACCTTTAACAATAATGAACTTGTGATTATGATGAAGCTGTGACGATGGTGATAATAGGCTTAACATTTACATATTTTATATGTTGTGTTCTACAAAAATGTTATAGCTTTCTATGAAATTTTCAAATTTTCATGTTTTCGTCACTGTAGAAATATTAGTCTCGTTATTATTTTGCTGAATGTGCCACGATTCAGAAGTTATCATGTATCCTGCATATTAACTTCCATATATTAGGTTTTCTGAGTATGAAGTCGAAATCACTTTTGCACAGTGTTATTCTAACCCAGTCAGACGGATTTGTCACAGGTACTGATTTATCCGGTTCTCTTCTCGGAATAAAAGCAGCGAAATGGGAGCATATTTACGCTTTATATATTAAACATTCGCAACACATTGGATTTAGTATCAAGAAATCGACTTCTCGACGGGCTACCACGAAAGACAGACCGTTCATTGAGCGATACTTTAGATGTTCTTGCGAAGGAAATCACGGCAACAAGAGTAAAGGTAGTTTAAAAGGTGAGGTTGAAGTTTTAAACAGCAATTTGAGGAACGTTTCAATTACTCGTTGCGAGTGCAAAACGTGTGTTAGGACGCAAGTTAATGAGGATGTTGTATGGGAGGTGCTGCAGCATGAGATCGAGCACAATCACCCGTTAACCCCCCTGAGTGGCACCATCACCATAGGTCTGAGCGCAAGATTTCAGAAGCGGAGGGCGAGTTAATAAAGGCAATGACTGAAGCTCATGTGCCCCCTTCGGTTCAATTCAGAGTTGCTGCGGCAGCTGCTGGTGGCGATGAATTCGTTGGGCACACAAAGCGAGATCATATCAACTATGTAAACAGATTGCGGATGAAAAAAATTAAAGGAGGTGATGCAGCAACACTAATCAACCTTCTGACCATCAGGCTAGCGGAGGTGCCGGGTTTCTTCTTTCGCGTTCAATTTAACGAAGAAGGAAGATTAAGTAACATATTTTGGCGGGACGCAATGATGAGAGAGGACTATTTGTTGTACCGAGACGTAATCATATTTGACACTACTTATTGTACGAATAGGTACAATCTTATTTGTGGAGCCTTTGTTGGTATCAACAATCATTGGTCGAATGTTATGTTTGGGTGTGCATTCCTGTCGAACGAGAATCAAGAATCATTTGAGTGGTTATTCAAAGTTTTCAATGAATCCATGGGAGATGAAATCCGACCAGTCTCTATCTTTACCGACCAAGACCAAGCAATAGCAAATGCCATCAAAGAGGTTGGATATTATCTCATTAGAGTTGAAATCTGACCAGTCTCACATATATATTAACAGGGTCACATTTCTCCATAAACTGGTCACAGTTCCCAAATGTCACTATGCCTTTCATATATATGTTATGATGTTATCAACTGCAACCAAGTTTAGTAATTTAATATCTAATACCCACATTGGTCACATGTTACAGGTAACAAACATGGAAGGGTCACATATATTAGTTAAAGTGGTCACATACCTCAGATACTATGGTCACATATATAATTTACCATCTTTTTGCAGATAAATTGATCACATTGTCACCAGTTTTAGATTTTCACACTTTGTATAAATCATCCTTGTACTGCTTACATTAATCCTTAAACTATCAACATTTCTGTTCTTAATTAACATGTTGCTATCTCAGCTCATATATGTGCCTCCTTCTGTCAATCTGAAAAATGAACCAAACATATCATGTCACCATTTTCATTCTTAAATGTTAATGTTATCAAATTTGCCACTTCATATTAATAGTTTTTTATACTGCTTACATTACTTTGTAAGCAACCAACTTTTTATAATTCTAATACATGTCGCCACCTGTGCTGATATATGTTCCTCCTTGTATGGACATGAGATGTGGTTACATTTTTAGCATCTTACATTAACATTATACGAAATTTACCAAATGATACCATGTTCACTGATAAATGTGGTCTGTATAAGATATTGACACATAGGGTTATCCAAAGTGTCAAAAATCTAAAACTGGTGCCAATGACAATTGAAAAATGAGAAATCTGTTTAAAGGAGGGACATTTATCAGTTCAGGCGGTGACAAAGTTATTTCAATTACAAATGTTGATAGCTTACACAATAATGTAATTCAGTAATTTAGGGTTAAATTGATAACATATATATGCAAAAATGTGATCAATTTATTTCAACAAAATGGTAAGCTATATATGTGACCATATTATCTGCAAGAAGTGACCACTTTAACGATAAATGTAACCCTGACATGTTTGTTACCTGTAAAATGCCAGAGTTTCTACATTACTGACTATTTAACATGGTTACATTTTGTTTGTGAACCCATTACCAAACCAGATGTGACCATCTTATTTTTTATTTTCATGATAACATTTTGCACTAATAATGGTGACATGTTCACAGGTTTATCCCACAGTAAGACATAGGTTATGTCAGTGGCACATTCAGCAAAACGCAATCTCTCACTTTGGGAAATTAAAGGGTGATCGACCGTTCCAGAACTTATTCAACAAATGTCTCAATGGTTGTTTCAATGAATCAGAATTTGAGGAAACTTGGCGCAAAATGATGAAAGACTATGGGTTAGAGGGCCATTCATGGTTTAAGAGACTATATAAACATAGAGTTAAATGGAGCACTGCATTGAACAATGAATTCTTTTCTTCCGGGTTATTGTCTTCTCAGAGGAGCGAGAGCACAAACCATGCCATGGGTTTTCAAGCTTCGAAGACCACTTCGGTGACTGCTTTTTTTGGGATATTTGAAACCATGGTCAGAAGATGGAGAAGTGAGGAGGAGCGGAAAGAATTCAACGGCATAAGATGCACGCCCACCTCCGTTTACCCTCTTGCTGACCTGCTGCTTCATGCATCTCAAGTTTATACTGTGGAGCTGTTTCGCATCTTCGAGAGAGAATTCGCACTTGCAATGGGAACCCGTGCGACATACTTGCCAGTTGATGACCCTCTGTTGGTGTATCGCGTCCACCCTGCTGCTTCTTCAGAGGATGGGGCACATCATGTCACGTATGATTGCTCTAATCAGTTAATTGAATGCACTTGCCGAAAGTTCCAGGTTATGGGTATGTTTTGCAGTCACATAATTCGTGTCCTCCACATGCATTCTATTGGGGAGATACCCAACAGGTACATATTACGGAGATGGACAAAATTCACCAAGAAAGATGTGTGGGAGAGGCTTCTTCCAAGCGACGTTCGCAGAAGCGCTGCCAATGACGCCATAAATTGGCGTCGTTCAATGTTGATTGCTACCAACCATCTCATCACTAAATGCCATAATGTTGTTGAGGCTAGACTTATTTTTGAGAAGTTGTGTGTGAAGGCCAATGAGGAAATGCAGTTGTTGTTGTACAAACTCAGTATGGACGAAGAGCAACGTAATGAAGATCTACCCAACGTAGACCCGACTGGGCCTCTAATTCTAGACCCAGTACGTTGTACGACAAAGGGTCGTAGTGCACGTAAAAAAAGGAATCTGGGGCCTAAGAAGAAGGCTAAGAAAGGGACTGAACAAGGCAGTACCATGTACACAGCTGTTCCACGTCTGATTTGATCTACTTTGCCCCACATGACATAGCTCAAACATTTTCGGGAAATTTTTTGGGTACTATGGACTGTTTGTTAGACCGGTTTATTTTGTGTGACAAGTGTTCTCATATAAGCTGTAACATATATGAAATCGTATTGAAATATCTGCGTTCATACATGTTACCATATTCTGATGCTAGAAACTGGTCACATTTAGGAAACAAGATGATGACATTATTAGTTATCTATCAATGTCACCATTTGTAGTCATAAACTAAGTATTTTGACTTTAAGTTTCAGTGTAATGTTGTTTGTTTTCTACCTGTGGACATGTGTCTTTCTGTTGTAAATATTGGTTTCCTCTTAATAGTTATGATGCTCACTTCTAAAAATGTTGCTACCTTAAGTATGAATGTCACCATTTTTAAGTTGTCAACATACACCTTCATATCATGCAAATATGGTCACATGTGTACAAACCATAAGAATGTAACCATATTTAGGCTAATTGTCACTCTTCTTTTAGTTTTTAATACACATCACACAACATGCTCACATTTGAGGACTCAATATCTTGAGATATGTCATTTTCACTATTTTTATTCATACTCAAATATTTATACTTATTTTTTGAAAAATGTTGGTACCTTAAGTATGAATGTCACCATTTTTAAGTTGTCAACATACTCCTTCATATCATAGCAAATATGGTCACATGTGTACAAACCATAAGAATGTAACCATATTTAGGCTTATTGTCACTATATTTTTTCACACTCATTTTTTGAAAAAGTTTCCTTTCCCACCTTTCAAAAGTGGCTTTTTGTTGATCTATAAAATGGCTATTCACCGTTGGATGTTATGATTATTTAACATGGTGACTGAACTGTTAATATGGGAACATCAATGGCTACCACTACATATGTCATTGTTGGAAATTTGACCATCCTACGTTACACATGCACCTATGCTTAACCGTTCCGAGTTGAACTTAACATGATAACAACCGTTGTTTATAACTTGCTGACTTTTATTGTCAGCAACAAAATGTTACTACTTTACACAACATTGTGACCATGTTTCTTCATATATGTCACAATGCGAAGGTTAACTTCAGTACGGGTAATACATACCCCAACAGTCTACACATAAGAGTTTGACAAAAGGACTATTTAACATTCCCTTCACCGCAGGGAAGGACCAAAAATTGTGTCCTCAAAATACTACAACATTATCAGTTAACGACAGTTCCTTGTTAACGACCGCTGTAACTACTTCACTGTCTTCTTACCCGCACCCGCAGGCTTTTGATTAGGACGGTTCGGGGGACGGTGGACTTCCTTAGGGCAATTTGAAATGGGGACTGCTGGTTGACGATCTCTAGCGCGAGTGTACCTGAGCTCGTATGAGCGTGCTGGTGTTCGTCCAATGTCATCTATCCCCAAGTCAAAAGAGGGCGGGATTACCATGTTCTCCATAGCCTCGTCCACCTTGTCAAGCATGGCAATGAAGTCGGCATAGAATGCGGGGTCACTATCCAATTTTTGCGACAGGGTCTCTTCATCTGCTTCACCCGTTTCTCCGACCACTGCGTTCTGCTGATGCCGACTCTGCTGAGACAGGGGAGGATCCGCACTCAATTCTTCTGCCATTTGACGATGCAAGCGTGACACCAAATGTTGGTTTCTCTTTGACTGGTACCATTTGAGTACACGCGCCTAGAAAAGGACAACTTTAGATTAGAAGGATATTGCACTAATTTAATGCCCATTTCATATACATATAAATTCAGAAATATCCAGACCTACAAATAACTGCTTTGATGGTCAATTACAAAAATGTTACTTCCTTAAGTCAGAATGTCACCATTCTGAGTTCACATTAGACACCTACATATTGCAGCTTTAATGGTTACATGTCAACGGACCATAATAATGTAATCATCTTTAGTGAATTTGTGACTCTTCTTTTACTTTTAAATACACATCACTTAGATATTGCAACTTGTTGACATATCAGATAGCAATGGTTACATTATACCATTCAATGACAGTGTAACCATCTTAAGGCAGTTTTGTCACCTTTTGAAGTGTCAAACATAGACAACAGTTAAGTCAGATTTCATTCTACAACACCTACATATCACACTACGATTCTTACATGTACAAATGTTATTATGTTAAGCAATAATGTCACCAGTTAAAGTTTGACAAAAAACACCACAAACACCAACATTTGACAGCAATAATGTTATCATGTTAAACCAGAATGTCACCACCTAAAGTTGTCAACAAACACCAACATTTCACAGCTTATATGGTCACATGTGAATAGACAATTACCTCACTTTAGTCTTAATGTGACTGTAATTCCGAAGGATAGACAATAGTACTTACATCGTTATATAGGCGGCTGAGTTCCTTATCTGTAGGCAGGTCATCTGGTAGTGGCAAAGTCACGGTCCTACATCCCGTATCAATTTCAACGCCACTGTCCTTGGCCGCACGACCTCCTTCCGCCGCTGGTTTCCCCACTTCAGTGTCATCTTTTCCCTCTTCAGGGGCTTCTCTTTCAACCGTCACTTTGTAGAATACCTTCTCCATATGAAGGGACAGTGGATACGTCCCCAGATCCCACACCCATATACCAAAGCCCCTATGGACAGCATAAGCCTTGCATTCCTCTTTCACTCGCTGCTTTAGTTCCTCATATGTCCAATGTCTTATCAATGGTAGTGTTGTCTTTGCAGGCTCACCCCTCCAAATCAATCGATGAAAGTAGACCAATTGGAAGAACATTAGGCAGCCCCCAATGCTTTTCGACTCATTCTCCTTCTATGATTTCACAGATTGATCGAAACGATCCAGGATGTAACCGCACCAGTTCATTTTTGGAATGGACTCAACATCCTCCACAGCCCTCAACAACCTCGTGTCAACACGATTGTGAACAGTTGGGGCTAAGAACGACCCCAGTGCAAACAATACAAACATTTTTTTGAACTCTGATCCACCGTCTACCATCTGCAGCATCTCACCTCTTACCTTATCCAATTGGATATCTTTCTTGGGCAAAGCATTGAATCTCTCTCTCCAAGAGTACAGTAGCTCTTTATCGTTGTTATCTGCTTAGACATCCTCCCCCCCCCCCCCACATGGTAACATAAAGACATCGTAAACATCATGCTTACTGATTGAGAAATGGACCAACCTATTAAATAGCAATAGCCTGGTATGCGTATCATAACGCACCAACAACCAGTCAACCATCGTATGAAGGAACTTAAAGGTCCTCAATTCTAGAAGCCCCCCGAACCCTATTTCTTCAACGGCCTTCCTCTGTTCTGTCGATAAATGTTGGATGACATAGTGTAGGGCAGCTGGTGATCCGTGCCCCTCGACCCCCTTCAATTTCCTATAAAATTACACAATTTATTAGTCGTTAACGAAAACAGTTTTCAAATAGTTAATCAGTCTTAAAAATGGTCACATAGTAATTAAGGAAGCTTAACATACGTTCCTTCCTTTTTCTGTCTTTTTCTTTTTACAACCACAGCCCCTTCCGGTAACTTTCTCTTTGAGCTTTGTCCATCCTCTATGTTCTTCGACTTTTCAGCAACACCTTTCATTTTCTGAGACACTGTTTATAGGTGATAATCTTTAGTTGGTCAAACATTGTCTAACTGGTAATCTACTCTAAAGTGGTCACATATCTCAAATAAATTACTCACATATGATCTCAAAGGCAACTAAGTGTACATGCCACCATAACCAAGGGAACTAAGTGACCATTTTAAGAAACTAATGGTACACTAAATTGGTAATTGATGGTTCAAATCACCAAAACAGCACAACTTTTCCCTTAACAGGGTCACAATTCTTACTTACATTGGTCACATTTTGCTCATAAAAACTGTCACATATATAAGTCACCATTTTAAGCGACTAAAGTTCCACTAAAGTGGTGACACTCTCTTTATTCTACTATGTTACCATTCTAGATTCAAGATCCTTCAGTAAACTGGTGATTTTTCATAGTAAATGCACAACACAAGGGTTTGTTAGCCTCTTAAGCTTTACTCATCAGATAATATATGGCCACATTTATAAGTTAATCTGATAACATTTTGCAGATAAGAATTACACATATACATTATCAGGGTCACATTTTACACATAACAACAATGTCCCCACTTTAACTTGTAAATGTGACCCTGTTAATGTTAGTTCAAATCACCAAAGTGATCACATTTTGCAGATAAGAATTTAACATATACATTAACAGGGTCACATTTTACATATAACAACAATGTCCCGATTTTAACTGGTAAATGTGACCTTGTTAATGTTAGTTCAAATCACCAAAGTCGTCACATTTTGCAGATAAGAATTTAACATATACATTATCAGGGTCACATTTTACACATAACAACAATGTCACCATTTTAACTGGTAAATGTGACCCTGTTAATGTTAGTTCAAATCACCAAACTGGTCACATTTTGCAGATAAGAAATTTACATATACATTATCAGGGTCACATTTTACACATAACAACAATGTCACCATTTTAACTGGTAAATGTGACCCTGTTAATGTTAGTTCAAATCACCAAGCTGGTCACATTTTGCAGATGAGAATTTAACATATACATTAACAGGTTCACATTTTACATATAACAACAATGGCACCATTTTAAAGGTAAATGTGACCCTCTTAATGTCAGTTCAAATCACCAAACTGGTCACATTTTGCAAATAAGAATTTAACATATACATTAATAGGGTCACATTTTACACTTAACACCAATGTCACCAAATTAACTGGTAAATGTGACCCACTTAATGTTGGTTCAAATCACCAAATTGGTCACATTTTGCAGATAAGAATATCACATATACATTAACAGGGTCACATTTTACACATAACAACAATGTCACCATTTTAACTGGTAAATGTGACCCTGTTAATGTGAGTTCAAATCACCAAATTGGGCACATTTTGGAGATAAGCATTAAACATATACATTAACAGGGTCACATTTTACACATACCAACAATGTCACCATTGAACTGGTAAATGTGACCCTGTTAATGTTAGTTCATATCACCAAATTGGTTACATTTTACAGATAAGAATTTCACATATACATTAACAGGGTCACATTTCTGCATAAATTGGTCATAACTTGCAAATGTCACTATGTCATTCCTATATATGTTCTGATGTTATCACAAATGCAAGCAAGTTTACTAATTTACCATCTAATAACCACATTGGTCACATTTAACAATTAAAGTGGTCACTTTTGCGAACAAGATGGTCACATACATAGCTTACCATTTGCCGTGCTCCTCTCTTCCTTGCTTATCTTCTTTGAACCGAGAGCTGCGGCCATTTTCACCACTTTATTCAGTACCTCTGCCAAATCACCATCACCACTGCCTTCCTCCTCCGCACTGCCTTCCTTCTTATCCTCAGCACTGTCTACCTTCTCCTCCTCATCACTGCATCCCTCCTCATCACTGACTCCCTCGTCACCACTGCCTCCCTCGTCACCACTGTCTTCTGTATCCTCTGAGATGTCTTCAGACGCATCACTATTTTCCCTTTCATCTGTTTCCATGGGCTCTCTAAATGAAACTCCTGTTTTCACCTTCTCTTTTCCCTTCTGCATCGCCTGCTTTCCTCTGGCTTTCTTCTCATCTGAACAATGACAGGTCTAATGATTTCATTTAACCAAAAAAACCCAAAATCAATAACCCTAATCTCACCAAATCTGACAAAACTGACTACCATGACAATTTCTAGACAAAACCCGACTTCACTTGACATTTCGCATACTAAACAACACTAACAAAACCAGATGTAACACCCGTGAATTTCCCGTTTTGACATTTAAAACTTATTAAACCGTTTAATCACTTTATTTTATATTTTGAATTGTTCAATTTAATTAATTTTATTTCAAACCCGATTTTTATAAAAATAATATATATAAAAGCTCATTTATATAAAAATACGTATTATTAAATTATATTTTTTTGGCATAATTTACATAAGAATAAATGTATTTATATATTTTTGGTCCGACAATAATAATGACCGTAATAATAATAATTTCCGTCTTAACTTCAGTCTAGCAAAGAACCGTCACATGTTCACATGTGGGACTAGACCTATCTACTCTCGACCTATCCCGTATCAACAACACGCCCCTCATTTTTGACACCCAACTAATATAATAATAATAGATTCACACTCCCTCACACTCTCTGACCAATCATAACCAGCCAACACCCTATTCTTTTCGAAATTTCCTGTGGGATTGCATAAAGCACCTGCACAACAATTCTGCAACTAAAAAAACGCAAAACCAGAACAAGCTCAAAAACCCATTAATGGCGATCCTAAAATCCTAGATTTCTCGCTCATCTTTCGACCAAACTCAATAATTCTTGCACCATTCTTCTCCTTATCTCTCCCTTCATCTTTTATGGTAAGAAAGACATAGTCTTGTGGAGTTTTCTTCTCGACCCGTCTCATGAAGGTTGCGTTTTATGCTAATCTCGGCTGTTATTACGGTTTTTAGGTGAAGACTTTGAGGACCCCAAAGAAAACTCGTTCATAATAGACCATTCCCTTGAAGATTGAAGAAAGTTAAGGTAACGGTGATAGGTTACTCGACAAATGTCGAAATTCCGTCTTGTAATCGTTTTACATGCTCTTGTTTAGTAAAGTTTAGTCCTTTTTGGTCTTCCTCTTGTATGTGGTTGAATTTGTGGTGCTACTGGTTATTTTACTTGACTATTTGGATAGTTTTTGACTCATTTTCTACTGTATTCGGTTATGGAGGAGGGCGTCATCGGGTTCCCTGCAAATGCCCTGTTATGTGCAGCGGCCAAGCTTGTTTTTGTTCCTTTTTTTGAGTTTCTTGGATGAAATATGTATTGGTTATTTGTACTCTAAGCGTGCTTGTTTCCGTCTTACCTTTGTCTTCAATTTCCGTCTTGATTTTGGACAAAAATGGCGGCCGGAACTTTGTTTTGTACCGTGACCGTGACTGCATTTTTTCTTCTGTTTTGGGACGGAAAATACGAGTTTTGCCTGGACGATATTCGGTGGTTTTGTTCTTGGATTGTCGTCTTTAGTTAGCCCGAGTCGATAGTCAGCTGCTTCTTTTTGTTGTCGTTTCTCTTCCTCAACCATTCTCTAGAGGAGAGTTAGAACCTTTGCCTTAGATAGGTGATTATTCAATATAGACATTCAACTATGCATATGGAAATGAGGAGCATGTTAGGATGTTTAGGAGAGTTTATCAACGGCAGTGTTGACTTAGGTAGTTTGTAGGTATCACGAAATGTTCTGACTTTGGTAGGGTTGATATTTGATAGAATCATACACAATTAAGTGCCATTAGCCTTAGCCAATTCCTTATCTAATTAAATTGTGTATCTAACTGAGATAAACAACAAAGGCCTGTAATGTCAGGGGCATTTACCTTTTTCTGCTCATGGAGTTGAATGGCAAGAAATGTGATTTTGGGACTGTTCTTGCGCCGATTATGGACTGTTTTTGGGGTTGTTTTCGGATAGCCTAGTTGCGGCTGCATTTAGACGGGACTAGACGGTTTCCATGGTGAGTTTGGGTTGTTTGTGGGTGGTAGTGAGTTGTAAAAAGGGGTGTGCCAGTGAGCCGTAGTATGAGGACTCTTGGCGCAAAGTTCGGTTTATTTGAAATAATTAAATATCCGTCTCGTATTTTATATAACGTAAATCGTTAATATCGTCTTTCACATGTTTAGTTGTTGGGCTCATTTGATTGTGGTAAATGGACTTTTTATGCCCTATTAGTTGGACTAGTCATGTTTTGTGAGTTGGATTTGTTAGATTTCATCAATTGGGCTTGAAATGTTCACTTGTTTGGGCTTAGGATGGTTCACATATTGGGCTCATGAATGAGCCATATGGGCTCAGTCACATTTTTTTTTTCCGTAATTTCATATAACGTAATTCATTCTTTATCATTTATTATATTTTATTTAACCGGCGTGTTAAACTAGAAAATGGAATATCTATTAATATAAGACAAGTATGAGTTATCTTTATCAAATAGTTATTTGTGAAGAGTCATATTCGGATAAGGCCGTGTATTGTTCTTTGTGAGAGTCTTGGTCCTATCGGATACTAGGGGTGAGCTATAAGCCCTCTAGTTGCGATATGATCGTCGGGATTGATGTTCCCATCCGTACTCATGGTGAGATGCAAGCCATGAGTATGAATGTGACATCAATGGTCCCGTGTCATATGATGTTTGCATGATCATTCTTACTCCTATTGTGACTCAAGTGTGACGTTTTACATTGTGTGACTACTTGACATTCCTTGTTTACCTCTTTCGGACCTTTGGTTACGAGTGTGTGTCATGTTTCCGGATTGGGTTATCTTTCCTCTTTCGGACCTTTGGTTACGGGTGTGTGCCATGTTTCCGAATTAGGATATCCTTCCGCCTTTCTTCGGACCTTTGGTTACGAGTGTGTGCCATGTTTCCGATTAGAGGTTACTCGACCTTTGGTTACGAGTGTGTGCCATGTTTCGAGTCTTGGATGCGATTGGTATATCGTTTGTCGAATCGGGTGACGTCCATCCCGAGAGTCTGGATCCAGGTTTAGACTAGGACCGTATTATGATCGTCGTCCTACCAAGAGGTTGGAGTCTAGATGGTTTGTCTTGTGAGTTCATACTAGGTATATGTCTTACACTTGTTGAGTCGGTCGATGTGTGTTGGTTGACTTGGTTGTTCTACACCCTCGATTGCATATTCATTCTAACCTACCATGCCTATTCCATTAAGAAAGTAATATGCCTATCTCATCTTGATTATTCATTATATCTCCTTGTTCTTTATTGTTCATATATGATGCATGATTAATATGTTTAATTAAGTGTTTGTTACTTGCATTTCGACATATTGTGGCTGGGAGAACCTTGAGTTACTCCCCACTGACTGTGGCGTTCATGTTTACATGAATGACAGGTTGTGAAGATGCTTATATGGGGTTTGACGTGTGAGCTAGCGAGTACCCCGGACTTTTAGATTTCGTATTCACCGCTTAGACTCACCTATTTCTTTATGTCATTTGAGGGATATATTTTCCCCACTTTTGACCGTTTTATTTGTATGGACCCTTGTTTTTATTTCCGCTTTTTCTTCTGTCGAATGTTAGAGACTCCCGCATGCTAAACTCTATCTACTAAATAAAAGTTTTAAAAACTTCACATTTTTCGCATATATTTAGTAGTTTACTTTCCGCTTTACCGCGGGGTGTCACAGTTGGTATCAGAGCCTTTGTTGCTCCCGACGCACACACGTGTACCCCAAACTTAGTTTGAACTTGACCTTGAAATAATGAATGAGAGATGGGTAGATATAAGGACCTAAGTTGGTAGTCTCTTTGTGTATGTTATTTGTTAGGTGCTAACTTGATTGATTTATTTGGTGTCTTAAGAAGATGGTACGACCAACCAATGTGAAAAATGCTATCATGCAAGCCCTCACCCAAGTGCTTGCTAATCAACAAAATGCTCAACCCGCTCCTCCTACACATGAAGCCAACCGTCAAGGAAGTTATGCTTGGATTGCAAGTCAACTGGCAAGGAACAAGGCTAGGACCTATGGTGGTGAAGTGGATCCCGTTGCTCTCTCGGAGTGGTTTCGTGATATGGAGAAGAACTTCTCTCTCTTTGATGCCCGAGAGGAGGACAAGGTGAGGTTAGCCTCTCACTTTCTTGTAAAGGAAGCCGATAGGTGGTGGGCTTTGACCGGTCTTACCGCTACTCAAGACCCCAACTTTGATTGGAGCCGCTTTAAGTCACTTGTGGAGACCCGCTTCTACCCTAAGGAGCTCAAGCAACAAAGGTTGAAGGAGTTCATGGACTTCAAGCAAGGGAAGCTATCAATTCAAGCCTACACCGACAAGTTTAATGAACTTGCTCATTATGCCTCCAAGTTCGTGAAAGATGAAGAGGATCGTGTCTACTTCTACAAGAACAAGTTGAATCCTAAAGTGGAAAGCATGGTGAGAAGAAGCTCAGCTACCTTTGTGGAAGTTTATGATGATGCTATTTGGGCCGAAAGCTCTTTGAAGGCCATTGAATAAGAATCCAAGCCCCACTCCTCTTCTCATTCTAACCGTCCTAACTTTCATGGCAATAGACCATTTGTACCTTCTACTTCCAACTATGCCGACAAGAGGAGGTTTATGCCAAGGATACAAGACCATGGAGGACAAGAACCAAGAGCACAAGAACCAAGAGCTCAAGAACCAAGAGGACAAGCTCACATCTCAACTAATAGGCTTAAGAAAGACCGTAAGTGCTACCATTGTAGGCAAGCTCTACACCCCGGAATTGGATGCTATGGCAAGCCCTTGACTTGCTTTCATTGTACGAAGCCCGGACATCGTGCCGTGGATTGCCCCGAGAAGAAGGATGCTCCTACTCCAAATGCTAGGCCAAGAGGAACCATCTTTGTCATGAGTCGAGCCGAAGCTGCCGCTCATCCCGATATCATTACGGGTATGTTCTCAATTCTTGATCAACCTTGCCTTATTCCTTTTGATACCGGTGCTTCTTTATCCTTTATATCTTCCAAGTTTTCGGAAAAATTAGCTCTTGAACCCATTCCTAGCGAGGAAACTTCTATATCTTTACCTTCCGGAGAAATGTTCTCTTGTTCCCTTTCTTCCTCCGACATTCCTATCTCTATTTCGGGAACCTTATTCCCCGCTAACCTACTTCGTTTTCCCCTTGAGGAATTCGATGTAATTTTGGGTATGGATTGGTTGTCAAAGTTGATGTTGTCTTTTCACAAACTTGACTCCCTTTTGAGTTTAAAAGCGAAACTTTTATTTTTATATTGGCTATTGTAAAAGGAAAATTTGAATAGATTACCTTTTCTTTTGATTTTAACGTTGATCGGATGTTAGAACCCGTTATTAGAGACGTTTAATAACTTATTCTACGCTTGTCGGCGAATGACTGTTGTTTTAAATTTGTCCTTGACTTGGAAAGTTAGCGTTCTTGTGTGCACGACAAGAGCAATTTCGTTCCATGAATGAGGCTTGTACTTTTGAAAACTCTTCATTAGTGTTTTTGAAAGTATTTTGATTTTCGATTTACACAAATGATTTGCCTTTTTACCTTATCTTTGATTTGGAATGTGATGTTCTTGAATACGTAACGAGAACACTTTCGTTCCTTTGATGAGAATCTGGTTCTGTCGAAAATTTTATTTGAAACTTTTGAAAGAATTTTTATTTCTTACTATTTGTAACCTTTTAATGTTTTGGTTACCAATTTTAAAGGTTCAGTTTTATTTTTATTTTTATAACCTTTCTTTTCTACCTTCAAGTTTCGAGGACGAAACTTTTTAAAAGATGGGGTGATTGTAACACCCGTGAATTTCCCGTTTTGACATTTAAAACTTATTAAACCGTTTAATCACTTTATTTTATATTTTGAATTGTTCAATTTAATTAATTTTATTTCAAACCCGATTTTTATAAAAATAATATATATAAAAGCTCATTTATATAAAAATACGTATTATTAAATTATATTTTTTTGGCATAATTTACATAAGAATAAATGTATTTATATATTTTTGGTCCGACAATAATAATGACCGTAATAATAATAATTTCCGTCTTAACTTCAGTCTAGCAAAGAACCGTCACATGTTCACATGTGGGACTAGACCTATCTACTCTCGACCTATCCCGTATCAACAACACGCCCCTCATTTTTGACACCCAACTAATATAATAATAATAGATTCACTCTCCCTCACACTCTCTGACCAATCATAACCAGCCAACACCCTATTCTTTTCGAAATTTCTTGTGGGATTGCATAAAGCACCTGCACAACAATTCTGCAACTAAAAAAACGCAAAACCAGAACAAGCTCAAAAACCCATTAATGGCGATCCTAAAATCATAGATTTCTCGCTCATCTTTCGACCAAACTCAATAATTCTTGCACCATTCTTCTCCTTATCTCTCCCTTCATCTTTTATGGTAAGAAAGACATAGTCTTGTGGAGTTTTCATCTCGACCCGTCTCATGAAGGTTGCGTTTTATGCTAATCTCGGCTGTTATTACGGTTTTTAGGTGAAGACTTTGAGGACCCCAAAGGAAACTCGTTCATAATAGACCATTCCCTTGAAGATTGAAGAAAGTTAAGGTAACGGTGATAGGTTACTCGACAAATGTCGAAATTCCGTCTTGTAATCGTTTTACATGCTCTTGTTTAGTAAAGTTTAGTCCTTTTTGGTCTTCCTCTTGTATGTGGTTGAATTTGTGGTGCTACTGGTTATTTTACTTGACTATTTGGATAGTTTTTGACTCGTTTTCTACTGTATTCGGTTATGGAGGAGGGCGTCATCGGGTTCCCTGCAAATGCCCTGTTATGTGCAGCGGCCAAGCTTGTTTTTGTTCCTTTTTTTGAGTTTCTTGGATGAAATATGTATTGGTTATTTGTACTCTAAGCGTGCTTGTTTCCGTCTTACCTTTGTCTTCAATTTCCGTCTTGATTTTGGACAAAAATGGCGGCCGGAACTTTGTTTTGTACCGTGACTGGTACTGCTTTTCTTCTCTGTTTTGGGACGGAAAATCCGAGTTTTGCCTGGACGATATTCGGTGGTTTTGTTCTTGGATTGTCGTCTTTAGTTAGCCCGAGTCGATAGTCAGCTGCTTCTTTTTGTTGTCGTTTCTCTTCCTCAACCATTCTCTAGAGGAGAGTTAGAACCTTTGCCTTAGATAGGTGATTATTCAATATAGACATTCAACTATGCATATGGAAATGAGGAGCATGTTAGGATGTTTAGGAGAGTTTATCAACGGCAGTGTTGACTTAGGTAGTTTGTAGGTATCACGAAATGTTCTGATTTTGGCAGGGTTGATATTTGATAGAATCATACACAATTAAGTGCCATTAGCCTTAGCCAATTCCTTATCTAATTAAATTGTGTATCTAACTGAGGTAAACAACAAAGGCCTGTAATGTCAGGGGCATTTACCTTTTTCTGCTCATGGAGTTGAATGGCAAGAAATGTGATTTTGGGACTGTTCTTGCACCGATTATGGACTGTTTTTGGGGTTGTTTTCGGATAGCCTAGTTGCGGCTGCATTTAGACGGGACTAGACGGTTTCCATGGTGAGTTTGGGTTGTTTGTGGGTGGTAGTGAGTTGTAAAAAGGGGTGTGCCATTGAGCCGTAGTATGAGGACTCTTGGCGCAAAGTTCGGTTTATTTGAAATAATTAAATATCCGTCCCGTATTTTATATAACGTAAATCATTAATATCATCTTTCACATGTTTAGTTGTTGGGCTCATTTGATTGTGGTAAATGGACTTTTTATGCCCTATTAGTTGGACTAGTCATGTTTTGTGAGTTGGATTTGTTAGATATCATCAATTGGGCTTGAAATGTTCACTTGTTTGGGCTTAGGATGGTTCACATATTGGGCTCATGAATGAGCCATATGGGCTTAGTCACATTTTTTTTTTTCCGTAATTTCATATAACGTAATTCATTCTTTATCATTTATTATATTTTATTTAACCGGCGTGTTAAACTAGAAAATGGAATATCTATTAATATAAGACAAGTATGAGTTATCTTTATCAAATAGTTATTTGTGAAGAGTCATATTCTGGATAAGGCCGTGTATTGTTCTGTTGTGAGAGTCTTGGTCCTATCGGATACTAGGGGTGAGCTATAAGCCCTCTAGTTGCGATATGATCGTCGGGATTGATGTTCCCATCCGTACTCATGGTGAGATGCAAGCCATGAGTATGAATGTGACATCAATGGTCCCGTGTCATATGATGTTTGCATGATCATTCTTACTCCTATTGTGACTCAAGTATGACGTTTTACATTGTGTGACTACTTGACATTCCTTGTTTACCTCTTTCGGACCTTTGGTTACGAGTGTGTGCCATGTTTCCGGATTGGGTTATCTTTTCTCTTTCGGACCTTTGGTTACGGGTGTGTGCCATGTTTCCGAATTAGGATATCCTTCCGCCTTTCTTCGGACCTTTGGTTACGAGTGTGTGCCATGTTTCCGATTAGAGGTTACTCGACCTTTGGTTACGAGTGTGTGCCACGTTTCGAGTCTTGGATGCGATTGGTATATCGTTTGTCGAATCGGGTGACGTCCATCCCGAGAGTCGGATCCGTTTTAGACTAGGACCGTATTATGATCGTCGTCCTACCAAGAGGTTGGAGTCTAGATGGTTTGTCTTGTGAGTTCATACTAGGTATATGTCTTACACTTGTTGAGTCGGTCGATGTGTGTTGGTTGACTTGGTTGTTCTACACCCTCGATTGCATATTCATTCTAACCTACCATGCCTATTCCATTAAGAAAGTAATATGCCTATCTCATCTTGATTATTCATTATATCTCCTTGTTCTTTATTGTTCATATATGATGCATGATTAATATGTTTAATTAAGTGTTTGTTACTTGTATTTCGACATATTGTGGCTGGGAGAACCTTGAGTTACTCACCAGTGACTGTGGCGTTCATGTTTACATGAATGACAGGTTGTGAAGATGCTTATATGGGGTTTGACGTGTGAGCTAGCGAGTACCCCGGACTTTTAGATTTCGTATTCACCGCTTAGACTCATCTATTTCTTTATGTCATTTGAGGGATATATTTTCCCCACTTTTGACCGTTTTATTTGTATGGACCCTTGTTTTTATTTCCGCTTTTTCTTCTGTCGAATGTTAGTGACTCCCGCATGCTAAACTCTATCTACTAAATAAAAGTTTTAAAAACTTCACATTTTTCGCATATATTTAGTAGTTTACTTTCCGCTTTATCGCGGGTGTCACAGATTGGTATCGAGCCTTTGTTGCTCCCGACGCACACACGTGTACCCCAAACTTAGTTTGAACTTGACCTTGAAATAATGAATGAGAGATGGGTAGATATAAGGACCTAAGTTGGTAGTCTCTTTGTGTATGTTATTTGTTAGGTGCTAACTTGATTGATTTATTTGGTGTCTTAAGAAGATGGTACGACCAACCAATGTGGAAAATGCTATCATGCAAGCCCTCACCCAAATGCTTGCTAATCAACAAAATGCTCAACCCGCTCCTCCTACACATGAAGCCAACCGTCAAGGAAGTTATGCTTGGATTGCAAGTCAACTGGCAAGGAACAAGGCTAGGACCTATGGTGGTGAAGTGGATCCCGTTGCTCTCTCGGAGTGGTTTCGTGATATGGAGAAGAACTTCTCTCTCTTTGATGCCCGAGAGGAGGACAAGGTGAGGTTAGCCTCTCACTTTCTTGTGAAGGAAGCCGATAGGTGGTGGGCTTTGACCGGTCCTACCGCTACTCAAGACCCCAACTTTGATTGGAGCCGCTTCAAGTCACTTGTGGAGACCCGCTTCTACCCTAAGGAGCTCAAGCAACAAAGGTTGAAGGAGTTCATGGACTTCAAGCAAGGGAAGCTATCAATTCAAGCCTACACCGACAAGTTTAATGAACTTGCTCATTATGCCTCCAAGTTCGTGAAAGATGAAGAGGATCGTGTCTACTTCTACAAGAACAAGTTGAATCCTAAGGTGGAAAGCATGGTGAGAAGAAGCTCAGCTACCTTTGTGGAAGTTTATGATGATGCTATTTGGGCCGAAAGCTCTTTGAAGGCCATTGAAGAAGAATCCAAGCCCCACTCCTCTTCTCATTCTTACCGTCCTAACTTTCATGGCAATAGACCATTTGTACCTTCTACTTCCAACTATGCCGACAAGAGGAGGTTTGTGCCAAGGATACAAGACCATGGAGGACAAGAACCAAGAGCACAAGAACCAAGAGCTCAAGAACCAAGAGGACAAGCTCACATCTCAACTAATAGGCTTAAGAAAGACCGTAAGTGCTACCATTGTAGGCAAGCTCTACACCCCGGAATTGGATGCTATGGCAAGCCCTTGACTTGCTTTCATTGTGCGAAGCCCGGACATCGTGCCGTGGATTGCCCCGAGAAGAAGGATGCTCCTACTCCAAATGCTAGGCCAAGAGGAACCATCTTTGTCATGAGTCGAGCCGAAGCCGCCGCTCATCCCGATATCATTACGGGTATGTTCTCAATTCTTGATCAACCTTGCCTTATTCCTTTTGATACCGGTGCTTCTTTATCCTTTATATCTTCCAAGTTTTCGGAAAAATTAGCTCTTGAGCCCATTCCTAGCGAGGAAACTTCTATATCTTTACCTTCCGGAGAAATGTTTTCTTGTTCCCTTTCTTCCTCCGACATTCCTATCTCTATTTCGGGAACCTTATTCCCCGCTAACCTACTTCGTTTTCCCCTTGAGGAATTCGATGTAATTTTGGGTATGGATTGGTTGTCAAAGTTGATGTTGTCTTTTCACAAACTTGACTCCCTTTTGAGTTTAAAAGCGAAACTTTTATTTTTATATTGGCTATTGTAAAAGGAAAATTTGAATAGATTACCTTTTCTTTTGATTTTAACGTTGATCGGATGTTAGAACCCGTTATTAGAGACGTTTAATAACTTGTTCTACGCTTGTCGGCGAATGACTGTTGTTTTAAATTTGTCCTTGACTTGGAAAGTTAGCGTTCTTGTGTGCACGACAAGAGCAATTTCGTTCCATGAATGAGGCTTGTACTTTTGAAAACTCTTCATTAGTGTTTTTGAAAGTATTTTGATTTTCGATTTACACAAATGATTTGCCTTTTTACCTTATCTTTGATTTGGAATGTGATGTTCTTGAATACGTAACGAGAACACTTTCGTTCCTTTGATGAGAATCTGGTTCTGTCGAAAATTTTATTTGAAACTTTTGAAAGAATTTTTATTTCTTACTATTTGTAACCTTTTAATGTTTTGGTTATCAATTTTAAAGGTTCAGTTTTATTTTTATTTTTATAACCTTTCTTTTCTACCTTCAAGTTTCGAGGACGAAACTTTTTAAAAGATGGGGTGATTGTAACACCCGTGAATTTCCCGTTTTGACATTTAAAACTTATTAAACCGTTTAATCACTTTATTTTATATTTTGAATTGTTCAATTTAATTAATTTTATTTCAAACCCGATTTTTATAAAAATAATATATATAAAAGCTCATTTATATAAAAATACGTATTATTAAATTATATTTTTTTGGCATAATTTACATAAGAATAAATGTATTTATATATTTTTGGTCCGACAATAATAATGACCGTAATAATAATAATTTCCGTCTTAACTTCAGTCTAGCAAAGAACCGTCACATGTTCACATGTGGGACTAGACCTATCTACTCTCGACCTATCCCGTATCAACAACACGCCCCTCATTTTTGACACCCAACTAATATAATAATAATAGATTCACTCTCCCTCACACTCTCTGACCAATCATAACCAGCCAACACCCTATTCTTTTCGAAATTTCTTGTGGGATTGCATAAAGCACCTGCACAACAATTCTGCAACTAAAAAAACGCAAAACCAGAACAAGCTCAAAAACCCATTAATGGCGATCCTAAAATCCTAGATTTCTCGCTCATCTTTCGACCAAACTCAATAATTCTTGCACCATTCTTCTCCTTATCTCTCCCTTCATCTTTTATGGTAAGAAAGACATAGTCTTGTGGAGTTTTCATCTCGACCCGTCTCATGAAGGTTGCGTTTTATGCTAATCTCGGCTGTTATTACGGTTTTTAGGTGAAGACTTTGAGGACCCCAAAGGAAACTCGTTCATAATAGAAAATTCCCTTGAAGATTGAAGAAAGTTAAGGTAACGGTGATAGGTTACTCGACAAATGTCGAAATTCCGTCTTGTAATCGTTTTACATGCTCTTGTTTAGTAAAGTTTAGTCCTTTTTGGTCTTCCTCTTGTATGTGGTTGAATTTGTGGTGCTACTGGTTATTTTACTTGACTATTTGGATAGTTTTTGACTCGTTTTCTACTGTATTCGGTTATGGAGGAGGGCGTCATCGGGTTCCCGCAAATGCCCCGTTATGTGCAGCGGCCAAGCTTGTTTTTGTTCCTTTTTTTGAGTTTCTTGGATGAAATATGTATTGGTTATTTGTACTCTAAGCGTGCTTGTTTCCGTCTTACCTTTGTCTTCAATTTCCGTCTTGATTTTGGACAAAAATGGCGGCCGGAACTTTGTTTTGTACCGTGGACTGCACGCTTTTCTTCTTCTCTGTTTTGGGACGGAAAATCCGAGTTTTGCCTGGACGATATTCGGTGGTTTTGTTCTTGGATTGTCGTCTTTAGTTAGCCCGAGTCGATAGTCAGCTGCTTCTTTTTGTTGTCGTTTCTCTTCCTCAACCATTCTCTAGAGGAGAGTTAGAACCTTTGCCTTAGATAGGTGATTATTCAATATAGACATTCAACTATGCATATGGAAATGAGGAGCATGTTAGGATGTTTAGGAGAGTTTATCAACGGCAGTGTTGACTTAGGTAGTTTGTAGGTATCATGAAATGTTCTGATTTTGGCAGGGTTGATATTTGATAGAATCATACACAATTAAGTGCCATTAGCCTTAGCCAATTCCTTATCTAATTAAATTGTGTATCTAACTGAGGTAAACAACAAAGGCCTGTAATGTCAGGGGCATTTACCTTTTTCTGCTCATGGAGTTGAATGGCAAGAAATGTGATTTTGGGACTGTTCTTGCGCCGATTATGGACTGTTTTTGGGGTTGTTTTCGGATAGCCTAGTTGCGGCTGCATTTAGACGGGACTAGACGGTTTCCATGGTGAGTTTGGGTTGTTTGTGGGTGGTAGTGAGTTGTAAAAAGGGGTGTGCCATTGAGCCGTGGTATGAGGACTCTTGGCGCAAAGTTCGGTTTATTTGAAATAATTAAATATCCGTCTCGTATTTTATATAACGTAAATCGTTAATATCGTCTTTCACATGTTTAGTTGTTGGGCTCATTTGATTGTGGTAAATGGACTTTTTATGCCCTATTAGTTGGACTAGTCATGTTTTGTGAGTTGGATTTGTTAGATTTCATCAATTGGGCTTGAAATGTTCACTTGTTTGGGCTTAGGATGGTTCACATATTAGGCTCATGAATGAGCCATATGGGCTTAGTCACATTTTTTTTCCGTAATTTCATATAACGTAATTCATTCTTTATCATTTATTATATTTTATTTAACCGGCGTGTTAAACTAGAAAATGGAATATCTATTAATATAAGACAAGTATGAGTTATCTTTATCAAATAGTTATTTGTGAAGAGTCATATTCTGGATAAGGCCGTGTATTGTTCTGTTGTGAGAGTCTTGGTCCTATCGGATACTAGGGGTGAGCTATAAGCCCTCTAGTTGCGATATGATCGTCGGGATTGATGTTCCCATCCGTACTCATGGTGAGATGCAAGCCATGAGTATGAATGTGACATCAATGGTCCCGTGTCATATGATGTTTGCATGATCATTCTTACTCCTATTGTGACTCAAGTGTGACGTTTTACATTGTGTGACTACTTGACATTCCTTGTTTACCTCTTTCGGACCTTTGGTTACGAGTGTGTGCCATGTTTCCGGATTGGGTTATCTTTCCTCTTTCGGATCTTTGGTTACGGGTGTGTGCCATGTTTCCGAATTAGGATATCCTTCCGCCTTTCTTCGGACCTTTGGTTACGAGTGTGTGCCATGTTTCCTATTAGAGGTTACTCGACCTTTGGTTACGAGTGTGTGCCATGTTTCGAGTCTTGGATGCGATTGGTATATCGTTTGTCGAATCGGGTGACGTCCATCCCGAAAGTCTGGATCCAGGTTTAGACTAGGACCGTATTATGATCGTCGTCCTACCAAGAGGTTGGAGTCTAGATGGTTTGTCTTGTGAGTTCATACTAGGTATATGTCTTACACTTGTTGAGTCGGTCGATGTGTGTTGGTTGACTTGATTGTTCTACACCCTCGATTGCATATTCATTCTAACCTACCATGCCTATTCCATTAAGAAAGTAATATGCCTATCTCATCTTGATTATTCATTATATCTCCTTGTTCTTTATTGTTCATATATGATGCATGATTAATATGTTTAATTAAGTGTTTGTTACTTGCATTTCGACATATTGTGGCTGGGAGAACCTTGAGTTACTCCCCACTGACTGTGGCGTTCATGTTTACATGAATGACAGGTTGTGAAGATGCTTATATGGGGTTTGACGTGTGAGCTAGCGAGTACCCCGGACTTTTAGATTTCGTATTCACCGCTTAGACTCACCTATTTCTTTATGTCATTTGAGGGATATATTTTCCCCACTTTTGACCGTTTTATTTGTATGGACCCTTGTTTTTATTTCCGCTTTTTCTTCTGTCGAATGTTAGTGACTCCCGCATGCTAAACTATATCTACTAAATAAAAGTTTTAAAAACTTCACATTTTTCGCATATATTTAGTAGTTTACTTTCCGCTTTATCGCGGGGTGTCACAGTTGGTATCAGAGCCTTTGTTGCTCCCGACGTACACACGTGTACCCCAAACTTAGTTTGAACTTGACCTTGAAATAATGAATGAGAGATGGGTAGATATAAGGACCTAAGTTGGTAGTCTCTTTGTGTATGTTATTTGTTAGGTGCTAACTTGATTGATTTATTTGGTGTCTTAAGAAGATGGTACGACCAACCAATGTGGAAAATGCTATCATGCAAGCCCTCACCCAAGTGCTTGCTAATCAACAAAATGCTCAACCCGCTCCTCCTACACATGAAGCCAACCGTCAAGGAAGTTATGCTTGGATTGCAAGTCAACTGGCAAGGAACAAGGCTAGGACCTATGGTGGTGAAGTGGATCCCGTTGCTCTCTCGGAGTGGTTTCGTGATATGGAGAAGAACTTCTCTCTCTTTGATGCCCGAGAGGAGGACAAGGTGAGGTTAGCCTCTCACTTTCTTGTGAAGGAAGCCGATAGGTGGTGGGCTTTGACTGGTCCTACCGCTACTCAAGACCACAACTTTGATTGGAGCCGCTTCAAGTCACTTGTGGAGACCCGCTTCTACCCTAAGGAGCTCAAGCAACAAAGGTTGAAGGAGTTCATGGACTTCAAGCAAGGGAAGCTATCAATTCAAGCCTACACCGACAAGTTTAATGAACTTGCTCATTATGCCTCCAAGTTCGTGAAAGATGAAGAGGATCGTGTCTACTTCTACAAGAACAAGTTGAATCCTAAGGTGGAAAGCATGGTGAGAAGAAGCTCAGCTACCTTTGTGGAAGTTTATGATGATGCTATTTTGGCCGAAAGCTCTTTGAAGGCCATTGAAGAAGAATCCAAGCCCCACTCCTCTTCTCATTCTTACCGTCCTAACTTTCATGGCAAGAGACCATTTGTACCTTCTACTTCCAACTATGCCGACAAGAGGAGGTTTGTGCCAAGGATACAAGACCATGGAGGACAAGAACCAAGAGCACAAGAACCAAGAGCTCAAGAACCAAGAGGACAAGCTCACATCTCAACTAATAGGCTTAAGAAAGACCGTAAGTGCTACCATTGTAGGCAAGCTCTACACCCCGGAATTGGATGCTATGGCAAGCCCTTGACTTGCTTTCATTGTGCGAAGCCCGGACATCGTGCCGTGGATTGCCCCGAGAAGAAGGATGCTCCTACTCCAAATGCTAGGCCAAGAGGAACCATCTTTGTCATGAGTCGAGCCGAAGCCGCCGCTCATCCCGATATCATTACGGGTATGTTCTCAATTCTTGATCAACCTTGCCTTATTCCTTTTGATACCGGTGCTTCTTTATCCTTTATATCTTCCAAGTTTTTGGAAAAATTAGCTCTTGAACCCATTCCTAGCGAGGAAACTTCTATATCTTTACCTTCCGGAGAAATGTTCTCTTGTTCCCTTTCTTCCTCCGACATTCCTATCTCTATTTCGGGAACCTTATTCCCCGCTAACCTACTTCGTTTTCCCCTTGAGGAATTCGATGTAATTTTGGGTATGGATTGGTTGTCAAAGTTGATGTTGTCTTTTCACAAACTTGACTCCCTTTTGAGTTTAAAAGCGAAACTTTTATTTTTATATTGGCTATTGTAAAAGGAAAATTTGAATAGATTACCTTTTCTTTTGATTTTAACGTTGATCGGATGTTAGAACCCGTTATTAGAGACGTTTAATAACTTGTTCTACGCTTGTCGGCGAATGACTCTTGTTTTAAATTTGTCCTTGACTTGGAAAGTTAGCGTTCTTGTGTGCACGACAAGAGAAATTTCGTTCCATGAATGAGGCTTGTACTTTTGAAAACTCTTCATTAGTATTTTTGAAAGTATTTTGATTTTCGATTTACACAAATGATTTGCCTTTTTACCTTATCTTTGATTTGGAATGTGATGTTCTTGAATACGTAACGAGAACACTTTCGTTCCTTTGATGAGAATCTGGTTCTGTCGAAAATTTTATTTGAAACTTTTTAAAGAATTTTTATTTCTTACTATTTGTAACCTTTTAATGTTTTGGTTACCAATTTTAAAGGTTCAGTTTTATTTTTATTTTTATAACCTTTCTTTTCTACCTTCAAGTTTCGAGGACGAAACTTTTTAAAAGATGGGGTGATTGTAACACCCGTGAATTTCCCGTTTTGACATTTAAAACTTATTAAACCGTTTAATCACTTTATTTTATATTTTGAATTGTTCAATTTAATTAATTTTATTTCAAACCCGATTTTTATAAAAATAATATATATAAAAGCTCATTTATATAAAAATACGTATTATTAAATTATATTTTTTTGCCATAATTTACATAAGAATAAATGTATTTATATATTTTTGGTCCGACAATAATAATGACCGTAATAATAATAATTTCCGTCTTAACTTCAGTCTAGCAAAGAACCGTCACATGTTCACATGTGGGACTAGACCTATCTACTCTCGACCTATCCCGTATCAACAACACGCCCCTCATTTTTGACACCCAACTAATATAATAATAATAGATTCACTCTCCCTCACACTCTCTCGACCAATCATAACCAAATGCCAACACCCTATTCTTTTCGAAATTTCTGTGGGATTCCATAAAGCACCTGACAACAATTCTCGCAACTAAAAAAACGCAAAACCGTAACAAGCTCAAAAACCCATTAATGGCGATCCTAAAATCCTAGATTTCTCGCTCATCTTTCGACCAAACTCAATAATTCTTGCACCATTCTTCTCCTTATCTCTCCCTTCATCTTTTATGGTAAGAAAGACATAGTCTTGTGGAGTTTTCATCTCGACCCGTCTCATGAAGGTTGCGTTTTATGCTAATCTCGGCTGTTATTACGGTTTTTAGGTGAAGACTTTGAGGACCCCAAAGGAAACTCGTTCATAATAGACCATTCCCTTGAAGATTGAAGAAAGTTAAGGTAACGGTGATAGGTTACTCGACAAATGTCGAAATTCCGTCTTGTAATCGTTTTACATGCTCTTGTTTAGTAAAGTTTAGTCCTTTTTGGTCTTCCTCTTGTATGTGGTTGAATTTGTAGTGCTACTGGTTATTTTACTTGACTATTTGGATAGTTTTTGACTCGTTTTCTACTGTATTCGGTTATGGAGGAGGGCGTCATCGGGTTCCCTGCAAATGCCCTGTTATGTGCAGCGGCCAGGCTTGTTTTTGTTCCTTTTTTTGAGTTTCTTGGATGAAATATGTATTGGTTATTTGTACTCTAAGCGTGCTTGTTTCCGTCTTACCTTTGTCTTCAATTTCCGTCTTGATTTTGGACAAAAATGGCGGCCGGAACTTTGTTTTGTACCGTGACTGCACGCTTTTTTCTTCTCTCGTTTTGGGACGGAAAATCCGAGTTTTGCCTGGACGATATTCGGTGGTTTTGTTCTTGGATTGTCGTCTTTAGTTAGCCCGAGTCGATAGTCAGCTGCTTCTTTTTGTTGTCGTTTCTCTTCCTCAACCATTCTCTAGAGGAGAGTTAGAACCTTTGCCTTAGATAGGTGATTATTCAATATAGACATTCAACTATGCATATGGAAATGAGGAGCATGTTAGGATGTTTAGGAGAGTTTATCAACGGCAGTGTTGACTTAGGTAGTTTGTAGGTATCACGAAATGTTCGATTTTGGCGGGGTTGATATTTGATAGAATCATACACAATTAAGTGCCATTAGCCTTAGCCAATTCCTTATCTAATTAAATTGTGTATCTAATCGAGGTAAACAACAAAGGCCCGTAATGTCGTGGGCATTTACCTTTTTCTGCTCATGGAGTTGAATGGCAAGAAATGTGGTTTTGGGACTGTTCTTGCGCCGATTATGGACTTTTTTTGGGGCTGTTTTCGGATAGCCTAGTTGCGGCTGCATTTAGACGGGGCTAGACGGTTTCCATGGTGAGCTTGGGTTGTTTGTGGGTGGTAGTGAGTTGTAAAACAGGGTGTGCCATTGAGCCGTGGTATGAGGACTCTTGGCGCAAAGTTCGGTTTATTTGAAATAATTAAATATCCGTCTCGTATTTTATATAACGTAAATCGTTAATATCGTCTTTCACATGTTTAGTTGTTGGGCTCATTTGATTGTGGTAAATGGACTTTTTATGCCCTATTAGTTGGACTAGTCATGTTTTGTGAGTTGGATTTGTTAGATTTCATCAATTGGGCTTGAAATGTTCACTTGTTTGGGCTTAGGATGGTTCACATATTGGGCTCATGAATGAGCCATATGGGCTTAGTCACATTTTTTTTCCGTAATTTCATATAACGTAATTCATTCTTTATCATTTATTATATTTTATTTAACCGGCGTGTTAAACTAGAAAATGGAATATCTATTAATATAAGACAAGTATGAGTTATCTTTATCAAATAGTTATTTGTGAAGAGTCATATTCTGGATAAGGCCGTGTATTGTTCTGTTGTGAGAGTCTTGGTCCTATCGGATACTAGGGGTGAGCTATAAGCCCTCTAGTTGCGATATGATCGTCGGGATTGATGTTTCCATCCGTACTCATGGTGAGATGCAAGCCATGAGTATGAATGTGACATCAATGGTCCCGTGTCATATGATGTTTGCATGATCATTCTTACTCCTATTGTGACTCAAGTGTGACGTTTTACATTGTGTGACTACTTGACATTCCTTGTTTACCTCTTTCGGACCTTTGGTTACGAGTGTGTGCCATGTTTCCGGATTGGGTTATGTTTCCTCTTTCGGACCTTTGGTTACGGGTGTGTGCCATGTTTCCGAATTAGGATATCCTTCCGCCTTTCTTCGGACCTTTGGTTACGAGTGTGTGCCATGTTTCCGATTAGAGGTTACTCGGCCTTTGGTTACGAGTGTGTGCCATGTTTCGAGTCTTGGATGCGATTGGTATATCGTTTGTCGAATCGGGTGACGTCCATCCCGAGAGTCTGGATCCAGGTTTAGACTAGGACCGTATTATGATCGTCGTCCTACCAAGAGGTTGGAGTCTAGATGGTTTGTCTTGTGAGTTCATACTAGGTATATGTCTTACACTTGTTGAGTCGGTCGATGTGTGTTGGTTGACTTGGTTGTTCTACACCCTCGATTGCATATTCATTCTAACCTACCATGCCTATTCCATTAAGAAAGTAATATGCCTATCTCATCTTGATTATTCATTATATCTCCTTGTTCTTTATTGTTCATATATGATGCATGATTAATATGTTTAATTAAGTGTTTGTTACTTGCATTTCGACATATTGTGGCTGGGAGAACCTTGAGTTACTCCCCACTGACTGTGGCGTTCATGTTTACATGAATGACAGGTTGTGAAGATGCTTATATGGGGTTTGACGTGTGAGCTAGCGACTACCCCGGACTTTTAGATTTCGTATTCACCGCTTAGACTCACCTATTTCTTTATGTCATTTGAGGGATATATTTTCCCCACTTTTGACCGTTTTATTTGTATGGACCCTTGTTTTTATTTCCGCTTTTTCTTCTGTCGAATGTTAGTGACTCCCGCATGCTAAACTCTATCTACTAAATAAAAGTTTTAAAAACTTCACATTTTTCGCATATATTTAGTAGTTTACTTTCCGCTTTATCGCGGGGTGTCACACCAGATCTGCAGTTTTTTTCCCCATTACACTAATGATACCATCCCCATTACACTAATGATACCATCCTTACACTAATGATACCAAATTTGACCTCACCTGACATTAATTCAACCTAAACAACCTTAACAACACCAAATCTGACCTTTTTTGACCCAATTTAATTACATTAATGTCACTATTAACATGTTCAAAATCTCCATTTATTAAAGGATTTTTAGATAACTTATACCTTGAATAACTCACTTTTTCAAATCTTATACCTAAGATAACTTTCTTTAAAATCTTATACCTAAAATTACATTTTCTTCCAAACTTAATACTAAATCTCAAAAAAAGCCCTTAATTGACGATCCTGTCCATATTAATAAAACATCATCATCCTTCCTCCCACCTATTAACCCACACATCCACAATTGCCACCACTAAAAAACCTCAAATTAGTAAGAGCAAATTCGTCAATTTAGGGCTTTCTTTAAGATTTGGTATCAAGTTTGAAAGAAAATGTTATTTTAGGTATAAGATTTTAACGAATGTTATCTTAGATATAAGATTTGAAAAAGTGAGTTATTCGAGGTATAAGTTATCAAAAAATCCTTTATTAAATATACTCATGCATGCATGCTTCAACATCAACATTTTACAATAAACACCATATCTTTCACCTAATGTCACCTGACACCGCATTCCACCACAAACAACATTGAACAAAAACAATATTATCATACCTTCCATTTTTTTCTTCGGTGGTGTCCTCCTCGCCATTTGTTTCTTACCCATGGAATGTGTAAAATTTGTACAGATCAAGATGAAGACGGAGATTGAGATGCTAAAATGGCGATTCAAAAGAGAAAACAACAATTATTGGTGATTTTGTGTAGAGAGTGATTAAAAAAATAAAAGCTGATGAGAGAGTGGGAGGAGAGAGTGTGAGGTTTAGGTTGAAAAATGGGACTGACAGAGACGAAATCTGGGGAGCTCCACCTTTGTTTATTATTTTTTTTGTTTGCTTTCCCAACAATCCATTCAATTTAATATTAACAAACCTGCCCTACTACTATCCATATCCATTAATATGGTATTGATTTGGCCCGTCTTCACCTTGTGACGGATATACTCCGTCACAAGAGAGACTAATTGATACTTTAGCCACCAAGCAATTTAGTACTTTAAAATTTGAATCTCATACGTGAGGGTACTCACTTACCACATACTCCCTCCGTCCCGGTCAATTGTTATCCTTTGATTTAGACACAAAGACTAAGAAAAGAGGTGAGAGTCAATTACTAAATGACAAATGAAACAAATTGTGTGTCAATGATCAAATTGTTCGTCAAATTCATTCTTAAATTAGAAAGAACAACAATTGATTGAGATACCCAAAACTGAAAAATAATAACAAATGATCGGGACAGAGGGGTAAATTTTATATCCATATGTTTGTAAATAATAAAATAGTTATATCAATTCCACTTGAATACGAACTTTCAATAACGTATACTTTGAGATTATTTGATTTTGATAATATTACAGAAGCAAAGTTACACTCGAGAACAAGTGAAGATTTCAAATACCCACACTTAAGAAAGTATAAGAGTTAAAAAAAAAAGTCTTCGTAAAGACTCGAAAACTTGAGTCTTACCTTGAAGAGTGGGTTAGCAACTTAGCATGCTATCAGAAGCCGTAAATATATGTGGTTTGAAGCCAAAATAATTATGGACTTTCAATATCTTACAATATCGAGGAACTAAACTTATGAAATTGTTTAATTACATACAATGGCGAAGCTAAACTCGATAACAAGTGAGGTCACAATTATGTAAATAATGTTGGAAATAGGGGCTTTGTGAGGCTTCTTCTTTTTTCCAATTGTCCCACATTGGTGAGGAAAAGAGAGTTTCATGTGTTTATATGTGTCCTCTTACCTTACACTATCACTAGTGGGTCAAGGGAGGCTTTTGTGGAAGCCTTGTGAGGTGCTTAATTCAGCTCGCACACGCGCGCGCGCCCGGCCCGGATCCGGATTCGGGATTTGGCAATCGCCCGTGGCGGGCCGTGCCTATCTTTTTGGGCCGCATCCGAGTTTTGTTTTGGGCTGTGTTTTTGTGTGTTGAGTTGAATAAGTCAGTCCAACTGACTGTCAACAGGTGAGGGTCATGCTCCACGTTTTGTGCCCTTGACTGCAACTTCTTAGGAGCACGTTTTGCTAAACAAAACTGCTTCGTTGTTTTTTTTTGGCTATAAATAAGAGCCTGACCTCTCTATCAAAACACAACAAAAATCACACTCTCTTCTCTCTTTCTCTTCTCTCGCTCAATATTAAAGTTTCGGATACTTGTTATTAATTTTCGTTCCAAGTCTCACAGTTCCGAGTGGGCGGAACTGCGTGGAGATTGTAGTGTTATTCTTGGGGAACTACCGGCACTAGCTGATCGCCACCACGGTCGTACCGGAGAAATAGTTTTCAAGGCAATGGCTTTTACCACGGCACTACTTATGGGTTTTTCTTTCTGATCGCTTATAATTCATCTTCATATGGTATTTCTATTCTCCTTCTGTTTCTGCATCTTTCGAATAAGAAATAAGAGTTAGAAAAGTCTCTGTAAAGATTCAAACTCGGACCTTCACTTTGAAAAGTGGGACGATTACCAGCATACTAATCAAAATTTTGAAATAGATTTGGTTTCGAGCAAAAACATTAATTCTTTTAGTTTAAAGCATGATTTAAAAAAAAAAAAGGCAAATCACCAAGCAATCATTTTTTTTATAATATATTATGTTGCTAGACTTAAAGAAAAATTAAATAAAAGGATATTATTTCTAGGTACGTGCATAGCACGGGCATTAAATCTAGTATATATACTTAAAAGAGGAACTTTTGGGGTGATATTATTGGTTCAAATTTTGTGAATTATTATTGGTTCAAGTTTTGTAAATTATCTAAATTAGAAAATATTAAAATAAGAAAAATCTCACATTATGTAAACTACCTTGGGAATTTTAAATTATAAATTTACTAATCTGTAGGTTAGAAAGGATAGAGATTCGTAAAACTTTGATTGTAAAGATTTAGTATCAATAGGATGCTAGGGATTAGGGATGACAATGGGTGAGATATGGATGGGGTGGAGTCATATCCATATCCATTTAATTTATGGTCATCCATATTCACCCTCATCCATTTAATATTTTTTCATCCATCTATATCCATATCCACCGGGTGAAGCGGGTACCCGTTGGATATTTTCACAACTTATAAAATTTAAAGATAATATATCGTAAAAAATGTGGCGATAAAATTAAAAGGCATGTCGTTGCAAAGCAAGTAATCATACAAATACGCCACGCCAACTACAAAGAAACCACCAACGCATTATATTATTGATTAAACTAATAAAAGTAAGTTACTTTGATTAGTGAAAATAACAATATCCACATAAGCACAAGTTTTACTTTTCCTAAATAACAGTATGATATTAAAATTAAGTAAAATTTCTAATAAAAAAATATACTTTTGAAGGGAAATCATTAATGACCTAAATAATTATTAACTTAATAAAATATTAATTATAAATATTAATTTCGGATATTCACATGGTGGTTAAGCGGGTGAGAGACGATAATCCATATCCCACCCTAAATTCACCCATATTCATATCCTACCCTAAATTCGAAAAAAATTCGTCATCCATATTCCACCCATTTAATTTCGAGTGGATGGATATCTACAGAGTAAGGGTGTGACTGCCATCCCTACTAGGGATCCTTCTATATAAGTATCCAAAACCAAAAGTTTTAACGTGAAATTTATCATGTATATTTCCTGTTCCTCTAATACTTATGTTTTTATTTTTTATTTTAATGTACTAAAAATGGTTTTTTACTTTTTTTGACTTTTAATAATTTGTTAATTTTTTAATTTCTTTGCAGTTGGAAGCCGGAAAAACTTATCAAGAGCATTACCTATGAAAACTCGATTTAATGACGTAAGATGTTATGCAAACTACTTATATTGATTTCTACATTTAATTGAGCAATTACATACATTTATTATAGACAAATAATTACCGTGTACCAGTATTCCAGTAGACATTAGATTTTATAATTCCTTCTTTTGTAATCCCACGGTATGTAATAACTACGTATGTTTTGTAATTTGACAATAGTATGAAGGGTCAATTAATTTTTACAGCCTTATAAATACTAGTTTTCAAAAGTTACTACCTTATAAAAAAAAACTCCTAAAATTACTACCTTACTAACCATTAGTGTATACAAATTGCTACCAATTCCCTTTTCCGGTCACTTGAAAGAGAATATTCCGTCAATGTTTGAGATTTCCTTCCGAAACTTAAACATTCTGACCAAATTATCCGTCTCATTATTACTATTTCTTTTACCCATCCCTCTCCTTTTTTTATTCTTACTTTACCCATCTTCTTCATTACTACTTTATTTTCTTCCACCATACACTCAATTTTTAATTGCACAAAAAAGAGGATTATGTTATAGAATAACAGAATTGTAACAGAATAAGTTTTGGCGCCAAAATTAGTTAAGAAAGTTGTTAGAGTTAGCTGGAATTCAGTTAGAAATAGCGGGAAAGTAGCTGTCATGAGCTGTATAAATATGAGAATTCCTTAGTTTGTAATTCATTCAATCATTTCATGACAAGAAAATCAATAAAAATCTTCAATCTTTCTCTACATTTCTTATCTCTCATTTCTCTGAAATTTGTCAAACTGTGTGTACAAACTACTCGAAGTTCTCTTTCTTCATCTTAATTGAGCAACTTCCTGCAGCTTGTATCATTGGTATCAGCTTGTTGATCCTTTGATTGTGCTTCCGCAAAACTCAATTGCAATTAATTTTTCCCCAAATTTCGTAAAGAACCCTAAACTGGCACCTGCTACACGCAAATTGACTGTCCAACAATTGAAATCAGCAATGGAAGGTCGAATTTCTACTCTTGAACAGAAATTGGAGCAACAAACAACAGTTCTTGGCGAAATTATGGCGTTGTTGAAAGCAAATGAAGTTGGGAAGGATACTGAGGTGCGTGATTCTGGGTCTGGAAACGGTGAATCTCCACATCCAGGTAACAGAAATCATCTCAAGTTTACACCCAAGCTTGAATTTCCTTGTTTTGATGGTAATAATCCTCGAATTTGGATGAAAAAATGTGTGAAGTACTTCAATCTATGCAAAATTCCTGATGAACAACGTGTGGATTTAGCTAGCATGTATATGATTGGTAGGGCTGAATCATGGTTTAATAGCTATGTTGTTGTTAGACCTCATATTGGATGGGATGATTTTATAGTAGATTTGTGTGCAAGATTTAAAGAAGAAATTGCTGGAAATGTTGTGGAGGAGTTTAATAAACTGCATCAGACTAATACTATTGATGATTACTTAGATGCATTTGAAAATCTTAAAGGGTTAATGATGCAACGAAATCCTTTATTGCACTGACCGATTTCTTGGACAGTTTCATTGGAGGGTTGAAACCTTCTTTGAAACCATTTGTGAAAGCATTTAAACCTCGAAATCTTGTTGCCGTTGAATATGCTCGTTTACGGAAGAGAGTCCGTCTGTGACCAAATATACTTCCAAAAATTACATACAAAATCCAAATTCTAACCCTAGAACTTTTACTAATTCACACCATTCTGTCCCAAGTTCATCTTCTAAAGGGTTGTTACCTAACCCTAGACCTGTTATTTCTCCATCTCCACCACCAAATAATTCCATCAACCCCACTAGATTTATCAGTGCAGCTGAACGAGCAGAAAAATTAAAAAAAGGAGAGTGTTATTTCTGCAATGAACCTTTCACTAGAAATCATGTTTGCAAGCATAAGGGGACTCAAATGTTTGCAATAGAGATCGTGGGGGAGGAAGGTGATGAGCAAGATACCATTAGTATAGTGGAAGAGACAGAGGAATCTGAATTGGGTTATGAGATGGTGGGCACTGTTCCATGCATTTCAATGAATGCTTTATCTGGTAGTCAAGGGTTTCAGACTATGAGAGTGACTGGTCATGTGGGAAAGAAGGATATTCATATTCTCATTGACTCGGGAAGTACACATAATTTCTTGGATCAACAAATGGCCATGAAGTTAGGATGTAAGTTGGACTCTATTGAACCACAATCAGTAACAGTTGCAGATGGAAGCCAGTTTCCCTGTCAACTAATGAGTAGACAGTTTTCCTGGCAGTTACAAAACACTCAGTTTGTGACTGATGTGTTGATTATTCCGTTGGGAGGATGTGACATGGTTCTAGGAGTCCAGTGGTTAAGTACTCTAGGGACAGTCAGCTGGAATTTTAAAGATTTGAAAATGGAATTCAAATACAAGGATAAAAGACATGTGCTGAGGGGTTTGGCTCCTCCAAAGATTCACACAGTTAAACCAACTTCAAAACTCCTCAATAATGCTACTCATCTGTGTTTCTTACACTTAAGTCCCAAGGAGGAAAAAAATTCCCAGATTCTGTGCTGTGGTCAGCAGGTTGAGGATGGTGACAGACCTGTTGAGTTGAGTAACTTGCTGCAGCATTATAAGGATCTATTTGAAGAGCCTACCAGACTTCCTCCTAGTAGAGGAGTGTTTGACCATAGGATTCCCTTGTTGCAGGATGCTCAGGCTGTTAATATTAGGCCTTATAGATACCCACTCAAACAAAGAGACATTATTGAGAGGTTGGTGCAGGAGATGTTGGACCAGGGTATAATACAACATAGCTGTAGCCCATTTGCTTCTCCAAAGGTCCTTGTGGGCAAGAAAGATGGGTCTTGGCGTTTGTGTGTTGATTACAGGGAGGTCAACAAAAGAACAGTGAAGGATAAATTCCCTATCCCAGTCGTGGATGAGCTTATTGATGAATTAGCTGGCTCTAAAGTATTTTCAAAGTTGGATCTAAGGGCAGGGTACCATCAATTGAGGGTGTATGAGGGTGATGTCTATAAAACTGCTTTCAAAACTCATGTTGGTCACTATGAGTTTCTTGTCATGCCTTTTGGGTTGACAAATGCTCCTGCCTCTTTTCAAAATTGGATGAACAATGTGTTTAAAACCTTGCTCAGAAAATGTGTCTTAGTTTTCTTTGATGACAATTTAGTCTATAGCCCTTCTCTGGAGGAACACTGGCAACATTTAGCTATGGTCTTTGAAGTAATGAGGTCAAACAAGTTGTATGCTAAAAGCAGTAAATGCTCTTTTGCTAGTGACAAAGTGGAGTATTTGGGGCACTTCATTTGTGGCAATGGAGTGGAGACTGATCCTGCTAAAGTTTTAGCAGTTAAAAATTGGCCAGAGCCAAAATCAGTTAAGGAGTTGAGGAGTTTTCTGGGTTTAGCAGGGTACTACAGAAAATTTGTGAGGGGATATGCAGTCATCAGTCACCCACTGACACAGTTATTAAGGAAAGGGGAGTTTAAGTGGAGTAGCCTGGCCTCCACTGCATTTCAAAGAACTCAAAGATGCTCTTAGCAAAGGTGCTCTGTCCTAGTCGTTCCCCGACTTTAACAAGGCCTTTGTTGTTGAGACAGATGCTTCTAACACCGGCATTGGAGCAAGACTCATGCAAGATGGGCATCCACTAGCCTACATTAGTAAAACACTCGACCCAAAATGGCAAAAGTCATATATGAGAAGGAGTCGCTAGCTATTGTCTTTCTTTGTGCAAAAATGGGAGCAAGATATCTTACAGACAAAAATTTTTGATTAAACCGACCAAAAAGTCTCAAGTGGCTTCTCCAAAGTGAGAAGATTTCTACACCATTCCAGCAATTTTGGCTATCTAAACTCATGGGCTTTGACTATGAGATCCAATACAGGTCTGGGAAGGAAAATTTGGCTGCTGATGCTTTGTCAAGATGTCAGGGGAGTGAGTTGTTGTGCATAGCTTTGTCTGATGCTCAGTCAAATTTACCAGACCTTATACAAAGGAGTTATGACCAAGACAATTTTCTAAGCAACCTAAAAGAACAGTTACAGAATGACCCTTCAGCTGTTCCTTCATATCAGTTGTTTGATGGCCTGATTAAAAAGAAAGGACGGATTGTGATTGGTCCTGACCTGATATTGAGGAATAAGATTTTGGAGTGGCTTCACAGTGCACCTCAGAGTGGGCATTCAGGGAGAGATGCCACTACTAGAAGGGTGAAGACTTTATTCTTATGGAGAGGTATGACCAAGGACATAAGTCATTTTGTCAGGCAGTGTGTCACATGTCAAGCTAATAAGTATGATAATGCAGCTTATCCTGGACTTTTACAACCACTGCCTATTCCCTCTGAAATCTGGTTGGATATCTCTATGGATTTCATTACAGGGTTGCCAAAATCTCAGGGGAGAGAAGTTATTTTTGTTGTGGTTGATAGAATGAGTAAGTATGCCCATTTTATGGCACTAACTCATCCTTTCACAGCAATTGAGGTGGCCCAAGCTTATCTAGATAATGTGTTTAAACTACACGGGTGGCCTAGAAGCATTGTAAGTGACAGGGATGCTATCTTTACCAGTCACTTTTGGCGTGCCTTATTTCAACCGGGGGGCTCGAGTTGTTGTTATCATCTCGCTTATCACCCTCAAACAGATGGTCGGACGGAGGTTGTGAACAGATGCATTGAATCTTACTTAAGGTGTATGTGTGGGGAAAGCCTAAGGAATGGGTTATGTGGTTACCCTTAGCCGAGTGGTGGTATAACACTACTTATCATTCTCGCTACTCGATGACTCCATATGAGGCGGTTTATAACCAACCTCCCCTCTTCATTTACCCTATTTACCAGGAGAGACAAATGTGGAGAGTGTGGACAGGACCATGCAAAAAGGGAAGCTATGATAACATTGCTTAAGGATCGATTCTGAAAAGCTCAACACGAATGAAGGTGCGGTGATAAGAAAAGGTCAGAAAGGGTCTTTAATGTTGGGGATTGGGTGTGGCTAAAGCTACAACCTTATAGGCAGGGTCGATCACTCGCAGCCTAATGAGAAGATTGCTCCCAAGTATTATGGGCCATTTCAAGTAGAAGACACTGTGGGAAAGGTGGCCTACAAATTGTCTCTTCCTGATACTACCAAAATTCATAAAGTGTTTCATGTCTCACAATTGAAGGCTTTCGAGGTCAACTTCCTCTTGCACTCATATTCCTAGTTGGATGCAAGGTCTCAATAGTGAAGATATCATACGACACTGTTTTTTGGATAGAAGGATTGTCAAAAGGCAAAATCAAAGCTACGAGACAATACCCGATTCACTCGGGAGGGTTTTTCAATACATGATGCAACATGGGAATTCGCCGAGGTAATGGAGCAACAATTTCCCCGGCCTAATTCAAAGATTGATCGAGACTTGAGGACAAGTCTTTTTAGAAGAGGGAAGATATGTTATAGAATAACGTATTGTAAATGTAGAATAAGTTTTGGCGCCAAAATTAGTTAAGAAAGTTGTTAGAGTTAGCTGGAATTCGGTTAGAAATAGCGGAAAGTAGTCACATGAGTTTGTATAAATATGAGAATTCCTTAGTTTGTAATTCATTCAATCATTTCATGACAAGAAAATCAATAAAAATCTTCAATCTTTCTCTACATTTCTTATCTCTCATTTCTCTGAAATTTGTCAAACTGTGTGTACAAACTACTCGAAGTTCTCTTTCTTCATCTTAATTGAGCAACTTCCTGCAGCTTGTATCAGATTAAATACAAGAAATTAATGATACATTCTTTGTCGGCAAATTATAGAAGAAATTCAGCCCTCAGTTTGATTATTTGGTGGAGATGGAGAAATTAGAAAGAAGAGTGCCTGGGTTAAAAGGGGAGAGATAAGGTTTAAGTAAAGTGGAGTTTGTTTAGTGAGCATGAAAAGGGAACAATCTAATTAATTGAAGCGGTATTTTCGCCAGCGAACATAAAAATACACCGGAAAAAGAAATTGGTAGCAATTTGTATGCACTAATGCTTAGTAAGGTAGTAATTTTAGGAGTTTTTTTTATAAGGTAGTAATTTAAAACTGATATTTATAAGGCTGTAAAATTTAATTGACCTAGTTAAAACAGGTTTGGTGATGTGCTTATGTGATAAATTATCATCAAGCATAATTTAACCTTACTACTAATTTACAAATATTTGCATTGCAATTTGATAATAGTATGAAAGTAAGTTCTTTGTGACCGTCTTAATCTTTTGTTTACTTTTTTTTTTTTAATCTTTTGTAAGAGAGAGTTTAATCAAAGATAGACAAATATTTGAGGCTGAATAACAATTAGGGAATGAATAGAGAACTACTTTGAATGGGTGGACTCTAGGAACAGTTAGCATGAAACCTCCTGTTTTCTCACCTAGAGGTGTGTTGAAGGAATGGTTGTGAGACCCGGTCCGGAAAAGACCATGGTAGTTGGTACTCTGTAAAAGATTCGGGGAAAGAAAGGTGAGTGATGGGTGATGGTGATTGCTGGAAATACGAAGTGCTTATGTAGTTCTGTTGTCAGTGGTGAATGATGATTGGTCGGTCGGGTCAAGTTTCGGCGTAATTTTGACGTAAAATTAAGGCATAATTTTTTTTTTCATCTTAATGACTAGATTAATTAACACCACCACTTCGCTATATGGTAAGGTTATGTTTATTGACATTAAAGTTGTGTCAACTGTCAACGTAGAATTCTTTTTGTATAACACTTACATTTACATCGAGTTTGAACCTAAGCATTCGGCACTACACTCGTTTAAATAACTAACTACCATCATATCCAATCCAATATACTCCGTAAGAGTTAAAAATTGATTAACTCATTCTAAGTTCTTGACCCCTCTTTATGCATCGTAATCTCATAAAGCTATATTCTGTATTTGCTATGTAATGCAATGTATTTTTTTATTATTATAAGTTCATACGGAGTTCTAAACATTGATCAAGTACTTGATACACAACTTGATGTAAAACTCTAAGAGTATATTTTTACCCCCTGAATTAAAGAGATTTAAAATAGTATTCCCTCTATTTTTCTATATATGACTTTTTCACATTTTGAGACACACACTTCTCTATTTAATATCTCTCAAATATGTTTAAATATAATGATATGTATACTCATATGAAAGGGTTTTTCATAAGAAATTTAATGGTATAATTTTTGTAATTTTTTACCAAATATATTTTTGTAAATATTAAAGTCAAAGGCTCGCCTCGAAAAAGTAAAACGTCATATATTAAAAAATGGAGGGAGTATATAAAGGATGGTCAAAATACATTAATCCTTTATAGATTCTGATGGTCAAAATAAGAGTAAATATCCAAATCTCATTGAATCCTATTGCAAAACTTCAAAAAATTAAATGTATTAGGCGTACAATGTCGACTCGGGTGAATTAGTTTTAGGTTTTTAGACGATTTGATGATAACCTTACTTCGGTGTAATTATCTATATATGCCTATGAAGCAGGTACAATTAAGGTTGGAACAATTAGGTAAATGGTCATATAAGGCAAAATCTTTATTTAGAAAACGATTTGGAGTTATTGAGCAATAAATATTGGTAAAAAAACATTAGATTTAGATCAGAACAGTGGAACACTCCGTATCAACTATTTGAATCCTTCATCTGGGGTTATCAACGCCAATCAATAATTCTATTTTAAATTAATGTGAGCAAAAAATCAACCATAAAATTCTAGATATCGGAGGACTGTTTTTATGGTAGATAAGTTTTTTTTTTTTTTTGACAACAATAAACCATTTATATTTAAAAGACTAGCAAATTACAACGAGTTTAGCCTGTAGCCAGGCTTACAGACCAGAAAGGATGAAGCACAAACAAAGTACGGATCTTAAAGACAGAGTGCCGTACAGTAATTGGTACTGGCAACGAGTTTGCCAGAACGGTGGATAATTTTCTACTTGTAACCTGGAAAGTAACATGGGTATAGTTCTTCTGTTCAGCATAGCACATAGCTAGAACAAGCAATCGTGCAGGAGCAACAAACAATGATCCTGCCCGTACAGTCCTAAAAATTGAACATTCCAAAGCCGAATCAAAAAGAACACCAGTGAAACATTGTGAGGACGGTAGTCGGTGTGTAGATAGCAAAATGCAAACACCCTGCTCTTGTTGTACTGAAGTAAAGCCTGCATTTTTAATAAAAGGAAGGTGCACAACATGTGTTTGATACGACGACCTACTCAGATGAAACTGAGAATTAGAACGTACCAGATCAGTAATGAGTCGATGAATACCTGCAGGCTCAACAGGACAATCTTTGAAAACAACCCAATTTCGAAAGGTCCAAATTGCACGAAGGACACAACCAAAGTAGATCAAATTGGAATCCGTACCCGTGCCAAAAGATTGACGGTTAAGATAAGATAAGAAATCCGCCATCCAAGTGAGAAAGGGAGTAGAAGGGTTCGCCATGGGATTAATACCCAGCCAAGAAGATTTCCATAAATGCTGTACTATCGTACATGATCTAAACAAGTGGCTCATGGTTTCAGGAGAGGAGTGGCAAAGATGACAGTCTTGCGCGACATTCACACCACGTGATAGCAAATTAGCATTCGTTGGTAAAATATTGTGTGCCATACGCCAAATAAGGATTGACAACTTGCGTGGCATCTTTTTTGTCCATATAATTTGCCAAGGAAATTGATCAATCCTAGAGCGAGCAGAAGTAGCAGAAAAAGTTTGTGACCAAAGAAAGAAGTAGCCTGACTTTGCTGAATAACGACCATCCTCAGTAAATTTCCAATAAATAAAGTCATCAATATCAGGGGCTGGAGGTTCCATAGCAATGATGTCCTTGGTTGTTTTAGGAGAAAAATAACGGAAGAGCATAGACGGATTCCAGTCGCCTGACTCCAAAATAAAAGATGATAAAGATGGTTTTGGCTCCGAAAAAGACGGACTAAAGGATGGTAACTCACCATTCACCCACCGACTAGACCAAATATCAACTAATTTACCACTGCCTAATTTCCAGCAAATAGCATTTTTCACTAAATCCACTGAACGACATACACCAGTCCATGCATAAGAGACATTAGAGACAGAAGACTTGGAGGTCGGAATAGGTAGATCCTTCTTGTATTTAGCAGTCCAAAACTTTGCAAGTAAGGTATTCGGATGAGTAGTAATGCGCCAGAAGTTCTTGAGGAGCAAGGATTGACTCAACAAGAAAGTATTCTTAATACCGAGACCACCATATTCCTTTGGAGACTGCAAAATCTCACGCCGAAGCCAGTGTATAGTGTTCTTGTTCCAATCATTACGCCACCAGAAGGCGGTAATAAGAGCATCAATTTTACGGCAGACCCCATGTGGCAAAGGAACACAAGATAAAATGTGATTAAGAGAAGCTAACAAAATAGACGAGATAAGAATAAGCTTACTCGACTGGCTTAGATGAAGTGCTGTCCAAGAAGTAATGCGTGTAGTAATCTTGTCAATTAAAGGAAGAAATGGTTCCGACTTTTTCCGCGGGATATCAATTGGAACACCCAGATAATCACCAAAATGAGTAACCGTGGGCATCTTCAAAATAGTCGTCAAATGATCGCGGAAATCCACCGGCGTGTTCGGACTGAATTTAATGTATGACTTATCCAAATTAATCATTTGCCCAGACCCAACTTCAAACTCCTTGAGTAAATCTCGCAGTGCTTCGAAGGAATTATTTGTAGCTTTGCAACAAAGTAGAGCATCATCCGCGTAAAATAGATGTGATAAAGGAGGCGCATATCTTGAGATCTTGATTCCAGTAAAAGATTTCATCCGTTCTGCCTTGGCAAGCTGTCGTGATAAGACTTCCATACAGAGAATAAACAAGTAAGGGGATGTAGGATCTCCTTGACGCAGACCAGAAGTAGGCTGTAGAGCTTGAGAAGGCGTGCCATTTATAAGAATCCTGTATGAAACCGTTGAAATGCATTCCCAGATGAGATTGCGCCAGTGTATAGGGAAACCCATATGTCTCATGACAGACATGAGGAAATGCCAAGAGACGCGGTCAAAAGCCTTGCTCATATCCAATTTGAGGGCCGCATAACAATTAGTTCCTCTTTTTGTCTTGTTGATGTAGTGAAGCACTTCATGAGCAACTAGACAACCATCAGACATTAGACGTCCCGGGACAAATGCTTGTTGCGAATCCGAAATAAGTGAAGGGATCACCAGAATAAGTCTGTTAGCAATGCATTTAGAAGCAATACGATAAATAACATTGCAGAGACTAATAGGACGGTAATGAGTAACTAATTCAGGATGATCAGTCTTCGGTAGATAAGTTTTTCTTCCGTCATAGTAGTAAAAAATAGAGACAAGTAGATAACTTCATAGAATTTCAACCACACTTATATATATAAGTTATATTCTTTGTATTATGTAATAGGAGTTTTTGTGCACATGAATATTTTGAGTATTGTGAATGTGTAATTAATTATCTAGTAAATAATCCAGTTTTTATGCTCAATTTTCATAAAAGTGGTATTTTGCGTTCAAGGGCCATTAGTCCCATTTGGTGTCCCAATTTGTGTGTCACTCCAATCACCTTCTAACACATCAACAAATTAATACGGAGTATAATTATTGCAATATTTTATTTTACAACAAGTGATGTGTCAAAAGGTGAGTGGAGTGGCACACACAATAGGACACAAGAGTGGGACAGAATATCCCTACTTGTAGAAAAGTGGATGTATAAAAACAATGGAAAAAGAAATTATACCTTTATTAACTCCATCACAGAACATTTTATTTGATGCTCATAAAATTATTAATTAGTAATGCAATATTAAAAAGTAGTTAACATGGTAGTAATTTTTTTATCACCAATTCTATAATAAGACGGTTTAGTAGAGGGCTTGGCTAGACTTTGACAAGGTTTAAGCACAATTTTTTTTTTTTTTAAAAAAAGTTAAAAATCTTTTGTAATTAAAATTAATTTTGAGAAAACCCATCTACGACGACTTTTCCGTCGCAATAGACTTTTAGTGATGGAACTTATCCTCGCGTATGATACTTTTTTAATAGCTTCTTAATTTTAATATTTAAGCACACAAATTGACTCAAACACATATAGATAATTATTCCAAAATAAGAAGTTTTTATTGTAAAGTTAATATCATGATAATTACTTTAGAACCACTATTTAGATACGACTCGAGCAACGCTCGGGCATGAAATCTAGTATATATATTTCAGAAACCAAGTGACTTCAATGTAATTAAATAAATCTATACAACTTAATTATACTATATAACTAGTTTCTTGCCCGTGCGTTGCACGTTATTAAAATAATGTGTGATAAATTTCACAATAAAATGGAATATAGACATATAGTACATCTTCATGTCTAAGATTTTATATATGCCGCATGACCAACAAATAATTCCCGTTAACATAATATTGACAATTTGACATAAGAATAAAAGAGTGTTTGATTAATAAAATACTTTTTTTTAGGAAAATAAAATCAATATGAAGTTTATATATATATGATACTTGGACTGATAGTTTTTAGAAGTATAATAAAAATTAAAGGCTGGGAAGAGGTCCCTTGCCGTATTTGTTCATTAATACCTGTTTGTTTTTCAATTGGTCAAGGAAAACAATAATATCTACTCTTCATAATCAACTCAATGATGCAACAAATCTCCTTCTTTCGAATAACAACCATAATATTTAATCACTGCTGGATCTAATTGTAATTATGTAAAAACATTTAGAGGTAGTTAAAATGTTATATCTCCTGGTCAAACTATAGAAGTACGTTTGAATGTGAACCAAATTCCGAGAAATACTACATGGCTAGGGTTGCTTATGACCCCCCCTCTCTATAGCAATAGTCTTAGCCCCCATCTCATTTGAAACAAAATCTTTCATGCAAACCCCTATTTATCTTCCCTATTCACACACATGATCTAAAACAATCTCATCCCTTGAAAGATCGATCCTTGTCTCCGAAACTTATCTCAAATATATCCAACCAAGTGAAAAACTAAACCCCTACTTCTAGAAAAATTCACCATCCAATGGAAACTAACCCGTGCTCTCGACAATGTTGTTTTCTTAGGAAAATAAAACTAATATGAAGTTTATATATATGATACTTAGGACTGAGAGTTTTTAGATTTTGTTCATTAATACCTGTTTGTTTTTCAATTGGTCAAAGAAAATAATAATATCTACTTTGTATAATCAACTCAATGATACAACAAATCTCCTTCTTTAGAATAACAACCATAATTTAATCATTGTTGGGTTAAATGGTAGTTACGTAAAAATATTGGTAGTTAAATGTTATATCTCCCGGTCAAACTATAAACGTACCTTTGAATGTGAACCAAGTTCCAACGCAATACTACATGGCTGAGGCTGCGTATGACACCCCCTATAACAATAGTCTTGTCCCCCATCTTCTCATTTGAACAAAATCCTTCACGCAGACCCCTATTTTTCTTCCTTATTCATACACATGATCTAAAACAATCTCATCCCTTAAAATATTGATCCTTGTCTTCGAAACTTCGCTCAAATTTATCCAACCAAGTGAAAAACTAAACCCCCACTTCTATAAAAATCCACAATCCAATGGAAACTAACCCTTGTGATAGGCTATCGCACACCTATCCAAAGATAATATTTATACCCTAGCAAAACAAATGAATGTAGTACGTATGGATCGAACCACAGAGAGACAGGAGTTGTTAATTAGTTGTTATGGAGTGAATTTTACTTTGAGATCGGTTATCGTTTGAATTGGTTTGTTGATTGGTTTGATGATTAGAAAATAATAAACTAAATGATAAAAGGAGTCTAGGGAAGTCGGGTCACACATGCAAATTATGTAAATGCTTAAATTAAACATAGGAGTTGATAAAACGTTAATTGTTTAGGCTTAGAGACACGCACCTTACGATATTAGTGTCAACCATAGACCGGGTCCTAAAGAAACTCTCGTCCATGACCAGGTCGTCCTACTACACATGCTTAGTCTAATTCAATTTCATGCCTCTCGACTTTTAGAACGAATGAACAAACTTAATCTATGAGTAAGGCCTTAAACAAAGATTAAACATTAAGGTGTAAACATGTGATAGAAACAATTAGACAATATTATATCAACCTAATTTAACATTTTACAAATACTTTTTATGCATGGCTCCCTTTATTCCCTAGACAAAAGAAACTACTCTAACATGGTGGAAATGTAAATTAAACTAATGATAAATGAAAACATAATGAAAATATGAATTAGAAATTACCTTGCAATTGGAAATGGAAATGGAAATGGAAGAACAATACTTGTAATATAAATAACTTGTAAATGTAAATTATTTTATAACTTGAAATGTAAATAGGAAATTTAATTAACATAAATTAAATCTAAACTAAACTAATCTAACTACTAACTTAGAGAGAATTATGAGAAATTATGTAGAAAGATGATGTGTAGGCTAAAGGTGTGTGATTAGCACCCCTTATATAGGAAATAAGATAGCAAAGTTTGTAGAGGAATCCAAAATGGCATCCTAAGCACACTCTTAATTTTCTCTTCAATTTTTGGTTTAATGCTCAAAGTATCCAAAGTTGGTGCTTTAATGTCTTGTTTATGAGTGTGGTTAAGAGTATTAAGGAGGGAATCTTAAGTATTTTGGCATTCTAAGCTCTTCTTTAGCATCCAAATTTTCCACCACATTTTGGACTTGAATTTTTGGGCTTTGACTTGCACATTGACTTTGTTTGCATTTTCATTTTGATCCAACACTTTTTTCATGCAAAATCCATGCACTTCCAACACTTAGTCCAATCTTGCTCTCATACTTAGTCTTGCTTCTAGTGTTAACACATTTTATAGTACTTTAGCTCATTTAGCTCATTTTCCTACAAAACACACTTGAACACACAATTGTACTAGAAACACAATATTAGTTTAGAAAACACTTTGATAAGTGCTAAAATGATATGTAAAATCAAACTAATATAAGAGGTTAAAATGTATAAAATATGCACTTATCAAACTCCCCCAATCTAAGTCCTTGCTTGTCCTCAAGCAAGATCATCCCAACATTGCAAATCCCAAGTAGCTAACAAGCAAAATGATTCAAATCCCTAATCAACATGGGCATAAGGATAAGCAAAGCCATGGTTGAGATTTACACGACGGCGTAGCATGGATGATTTCAAGTAAACTTTTCGGCTCTTGCATGATCTTTTGACTTTCGGACTCTCACGATCCACTCATAACTCAATTTTGTGTAAAGGACATTTTGTGATTAATCACTCAAGCTATCCTCGACTCATGAGAATGTGCCCGCAATCTAATATGGTAAACAATCAAATCATAAGCCAAACCAATCAAATGCAAGCAAAATGTGAAGCCAAAGGGTAAGAAGAAGGCTTTTTGTGACATGGGAAATAAAGGGGAACAAAAGAATTATGGTATGTGGAGCTAAGGTTAAGCTAGCAACAACCATAAAAGGATGCTTAATCCAACCCAAATAACCCAAATAAATCAAATTGACAAATGACTTCTTACATTACTAATCATGAGAAATTCTCCATAAGATATTGATAAACACATGAGAACTCTTAATAACACAACCTCTTCTTCCTTTCTTCCAAATTACATCACTTTATTCTTTTTCATTTTTTTTCTTTTTCTCTTTTTTTCTTCTTTTCATTCTTTTCGGATTCTTTTTTTTTTTTTTTTCTTTTCTTGCTTCAATTCTTTCTTTCATAACTCCGGAAAACAATGACATATCCGGCAAACCAATTTTACAATGATATAGATTTTAAAGATCATCCCAATTTTGAGCATCCCATCACCAAAAGAACTTAGCTACTAGCTTAACAAGGGTAGGCTATTTTTAATGTAGCTAGGGAATAAAAACATGTGAAAGGGGCTAGAAAATAGGCAAATTTATCAATGTGAATTTGGCTTCAAAAATGCATAGCAAAATGAAAGTAATGCTTAAAGAGATGAATTAAAGACCATACTTATGCGTTGTGATGTAACACACATCATAAGGAGACACCTACACTAACCTAAGAGAGACCGGATATGGATGCGTTGGTCAAACGAAGTTCTACCTTACCATCTTGTGGCTTGCCAAAAGTCAAGATCAAGCTTACTTGGTCCAAAATCCATCTTCCACTTACTATGTCAAGACATCCCCATGCATGCTAAATCCTGTCGAACATAGTGAATCAAAAGGTATCAAGATAAACATGGGATAAACAAAGGAGCACAAGTAGGACAAGCAAAAGATTAGAGCAAAAAGCAACACAAATTTTCAAAAATTCTCACTAAATCTATACTAACTATATGCAAACTAACTAATATGCAAATGCAACCTCCCTCCAAGCTAAACATAACATTGTCCTCAATGTGCCACAATTAAGCTACCCAATGAAACCATAAAAATGGCTCAAAGCACAAAACAAGAAGGATTAGAGGTCATGTCTAATGGGTTGCGAGAACTAAACTAAAATGCAAAGGAAAGAAAACTTACTAGACTAACGAGCCTCCCCAAAGCTAGCATAAACATTGGGGGATTCCTCCACTTAGCATCTCATCAGAAAAATGGGTCAAAAATCCGGTGGGTACGAGGTCCTTGATGCTAAAAGAGGTTTTCGGAGGTGATTTGATTGAAAAATGAAGAAAAAATAGAGATAAGAAGTACCGTCCCTTACTTTTGTAGTATATGGAAAAGATTAACATATCCCGCCTTTTTATTAAAATGCGCAAAAGGAAGAAAGTCACGACCCCGATCGGGGTTGACCGTTGACTTTTTTTTTTAATTTTTTTTTTTTTGAAGAAACGGAAATGTTACGACCCCGAACGAGGTTACAACATGGGGTAGTATGCTATCCTTCAAAACGTCTCTTCTCCTCTTCAAACACCTACAAATCACAACTCAAAATAGTTAATTTGTCTAAAATTTATTCCTAATTCTAATAAAACATGAAATTGCGTAAAAATTAAAACAAAACAAACTAGTTATTTTCTAATGAATCCTCCATCATCCTCTAAAAAGCACGTCAATGCCCTTAGAAGTCTATCGTATGTCTGCGCATGAGCAACATGAAAACATATGTACGCAATTGATAAGATTAAAACATGAAAGAGCAAGGGTAAAAATTTATAAATCTTATCGATGGGCGCAAGAGAGACTTCAAATAGTACCACCGTATCACTCCACTCGTCAGCAAGAGATGGAACATCATGCTTAAGACCATAAAATAAATCATTAGAGCACAAATTATAATCATAAATGGTCTCTAATTGGTGGCATAAAGAATAAAAGAGGAGAGGGTCATCAAAAATAGGGGGTTCATCCCACTTAATTTCCATATCAAAATTGCTTAGCCCTCTATCTTTCTCGAATAGATCAACAACATCCTCTACAAATGGATTGTCAAGCGGGTCAAAAGACTTGGGAAAAACCTCATTAGAATCACAAGGAATATCGACAAATTCATTTGTAGCAGGTGACTTATCTACTATGGGGTTAATGTCATCAACATGAGTCTCTACATTTTCTATTTGAATGACACTAGGGGGATTTTAAAAGATAAAATCGGACCATCATCATCATCCAATAAATCAAAATCATTAGATTGAAAAGACTCACATTGGGGAGGTGAAAAAGCAAAATGAGAGAAGATAGGCTCACGTCGTCTCGGTTTCTCTTGAGAATTTTTTTCCCAAATGAGCCTGTAACACTTTAAACTCCTCTTCGATACACCAATAATGGAATTGGTGTGCTAATTCCCGACATTCGGAAGCCATGAAATTTAAGAAATTCCAAAGTTCCGGCCCAATCATGTTGTAGAGATTCCCATTACTCAATTTTAGAGCCAATCCACGGGTCTCAAAATCCATGCCGCCAAGCACGAAATGACCCAAGTAATCCCCATCAAGGACATGTCCAAGGGAGATGAGACCATCGCAAAAGTAGTAGAATCGGTCAAGATAGTCAGGAAAAGGCTCATCTTGGAGTTGTGGGACAAATTCGTAATTCATTATGAAAAGCCAATAGTTTTATCACCTACAAGAATAGGCACTAAAACTACAAGAAAACGGTGAGATGAATCTCAAGGAACAAGTGTTCCTCGAGACAAAATAAAAAGATAAAATTCAACAACTAATTAGCAAACAAAACCGTCTCCCCGGCAACGGCGCCAAAATTTCATAGGCTATCGCACACCTATGCAAAGATAATATTTATACCCTAGCAAAACAAATGAATGTAGTACGTATGGATCGAACCACAGAGAGACGAGAGTTGTTAATTAGTTGTTATGGAGTGAATTTTACTTTGAGGTCGGTTATCGTTTGAATTGGTTTGTTGATTGGTTTGATGATTAGAAAATAATAAACTAAATGATAAAAGGAGTCTAGGGAAGTCGGGTCACACATGCAAATTATGTAAATGCTTAAATTAAACATAGGAGTTGATAAAACGTTAATTGTTTAGGCTTAGAGACACCCACCTTACGATATTAGTGTCAACCATAGACCGGGTCCTAGAAAAACTCTCGTTCATGACCAGGTCGTCCTACTACATATGCTTAGTCTAATTCAATTTCATGCCTCTCGACTTTTAGAACGAATGAACAAACTTAATCTATGAGTAAGGCCTTAAACAAAGATTAAACATTAAGGTGCAAACATGTGATAGAAACAATTAGACAATATTATATCAACCTAATTTAACATTTTACAAATACTTTTTATGCATGACTCCCTTTATTCCCTAGACAAAAGAAACTACTCTAACATGGTGGAAATGTAAATTAAACTAATGATAAATGAAAACATAATGAAAATATGAATTAGAAATTACCTTGCAATTGGAAATGGAAATGGAAATGGAAGAACAATACTTGTAATATAAATAACTTGTAAATGTAAATTGTTTTATAACTTGAAATGTAAATAGAAAATGTAATTAACATAAATTATATCTAAACTAAACTAATCTAACTACTAAACTTAGAGAGAATTATGAGAAATTGTGTAGAAAGATGATGTGTAGTCTAAAGGTGTGTGATTAGCACCCAAAATATAGGAAATAAGATAACAAAGTTTGTAGAGGAATCCAAAATGGCATCCTAAGCACACTCTTAATTTTCTCTTTAATTCTTGGTTTAATGCTCAAAGTATCCAAAGTTGGTGCTTTAATGTCTTGTTTATGAGTGTGGTTAAGAGCATTAAGGAGGAAATCTTAAGTATTTTGGCATTCTAAGCTCTTCTTTAGCATCCAAATTTTCCACCACATTTTGGACTTGAATTTTTGGGCTTTGACTTGCACATTGACTTTGCTTGCATTTTCATTTTGATCCAACACTTTCTTCATGCAAAATCCATGCACTTCCAACACTTAGTCCAATCTTGCTCTCATACTTAGTCTTGCTTCTAGTGTTAACACATTTTATAGTACTTTAGCTCATTTAACTCATTTTCCTACAAAACACACTTGAACACACAATTGCACTAGAAACACAATATTAGTTTAAAAAACACTTTGATAAGTGCTAAAATGATATGTAAAATCAAACTAATATAAGGGGTTAAAATGTATAAAATATGCACTTATCACCTTGCTCTCGACAATGTTGTTAGAATTAAGATTTTACTTTAGTTTGGATTGATGGGGTCAAGATTAAATTTATCAGTATGATCTTTTGAGGTTTCTTGTTATTATTCATGTTACCTATATGTTTTAACGCAAGCGATATTTTGCTGATAAATAACCTTATTTATTATCACTATCCTCATTAAACTCATCACTCTCTACAAATGTACCCTTCCTCCACCCCATTAATTTAACCGCGAAATAAAACATCAGCCACTGTGATTAGTTCTTACTACTTGAAACAACCTCCAATCCACTACCACTATCACAACCTTTATGCCACGTTTTACATCTAAGACGTCATAAATCACATTCACCTCCATGAAACACCAATCTTTACTCCAGATGATATGGATCCTCGTCTCCCTTATCGAAGACAATTTATTTCTCCTTCAACAAAGAAAAGTTTAAGAAGCAATCTTCCCTCTTATCTCTTTTCCTTTCCCTTCCTAGTCTTTTTCTCGTCCCCTACCCTACCTCAATTCCAGATACTCAAACAAAGTGTTTGGTACTATGTTTGTAAACTGAATAAGTTTGAATATTATACACACACACACACACACACACACACACACACACACACACACACACACACACACACACACACACACACACACACACACACACACACACACACACACACACACACAAACAAACAAACTTTGCTATTTATTTCATTTTGCATAAATAAATCTTACTACCTCCATCTCATTTTTATTGTCCTTTTTTCTTCAAATTTTATTATCTCATAATTATTATCCCCTTTTTAGATCTAGTAAGGAAAAACTTTAGTCAACCAACTCGTCGCAATCAACCTCATTCCCACTCGAAACAACCTTTAGCCGACTACTTAATCCCTTCGGTTCACACATAAAACGGTCTAAAATGCAAAGCTTTCATCTCTCTCTTGAAAAGTCCATCTAACTAACAGAAAACTAACCGCTACTTTTTGAACTTCATCATTTTTACATCCCGTAAAGATTATGTTGAACATGACAAAAAAAAAATGCAGAAACTTAGGTTTTGTTTGATAACGACTGATTGAACATTTGCTTTTTAGCATTTTGAGAGCTTTTACACTATTTAAATAACAAATGTGCTATTTTGAATGTTGATCATCGACATATTGAAATAGTAAATTGTGGTGCAATTTCTGTTTTACATTATGACCTTTAATTAGTATATTGTAAGAAAATAAAAATTGAGTTTTTTTATCTCCGAGGAAATTAAAGATTAAACTTTATCTTTATCATATTTATAATTAATATTTTTCACTTAAAATATATAATTTTAAGCAAGTTCAAATAAGTTAGCTAAAAGTTATAAATCACAAATTGTATGAAGCAGTATAATCAATTTTTTTTTTTATAAATATGAAATAAATGTCATAAACTTCATAAGAATATTAATGCGGTAGAGAACTATAGAAGAGTTGGCAAGTATGTAACACCCCACGGTAATTTAAGAGGTCCAGTGATAATCTTAAATGACTAGTGCTTAAAGGGATTGGAAGTACTACTCATATCAACAAAGTGCACTTTCTTTTATGGTCATCCATGCGAAAGAACTCCAAAGTTAAGCGTGCTTGACTGGGAGTAGTCTTAGGATGGGTGACCTCCTGGGAAGGTTTCCGGGATGCACATGAGTGAGGACAAAATGCGCTGTAAAGGACCCGTGTTGATCTGTGGGCCATGTACACAGCCTGGTGAGTTATCATAAGTTACCGCTCCCGACCCGGTTTGGGTCGGGGTGTTACAAGTGGTATCAGAGCAACCCTGCGACCATGTGATGATAGGAGGCAGTTGTTATACGCTCCTGGAGGCAGTGGTTATACGCTCCATTGTGATCGAGGATTCTGGGTTAGCGGTTATGCTCCCAGGCGCAACGAGGACGTTGCGTTCTTCAAGTGGGGGTGACTGTAACACCCCACGGTAATTTAAGAGGTCCAGTGATAGGCTTAAATGACTAGTGCTTAAAGGAATTGGAAGTACTACTCATATCAACAAAGTGCACTTTCTTTTATGGTCATCCATGCGAAAGAACTCCAAAGTTAAGCGTGCTTGACTGGGAGTAGTCTTAGGATGGGTGACCTCCTGGGAAGGTTTCCGGGATGCACATGAGTGAGGACAAAATGCGCTGTAAAGGACCTGTATTGATCTGTGGGCCATGTACACAGCCTGGTGAGCTATCATAAGTTACCGCTCCCGACCCGGTTTGGGTCGGGGTGTTACAAAGTACGTGACCCCCTTTTAGGTTTAAATGTTTTCATTTATTTTTATATTTTTGCCTAAAGGTGGTTAAAGCAACGTATTATGCATGAAAAATATGTCTCACCCTTCCCCAATTAGTATCTCTCCCTAAATTATACTCCCTCCCATCCAGACCAAAGGTTACATTGACTTTTTGGCACTATTCATGGTCGTAGAGAATCTTTGATATTATTCTTAATCTATAAAAGAAAATATAGTCATGTGAGATCTTGTTTGGTTTATCGTCATGAATGCTATATGAATATCAATTTTTTTATAATTTTTAATAATGTATAACTAAAGATATTCACGTTGTAAAACACGTCTCGACAAGTGTGATAAAGTCAATGTAACCTTTGGTGTGGATGGGAGGGAGTAGTAATGATGTGCTCAATTTACACACAAAAAATATATATAGCATCAACAATAATTAGTTTGCTCCATATAATTGAATAGTATCGTTTTTTATGCATGTAAATTTGTCAGAAGAAAAGCTTGAGAGAGACGGTCTTCACTATGTTAGGGAAAGACTTCTCTTACCCTTTTATGTATTTTTCATGATTTTTTTTTAATGTTGATCGTTGCTTGAATTGAATCTTAACCTTATACATATTTCTATAATAAGTGTATCTAATTTACTTTCAAGCCTCATTCAAATCTATTTTATTACTCGTGGTACCATTTTACTTTAAATTGTAAAACAATCGCACAATATTACTCATTTGTCATAATATGATATTTCGATTCGCAAATTAGCAGAAACTTTCTTAATCTTTTCATACTCCTTGAAAAATAGAAATCAACCTTTGTACTTATCAATAATTTGTGAATATCTTATTTAAATTTTGATTAATATACTTTTATATAATGACAAATAAATGTAAATAATATATAATAAATTATCAATAGAAGTTGAAGTGTATAGTGAGGGTAATAACTTTAAAATTAGTAGGAGAAATACATATGAGATTTAAAAAATAAACTTCATATTATGTATAATTAAATATGACATTAGCAATAACAAAAGACATAGGGCATATTTCAGCGTTCATTTTACTCTGTACATGAGTAAATTCCATGTAGTACGTATTATGCATGCACATTTGTCACAACCCAGTTCGGCCTAGGGCCTTTTAGCCTCATAATACCTCATTTTTTAATCGGAAGTTGTTATAAAATAGGATATTATAAATATATCAAAAGTTTTTTTCCTTCTAATTTAATAAAAAGTGAACAAATACTAATGAATAATTTTTTAATATTAATAATTTGTAGATAATTAATTTTTTTCCTATTTCTAATAATAAAATTATAAAATAATTAATTAATTCTCATTTCTAATAAGAAAATCATATTCCTACTTATAATAGAAATTTTTTAAATAATTATTATGTCCTAATTCTAATAGTATAATTAGGAAAAAAAGCCTTAACAAATTGTTAATTTATTTCCTAATTCTAACAGAAAAATTGTAAATAATTAATTATTTTCTAATTCTAATTCTAATGCTAATAGTATAATTAGAAAAAAAAGCCCCCTTTAGTTATATATACTAGTTTTCTTGCCCGTGCGTTGCACGGATATTAAAATAATGTGTGATAAATTTTACAATAAAATGGAATATAGACATATAGTACATCGTTCATCTAAGATTTTATGTATGTCGCATGACCAACAAATAATTCCCATTAACATAATATTGACATAAGAATAAAAGAGTGTTTGATTAATAAAATACTTTTTTTTAGGAAAATAAAACCAATATGAAGTTTATATATGTACTTGGACTGATAGTTTTTAAAATTTGTTCATTAATACCTGTTTGTTTTTCAATTGGTCAAGGAAAACAATAATATCTACTCTGCATAATCAACTCAATGATGCAACAAATCTTCTTCTTTCGATTAACAACCATAATTTAATCATTGCTGGATAAAATTGTAATTATGTAAAATCATTTAGAGGTAGTTAGAATGTTATATCTCCCGGTCAAACTATAGAAGTACGTTGAATGTGAACCAAATTCTGACACAATACCACATGGCCAGGGCTACTTATCCTTCCCCCCTCCTCTCTATAACAGTAGTCTTGGCCCCCATCTTCTCATTTAAAACAAAATCTTTCACGCAGATCTCTATTTTTATTCTCTATTCACACACATGATCTAAAATAATATCATCCCTTGAAAGATCGATCCTTCTCTCCGAAAATCATCTCAAATTTATCTAACCAAGTGAAAAACTAAACCCCTACTTTTAGAAAATTCCACCATCCAATGGAAACTAACCCTTGCTCTCGACAATGTATTTTTTTTAGGAAAAGAAAACCAATATATATATATATATATATATATATATATATATATATATATATATATATATATATATATATATATATATATATAGGCGGATCCGGTGAGTCCACTTAAATATTTAAGTCCATGAGTCCATCCACAATATCACGCGTAAGCGTAAGAATATCACGCTGAATATTGACAGAAAAATGGCGCTTAAACTTCTAAAACAAAACAAAACCGTTCACTTTTTTTAAAACTCGTTTCTCTCTCTAAAATCACACAAAAACAAATACTCCCTCAAAAATCTCACTAAAAATCCGCAAAAATCTAAAAATTCAAAGACGATATCAACTTGATATCAATAATATAGATTCAGTCGTTCAATCCTTTGCATAATATCAGTTGAATTTCGAAATTAGGTTGAAAAATCGTCGAGGTACGCTCTAATCAGTTTGTATTACATTTTTGCGATTTTTGTTCATCTTTTGCAGTTTTAATTTGATTATACATATTGATTTTGTTCTTAATTACTGTAATTGAGTTCAATTATATGATAAAAATAGCATTTAAGCACTAATTTTCTACTTGTTAATGAGTTTAAATGCTTACTTTCAAGTTGTTGTAGTAAATTTAGACAGTGTCTTAGTTGTTAATTAGTTTAAAACAGTATTTTGTTGATAACATGGATACATTGAACAAAAAACTATGATCGATTGTAGTTGTAGATGATTATTAGTTGTTTTGTTTGTTTCAATCGCGAAAAATAGGGTTAGCTATTGTTCAATGTGAAATTTAGTGTTAACCAGTAAATTTGGACGTGTTAATGATGAATGTCTCGTTTTCTGTTGATACTATTAAGAGTAGGTAGTGATACTATTTAAATTTGATAGTTGTAGATGATTATTAGTTGTTTTGTTTGTTTCAATCGCGAAAAATAGGGTTAGCTATTGTTCAATCTAAAATCTAGTGTTAACCAGTAAATTTGGACTTGTAATGAGGAAAGGCTCGTTTTCTGTTGATACTATTAAGTGTGATACTATTAAGAGTAGGTAGTGATACTATTTAAATTTGATAGTTTAGGTCAATTGAGAAACATTTCTTTAACCAGTGATACTGTACAGCATGAGGTGTGACACTGTTAAGAATTGGTAGTGATACTATACTGTAACTTGATACTGTTGTTTATATGATCTAATACTATTAAGCACATAATGTGATACTAATAAAATTTTAAATGCAGATAGTTACTAGCAAGAAAATGGAACTGGCAGTTACAGATGAACCTAACATAACCATTAGCGAAAAGAGGCCAATATCAGCAATTCATAATGTTGAAGAAACAACATTAAAGAAGTATAAACGTAGGAAAATAAAGAATAACAAAGAAAACAATACTATGGAGCTGGTATAACAAAACACGAACAAAGAAGTCGCAATTCAAGAAGTTGAAAAATTAAGGTACACAAAAAGAAGGAACAAATTTCAGACTAAGTGCAGCCAAAAAGTTGGTTGAGTTGATTAAGAACTTAAATGAAGAGCAACAGAACGCTGTAAGGGATATTGGATTTGGAGGTTTGTTAAAGTTAAAGGTAACTCAACTACCACATGGAATCCTGAATCGGGTCTTGAAAGCATATGACTGTTCTAGCAATATGTTTAGAACAAAAAAGTTGGATTTTCTACTGTCAAAGTATGATGTCCATGACATGTTTCTACTACCTAGGACAGGTGATAAAGTAACCACCACAAAAGGGGGAATGCCACTACTCTGATTGACACCAAAATGAAAAATGATTGGAGGATGAAGTTTGGTGTGAAAGGTACTTCTACTCCAATTAATGTGAAGGATGTGCATGATAGATTGATGGCGTGTACTGAGGCTGGTGATGAGTTTAAGAGAATGTTTGTTCTGTATAGCATGTCCATTTTCCTAGCGCCAAATACAAATAAAACCCTAGATTTAAAACTTGTTAAGTCCTGCATTGGATGTGACTAAAATTAGAGACTATGATTGGTGTGATTATGTCTTTGAAGAGATGACTGCTAGTATTAAGGGATGGAAAGAAAAAAAGAAGTCGAATATCACCGGTTGCCTACTAGTGATTATGCTAGCCTACTTCCATAGGTTCAATTTTAAGGGCAAGGCTATGAAATACACTCTACCGCTAATCCAACATTGGGATGATCGAGTCCGGCATCAAGAGTTGAAGATGAGAAACAAACAGCAATATTGGGAATGCACCAATTTTGAAAATTGCGTACCCAATCTGTTTATCACATCAAGGTCAGGAGAAAAATACAACATTCCTACGTATATTTATTATTAAGTACTCAAACTGTTACAGTATGTTTCTTTGAGTCTTTGATAAAGATAAAATTTCAGTTGCTAACAAGAGATGATTAATTTTTCAGAAGAACCGAAGATGAGACTTACACAAACCTCTGAGAAAGATGATGATGAAGTCAACTCAAGCAAAAGAGGGCTACATCATGATTAAGCTGCCTAAAGGAGTTGAAACTGATAAAGAAATCAAAGCAAGAGCAATGGATGTAAGTACTAATGTCTTTTTGTTGTCCTTACAGTTACATCTATTCCTTTTCTTCTTACTTTGATATTGTTTTGAACACATTGTGATACTTTTGTTTACCCAAGTTGATGTTGTTTTACCATAATCTAAAAACTTCCAGGGAGACTAAATTTTGTTAATGATAATGATAGTTTATCAAACTGTGATATTGTTCATTACGAACTGTGATATTTATGGTGGCTATTTGTGATATTTTTTCATAATAGCAACCAATTGTAATGCTTATGATAGCAAGAGCAATGGGTGTAAGTACTAATGTCTTTTTGTTGTCCTTACAGTTACATCTATTCCTTTTCTTCTTACTTTGATATTGTTTTGAACACATTGTGATACTTTTCTTTACCCAAGTTGATATTGTTTTACCATAATCTAAAAACTGCCAGGGAGACTAAATTTTGTTAATGATAATGATATTTTATCAAACTGTGATATTGTTAATTACGAACTATGATATTTATGGTGGCTATTTGTGATATTTTTTCATGATAACAACCAATTGTAATGCTTATGATATTGATTCACAGTAAGACAAATAGAGTGATATTGTGTCACATAAAGTGTGATATTGTAAAACAATATCACACAAATAGGTAACATCTACTAGCAAGTGTAATGTTGTGATATTATTAAAGAATAATGGTGATATTTTTTCAATAAATTATGATATTGTTGTGATTAAATATTTAATATTCTTGTTTAATATTTTTATTATGTCATTTGGCAGAGTGCTCATGAAGCTTATCTGCGTATAAAGAGGGACAACGAGTTGTTCTTTTCAAGATTTGTACATAACATGAAGAAGTTCATCAAAACGAAACCCAAAGAATTCAATAGATGAAAGAACTATTTCTACCCAAACTGCGCCGCCACAAAAGACTCGTAGTAAAGATGTTGAAAATGAAAAAGAAGTCAGCCAAGAAAACACCGATAATCGTGATACATCGTAGAAGCAAGAACAAGATACTCCCAATACACAAACTTTGCCTTTCATGAAAGATATTGGATATCATGCCTTTATGGATGGGTTGATAGCAAGGTCTTATGAAAGGGCGAAAGCAAGAGAAGGGCTTCCCTCGTTTGATGTATTGACTGACATGTTAAAAATTCAGTACGCGGAATTGAGCAAAAAATATGGAGGATGTACAGATCAAGATCTTCAAATCAGCAGTGATCACGAGGAAGAAGGTGAAGAAATGAATGATGTTACAAACTTGAATAGTGCTGATGATGAAAAAAAAGATGATGAGGATTATGATATGTATTCAAATTTGAATGACATAGTAGACAATATTGTTTTCGGAGGAGGAAGGGCTAGTGAGGATATCAATCGTGTTACAACTCCTACAAACAAGACGGAAATGATAATGAAACCATTAATGAAGAGACAAATGTGTTGACTCAGCTGAATGAAAACATTAATTTGGAAACAAATGAAGGTTTGGGAGTTATGAAGACTGTCCAAGAGGCACACAATGAGGTGGGTAATAATGGTTCAACAAATCAGGAGGACATTGATAGAGAGGCTGGAAAAAATAACGAGAATGTTGAAGATGAGGTTATCAATAAGGAGGTTGATATTGCTACAGGGGAAAAAGCAGAGAAGGAGAAGGACAATCAGGTTACAAATGTGGTGACTCAATTGGAGGAGGTTCTTCCAAATGTTGATTTTGGAGTAACACAGCATGTTGAAGACAAAACAAATGAAGACGTTCATCATGATACAATATATCAGCATTGTGTTGAAAAAGAGACCGAGAAAGAGAAGGCCAATGAGGTTCATGAAGTGGCGACTCAATTGGACGAGGCTGTTAATCAGTTCAATTCAGGGAAGGGAGTTGAAAAAGATGTTGTGGTTGATAAGGAGCCTGTTGAAACAGAACTTGTGGTTGATAAAATGAATGACGATAGTAATGTGGTGACTAAATTAAAAGAAATTGTAACAAATCTTTGGTTTAGATACAAAGAGGAAGGGAAATATCGTGAATATTTGTTGCACTCAGACAGTAGTACCTGCTTCACCGATATGGTACCTCACAATTTGGGGTGTACTTTTCAATGTGGGTTGCCAACAAAGATGATATCCTTGTATCGAATCGATGTTCGTAAGCGCAATTTATTTGAACCTGTCTTGAAGAATCGAAAGGACGTCATGGATTATTGCTTCCTTACGGACCATACATTCAAAGAATTTGTAAGTCACTCTTTAAACAAATTTTTAAATGTAAGACATGACTTAATTTGCACCATATTAGTACTTTAAAAAAATAACTAATATGCTAATATTTTTGCAAAATGGAATAGAGAAATTGTCTGCAACTTTGGAACTTTCCATTGTATACAAAGGGAAGATATTGAGTCCTTGTTGCCTAACACGAAGATAAAAGCAGTGGTAATTGAAGCATGGGCAATATTGCTCAATGAGTTCCAAATTGCTCAAAAGGGAAACGACAAATTGACAAGAATTTTCTATGGCATTGCCCACTCGGTATGGAAACACACACACATTTATCATCTTTTAAATTAGGTATTGTAGAATGTGTTTTATGGAGACTAATAAGATGCCCTTATGAACAACAGGGTGATATAGAAAAAATCTTAAAATTCGATGAAGATAATATTGATGAATTGGCAAAACTTAAGCAAACAGTATGTGACACATGGGACACGTGGTCAGCTCTTTTTAAGGAGCCACTGAATTTGAATTCAGATATGGTGAGACATTTCTACTGTTATCAGTGATATTTTTATGTATAATGTATGATATTGTTAGCAGTTACTATTGATATTGTTCTTAAAAACAATTCTTAAATTCAACTGTGATATTGTGCATAATATTGTGTGATATTGTTACTTCTTAATTGTGATATTGTCTCCCAAAAAATGAAAATGAATCACTTTTTTTTCCTAATATTTGACAGTGTGATATTATTATGTACAATGGTTGACATTGTTTTATAGCTTCTTAAAAATAACAACAGTCGATAGGGATTTATAAGTCTGTTAACTTTGATATTGTTTTGGTACAGACTCTGATATTATTGGGTACACTGGTTGATATTATTTTACAACATACAAAAAAACTTCAGAGGGACAAAAAATATTATTAAGAATGATATTGTCTAGTATGTACTGTGATATTTTTATTCAGATTTTTGTTAAATTGTTTCATAATATTATTTTCATCTAAAGGTGTTCATACCTTTGGTCTACGAAGAGCACTACGTCAGATATCTGTTGATTTGAAGAGGCAGAAAATGTTCTATTTGGACAACTGAGAGTATGATGAATTCCAAGACGAGGAGCACGTACACATGGCTCATATGGTCATAAGTACAATATTGAAAACAAAGAACAAATGGTATAATGGTTTTGTTCGATAAGCTTGAAATTGAAAAGTTGTTTACATTAATCATATACAAAGCGACTCTTTATGGTGAATACCTCAACACGAAAGGTATTGAAAGTGGGCTAAAGGTGAAGGACTACGAAATGAATAATGTGAAGTTTCATTGGCAATCGAAAGTGTTGAACCTGGGACTGGGACTATTCATGATGTTTCACGTGATGTTCTTTGTTGGTGAGCCTTTTGATTGTGAACTAAGCGATGCAAACATGAGACAGTTATACGGGGGAGAGGTGGCGAAGAACGCTCGTATTGAGTGATTTGAATAAAGATAGGAGTCAGGTCTGGAAGAGAGTTACGACCTTTACTGCCACAAAAGGTATACTGTTAACTAAATTGCTGGCAAAAAGACAAAGAGGGAAAAAACAAAGCAAGAGAGAAAAAGGTGGGAAAAACAAAGTTCAGACCCCGCTATCAAAAATAAAAGGTTATATTTTAAAACACTGACTTCTACATTGAATTTTTTTTTATTATTATAAATACAAAATATATATTAAATACTGTAATATAAAACGTTTCTAGCTACTGGAGAAGATGGTTCTGCCAGTGTCGTTGGTAGCGGTAAAATGGGCAAATCCGATGGCCTTGGATGCACGTTGAACTGTGGTGTGGCTGATCCTAAATTTGAGTTCGTCTCAAGATTTATGAAGTTAAACAAGTCGCTGTGTGCAAACATGTTGACTACGAGGAAAGAAGTGATTGACTATCGCCTATTGATTTTCCCGCTATCAAAAATAAAAGGTTCTTTAAAACATATATTTTTCTGCAACTTTTTTTATTAATGGTCTGATAATATTTGTAATGATATCTAAGTTTGACAAAAGAATTACAAAAGGTGATATTGTTGCTAGTGTCATGTGATATTGTACGTTAATGGGTTTGATATCGTTTTAGAGTAGAAACTGGTATAAAAGCATGATATTGTATATAATCAAGTGTCACATAAAGAAAGATATTGTTCTGATTTTTGTTCACTTAATTTTGATATTGTTGTGGTACATAGTGTGATATTGTTACATACACAGTATGATATTGTTAAATTGATTCTGAAAAATAAGTAGGGCTTTTAAATTTATAAATGTTGCCAGTGATATGTGATATTTTTTTTTAATGATTGTGATATTGTTTCAAATTAGACACCTTTTAAATAAGTGATATTTTTTAGTATTGGGGTGATATTGTCTACAATCAAGTATGATGTTCTGATAGTGGTTCAAAAGGGCACTGATATTATTTAGCGTGGACTGTGATATTATTTAGCGTGGACTGTGATATTTTTTATCAGGATCACCTTTTAAATATGTGATATTATTTAATTTTGATATTGGTTATCACTGTCACAGTTAATGTGACAATTTTTGAACATTGGTGTTAATGTTATGAGTAGTGAGGTTGTTGCCAAGTTCAGTGATGATCAATACCTTGCAAGACAGGATATATTGTCGTTGCTTCCAAGTGTATATGTCAACAACAATGTGATTGAATGTTGGTCACTAATTCTGAATCACATTGAGCACACAGAACCCTATGAAACAAGTTTATTGTTTTTTGGAATTCGACACATGGTAAGCTGACATTCTGTTTTGATTTATACATATGCACGCTTTGATTAAAAATATCACTTATTTAAAATGTGATATTGTTGGGGTACACAGTGTGATATTATTGCGTACACAAATTGATATTGTTTAATTGATGCTAAAATTAGATAGGGATTTAAAATTGATAAATGTTGCCAGCGACAAGTGATATTGTTTTTAAATGATTGTGATATTGTTTCAAAGTAGACACCTTTTAAATAAGTGATATTTTTTAGTATTGGGATGATATTGTCTACAATCAAGTATAATGTTCTGATATTGGTTCACATCCGTACTGATATTATTTACCATGGACTGTGATATTTTTTTAGTATGCACTTTGTGATATTGTTTATCGGTCACACTTCAGAATCGTGATATAGCAAACGTAAAAGTGATAATGTTTATACATATTCACGTTTTGATTAAAATGTAGTAACTCTTAAATGTAAAGGATTTGTTAACTTATATATATACATATATATACACTACAGAATCAATAGTAGATGTTACTCAAGGCAAAGAAGCAAAGAGGGAAAAGATATTCAAGAATGGGACAAATTCATAAGAAGAAACACGTTCCATGTAACATGGAAGCATATTTGGTTTTTATTCGATGGTGTTGCAAGAACACTACTTCGTGTTTGTGTAAATTTCAAAACCGAGACGATTGAAGTGTTAGACAATACAGAGTACGACAACCGGGAGCAGATCAAATATACAACGCTGCAGATTCGGTGGTATGGTTTATTGATATTCTTGCTAGTGACATGTCATACGATTGTCTGATATTGTGGCTAGGATAGGTTGAGTGTATACAGTAAATGAATATGATTGTTTGACAAAATAATGACTAATAGTATAACTAATTGTTGTAGGCCTATCACATGAGTGATTTCCTAGCAGGGAAAAATGTTGATAGAGTGCATAACGTAATAGATTTTGATGTTGTCAACACGAGTTTCAATTGGCAAAAGAAAGAAGCAAACAATACTGAATCGGGAAACTTCTTAATGATGCACATGATTCGCTATGAGGGGCAGTTGTTTGAAGCTGATTTGTAGTCGAAAGTGCATAGGCGCTACTACTGGGTAGAAATAGCAGCGACATTACTTTTAGCTGACATAAATAACATGAGGACAGCGCTGATTGGGAAAGTTAAAGAATTTACAGCGGGAAAGGGAGAGCTTTTAAATAGATTGAAGGAAAAGAGGAAGAATAACGAAGATGCAAAAGACAAGGGCAATAAGATAAAAGCCAAGGATAATGTTGTTGAGAAGGATAATACTGTGGAACAGGAAATAACAAAGGCAGAAGGTCCGCCAAAAGAGAAGCCCAATGTTCAAACAAAAGCCAAGGAGGATGCTACTAGAATGCCAACAATTAACACAGAAATACCCATTCTTCGCAAATCTCCAATCAGAAGGTAAAAACCAAAAACCCGACTTTTACATTTTTGATATACAATCATAGCATTACGTTTCTGCTTTTATTTGAAACAGACACAAAGGTAAAAATTTCACATAGAACCATAACATGGCATTTCTGTTTTTACAGGCTACCTGAATCCAAACAAGATGGTGAAGATGATGTAGAAACACCCACAATCCAGTACAAACGACTGAAGACAACTGCAAATCCTAATAATAGAGGAAGAGGGAGAGGTAGAGGAAGATGACAAAAGTAGGGCTAGGAATGTAATGCTGGTAGGACAGGCATGTGATATTGTTCCAGGAGTTGTGTGATATTGTTGTAGGTACAATGGTAGGAAATAGAACTTTTTTTTTTGATCAACTCTTAGTAAACTGTGATATTGTTTCAGGAGTTGGGTGATACTTTGCTTAAGTTGTTGTGATATTAGTTCTCAGTAATAATAACAGCAGATAAGGTTCTTAAAATCTTTTTCTCTTTGATATTGTTTTGGTACCCAGTGTGATATTGTTCCGTAAACATGATGATATTGTTGTATTTATTCTCTAAAATAAATCAACGGATAGGGATTTAAAATTCCCTTTTAAGTTGGATAACTTTTTTTTTGTACACATTGTGATATTATTAAGTACAATGGTTGATATTATTAAGGTCAGACATGTGATATTGGTTCAAGAGTTGTGTGATATTGTTTTAGGGACACTGGTAGGAATATAACTTTTTTTTTGATCAACTCTTAGTAAACTGTGATATTGTTCCGTAAACATGTTGATATTGTTGTATTTATTCTCTAAAATAAATCAGGGGGTAGGGTTTGAAAATTCCTTTTTAGTTGGATAAGTTGTGATATTATTCAGCAGACAAAATTGTGATATTATTGCACTCACTGGTTGATATTGTCTAGTATGTACTGTGATATTTCAAGGGTTTGACAAAGTATAACTTCTTTTTGTTCAACTTCTGGAAAACTGTGATATTGTTTCAAGGGTTGTATGATATTATGTTTTAGTTGTTGTGATATTAATCCTCAAGAACAACAATAGTGGCTAAGGATATAAAAATCCTTTTATTGTTTGATATTGTTGGGGTACATACTGTGATATTTTTGAATACACGTGTTGACATTGTTTGAAAATTGTGATATTATTGCACTCACTGGTTGATATTGTCTAGTATGTACTGTGATATTTCAATCATATTTTTGCAATATTGTTTCCTAAAAACATCCAATTGTAGTGGTAATATTTATGAATACTGGTGATATTGTTTCACTTGAAATGTGATATTCCTTAGAAGTATTTTACAATATAATACAATATAATAAAATACGTATACAAGCAAGTGTAATGTTGTGATATTGTTTAACTATTATGATGATATTGTTTTTGTATCAAGTGTGATAAACCTTTAAAGGAGGTGGGATAGTATTTAATAATCACTATCAACAAGTGAAGAAATCTGCAAAACAAACAGACAAAAACAGTGACATAACGTTAGTAATAAGTTTGACAAAGTATAACTTCTTTTTGATCAACTTCTGGAAAACTGTGATATTGTTTCAAGGGTTGTATGATATTGTTATTAAATGATTGTGATATTGTTTCAAAGTAGACACCTTTTAATATTGGGATGATATTGTCTACAATCAAGTGTATATTCTGATAGTGGTTAACAAGGTACTGATATTATTTACCATGGAATGTGATATTTTTTAGCGTGGACTGTGATATTGTTTATCAGGGTCACACTTCAGCAACTGTGGTATAGCAAACGTAAAAAATGAAATAATAAAAGTTGTAAGACAAATTACTTACATCGGATTCATGATCAAACGAGTGTTGTGATGTATCAACAGCTGGATTAGGGCAATTCCGTTTATCATGATGTGCCATTTGTTTACAATTATTGCAAAATCTTTTCGGCTTTTGTGCCTTTGCAACAGACTGATCTTTCTTGGACATCAACCTCTTGCCAGTTCCCTTGTTTTTTTTATTGAACAAGAGGTAGTATACGGACCTCAGATGAAGACTTAACCCCAAGGAGCATCTCCAACTCTTGGTGTTTAGTCAATTTTTCAAAGACTGAGTCTAAATGTCTTGATAATGAAGTCGTTCATTTATGTGATTTTCAGGCAGAGATTTGAGTAGTGTTAATGTTGAGTAGAATTCGGACAGCATAAAAAATCAAGCTTAGTGACATCCGACGAAGTAAAATCATCCAACAATTGACCGTTAGCATCATACAAGGGCATTTTTTTAGTGTTCTTTGTCCACCTCATCGAGAAGATACTTATCATGTATCTTTTTGATCCCTTTACCTGATAAAATCCAGATGATGTGTTTACATATGTATCCCTTCCTCTCAAACAGCTTGCATGAACATGTTGCATCAAACGTTGAAGGATTAAATGCGACAGTGTAAGTCTTATTGAAGATAGAATCTTCAACTTCTAGGAACCTTGTACTACCCTCCCTTGAAGAATCACCCGCACTACATGAGTTTAGAGAATCAACGCACTGCTGTTGGAATTCATAAAAGAGAGCGTGCGTATAAACAGTCGATGCATGAACCTCAAGGCTAAGAAGGGTTTTGGTTTGAGGTAGGGAGTGATCACTATCTCTGTCAAGAGATTTTTGGGTGTACCGTTGCTGATCCATAGCACTTTGAAAGCGCATCCAAAACTCAACAAGTGTGCCATGAGGATTCTCAAACCGCTTAAAGAAGCTGTTTTCGCTCTCAGAGCGTTGCGTTGTTCTTAATAGACAACCAAGAGGAATATCACGATAATATGCCGGAATCCAACGTTGCCGCTTGGAAAACAGATATTGCAACCATGTATTATCTTCCAATTGAAACTCACTGATCAACGAACACCACCTCTCTTCGAAGTCAGCAGGCTCTAAGTCCAATCCCAAACAACGAGAATTCGGACGAGTGACGGTCGATCTCTTTGGTCATCATCGTGCCTACCTTTTCAGGTAATTTCTTCATAATATGCCACATGCAATAGCGGTGGGCAGCAATCGTAAAAGTAGAAGGGACTGCAATTTTCATAGCAGGACATTGATCGGTAAAAAAGCAATGTGGTTCCTTCCCACCCATACAATCTAAGAATTTTGTGAAAATCCATTTAAAATTCTGGTCATTCTCCCTAGACATAAGCGAAGCGCCAAAAGTGACGGACTTCTTGTGATGATCAACACCAGTAAAAGGAGCAAAGATCATGTCGTACTTATTAGTTGAATAGGTTGGGTCAAAAGTCACCGCCTCACCGTATAGAGCGTAATTACGACGTGCTGCTGCATCAGCCCAAAATACACGAAACAAACACTTATTCTGATCAATATCATAGGCATAATAAAAACCTTCCTGGGTTTCATGAAGGGTTTCCAACTGGTCTACAAACATTTGAGCATCCTTAAGACCTATAAAACACTTGATTTCCCTTCCAAAATTCTTAAAGTCACTCAAAGAAGCTCCAATATTTTTATAGCCGTCAACATATTCCTTGACGGACGTGAAAGTAGAGGTTGGGCCAATATTGACCTTGCAATTATCAACGATGGTTTGTTTATGTTGCAAAGCAAGGTTTCTACATTTTTTCTGAAATTCTCTATACTTGAGTGGAGAAAGACAGTGGTTATGGGCAGCATGAAACTGATCAACAACAAAGAGTGGCACTTGAACTTGGTCAATTTCTTTAATAACAAATTTAAAGAAAATCCTAACTTTACAACCAATCCTAGTAACCTTAGTCTTCTTCGGATTACAGGCCTTGACCATTGGCTCCTCCTCCTCACCAGTAATGGGTAATATTGTCGGCTTAGAATCCCTAAATCCTTCCCGGTGACACACAATCAATTTTGTCCTAATATCTGCACTACTACGAAACCTTTTCGTTGAAGATTTCCTTGGTTCAAAACCACATGCTATTGCATAAGTCTCATAAAACTGTATACCCTCGTCTAACATAGCAAAAGTTTGTCCTATTATAGGTGTAAATTCAGTTGCAATATTTCTGACCCACTCTTCAGAACCTCCAGGGGTCACCATCAAAGAAAGACGATTCCCAGCATGCACCTCATCAACATCTATGCATTGTGGAGTAGGAACAGGTACCACAGGGACAATAAAAGTATTTTCTACAGCAAGAGAAGCTGAATAAACAAATTATAACAAATATAACTAGATTATAACAAACTATGATATTGTGAAGGAATGCATGTGATATTGTGTAACATAAAATGTGATACTGATGAATATAAAATAAATACGCAACCGTATTGCAGCCTATGATACTGTGAAAGAATACATGTGATATTCTGGAGCATAACAGTGATACAAATATAACAAATATAACTAGATTATAAAAAAACTATGATACTGATGAATATAAAATAAACACGCAACCGTATTGCAGCCTATGATACTTTGAAGGAATACATGTGATATTCTGGAGCATAACATGTGATACAAATGCACGGAAACTGATTAAAAGTCATGTACTGCAGTCTATGATACTGTAAAGGACTCAATGTGATATTCTGAAGCATAACATATGATACTAATGCACAGAGTAATTACTACATATCTGCACTGCCCTATGATATCTTGTAAAGAACTCAATGTGATATTCTAAAGCATAACATGTGATACTAATGCACAAAAAGTAGTTGCGAGTCATGTACTGCAGCCTATGATACTGTAAAGGACTCAATGTGATATTGTGAAATGGAAACTGATTCTAATGAGCAAGAATCGTGCAAAATGTAAACTATAAAATGTGATACTATTCAGAATTAATTATGATACTCTACTAAATAAAAAGTGATACAAAGGAAACTGTTAAATAACGATTAAAACTTGAAGTAAACACAAGCAGTGAATGCAAAATAAACTTGATGATAAACAAAACAGATAATGAGTACATCATTTTTATACGTCAATTAGAAGATGAAGAAAACAGAGATTAAATTTTAACACAACAAAATAGCAAAAACTACATGTTGAAGAAAGTATATAATCAGTACATGATTTTAATTCATAAAATAGCACGAATTGATGAATCCGTGACTGATGTTGATGAATTATAACATTAATTATAACAAAAAACCAGTAATTACACAACGAATTCAGTCGAAGATACAATAACAATAAAACATCATGCAATAAAACAGGAAAACAGAATGAAAAAATTTAAACATAAAATTAAAGAAGCAAAAAACGATGAAATACCTGACATTGAATATGTTAAAATTGAGGAAAAAAGAGATGAAGACGAATGATGAAGAAAAAGTGAAGGAGAATGAGCAAAATCGAGACGAATGATGAAGAAAATCGGCGAAATCGATCACGGATGATGATAAACACAGGTGAAGATGACAACGAGAACGAAAAAGACAACAACGCGCGAAAAATTGACGGCGTGAGAATGAAAAGTGTGATTGCGGAAGAGAGAGAGAAGAGAGAGAAAGTAAATGAATTCAAATGGTGAGTTTGAGCTGATAATAGGGTTTATATAACAACTTTAGGAAATTACGAAAATACCCTTACTAATATCTTGATATAAAACAGTATTGTTATGACTCATGTGTGATATTGTAGATGGACTCATGGACTCAAATAATTAGGTAGGACTCATGTGATCCTAATTATATATATATATATATATATATATATAGAGTCGGGATCCGGTGAGAACTCCTAAATATTTGAGGATTGAGGATTAGTGAATACAATATCACAGGTTCTTCAATACAATATCACGAAAAATCCGATCTTTGCCAATTTTTTTTTTTTTTTTTTAAAAAAAAAAATTATAATTTTTTTTTTCTGTACAGGTGTTTTTTTTTGTGATATTTTATCGAATAACTTGTGATATTGTATTGAACAACCTATGATATTGTAACGAAATCCTCAATCCTCAAAAAGATAGTGTATCCTCACATGATCCCATTCCTATATATATATATATATATATATATATATATATATATATATATATATATATATATATATATATATATATATATATATATATATATATATATATATATATATATATATATATATATATATATAGAAATTGAATCATGTGAGGCACCCTTCTTAGGGTGAGGCGGCTGAACTCATTCTAAACCCTTAGATCTAAAAACTATAGACGCACCAGATTCTGTCATGTGTCCCCCTACAAAACTCATCTAACTACTGCCATTTCCCTCTCATACTCACTCATTTACTCCGTACACTCCCACTCTCTTCACTTTCTCTCTCTATCTCTCTGTCTCTCTTTTTTCAGTTCTTCTTTAGCTCGTCTTCGCCATTACCACTCAAATTTTGATCGCCCTTTTTCACTCAAATTTTTCTTCAGCTCTTCTTCAGCTCGTATGTTTCATTCTCTTTATTTACTTTTTTGCAGGAGTTAGCACCGTTGTACTTCTCCTTCGTAGCGACGTCAAGAACTCGGCCGCAATCTTTCGTCGCAACGTTAAACAAATTCGCCATTGGCTTGAACAAGAATCTCAATCTTCTTCGTCTAAGTATTTCTCTCTTACTTTAACCTAATTTCGCATCTTCTTCTTTTATTTTATTCTCGCTTTAGTTTTGCTTATCGTTGATTATATGCTTATTAGTATTTGAGATGATTTTAAATTTGAATTTTTAGCGTGTTTTGATTGCGATTGTTTGTGTTATATTTCGATCGATGAGATAATTTTGATGAAAATTTATTGATTTGATTATGCAATTGAACTTATGCGATTTTTGTTTGTCGTACAATTATAGATTATGTAATCTTATTTCTACTTGATTGTGAATTTATAGCGCGTTTGATTGCTATTATTTGCAATATATTTCAATCGGTGAGGTGATTCAATCAAAATTCAGCTTAAAATGATTAATTGATTTGATTCTACAATTGAAATTAAGATTGTTACTGTTTCATATAGAGGTTTAAGTAATTTTGTGCTTCTGTTAATGGAACGGCGGTTTAATTTGCGGCAAGTAGACTGCCGAAGAAATTAGGAATAGTAGAAGGTATTGTAGTATTGCAAGCTCAGGCTTTCTTATTATTACTTGATTGTGAATTTATAGCATGTTTTGATTGCTTTAGCGTTATAGATAGGTGAGTTGATTTTGATCAAACTTCAGCTTGAAATGATTGATTGATTTGAATCTAATCTTGTTTATGTTTGATTTAGAATTTTATGTGATAATGTCATGGTTCTGTTACCTCCAGTTTCAGCATGTTACAATCTAGAGAAATATACCTTATTAAGGTGTGGAGTGAAATGGTCTAAATCGCGGTAATTAGACCACAGAATAGTGTAGGAGTAGAGAAATGTATATTGTATTATTACAAGCTATGGTCATTAGATTGTAGCTAGAGAAGGGCTATTAGATTGTAAGAACCTAGATTTCGATTTCTGTTAAATTTTGGTCATAAATTAGTTTAATCACCGAGTTTCGCTCTTTTTATTTGCAGGTTTTGATTGATTTCTCACTTGTTCGTATGTTGCTTTCGTGTCTTAACATTTCGTGAGAGGCTCCTTTGTCTCACTCTGCAGGTGTATGCGAAGAAGCAGACATTAAAAAATGTAACAGATTACATCACTGATATAGTCTGCAAACGTTCAAAGCTCGGGTTCAACTATGGTGTTGTACTTGTACCAGAAGGCTTAATTGATTTTATTCCTGAGGTAGCTATACATTCCTTAGTCGAAAAGTCTGCCATGTTATTATCTACAGTTTATTAAAACCAGCATGGATTGTAGGTCCAACAGCTAATTGCGGAGCTTAATGAGATTTTAGCAAGTGGTGTTGTTGATGAAGGTGGAGAGTGGAAGAAGAAACTAAAAGAGCAGTCTCGTCAACTATTTGAAATTTTGCCCCAAGCAATTAGAGACCAGCTGTTGCTTGAGAGAGATCCACATGGAAATGTTCAGTTATTGTTTCATTGTAGTTCCATCACAATTGCATCTTTCATGCAGCTATTTTCTAGTGCAAGTTGATAATTAACTGATGACAACTTTTGTCCTATTGCTTATTGACATCTATATCTGTTTTCCCTAGGTTTCAAAAATAGAAACTGAGAAGATGCTTATACAAATGGTAGAAATAGAACTGGAAAAGAGAAGGCAAAGCGGGTACTTATCTTTGCAAAATTTCTAGGACAGTCTCACTTCTACGGGTAACCACATTTCCTGCAAGCAGTTGAATCCAAATTATAAACACGAACTCTCATATGAGACACTCTCATGATAAAACTTATCACGAGATGGAACCATTCTATAGAGTAGTCGGTTAAATTTCTTAGTGGATTAATGGTTACATCATATTGGTCGGAATTCAAGTTGAAGTAGAATGGTTGTGCATTATATTAATATGAGACCGTCTCACAGTGACTAGTGGCATGTTAAATGCATCTCCGGAAAATGTTAAAGCCTGGATTTTCCCAAATGTTAATTGACAGTTTTTTGTGTTTTAATTTATCATTGTACAGTTACGAGGGGAGAACCAGGATTTCTGGCAGTGTGCTGTGTTCGATTCTGATGACCCGGCTACCTCTCGCCTCATTGGTTCGTGATTCTCGACTTCAATTATAATTTTAAACTCCGATTATGAGTAAACTCCGATTATATGCACGGTTTTTATAAAACTTTACTTTTTAGTGTACTCCGTATTATTTATGGATTTTAAATTGACATTTCACTTATTTTTTATGTTTCTCATCACTGTATTTTAATAAAAAAAATTTAATAATTTTTTTTTTTACCGAGAAACTAATGATATTTTTAGAATTTTTCAATACTTATCTGCAATTTGCTTGAGCCACTGTTATTGTTGTTTGTTTAGACTTAATGTTATTGACTTATTGTCCTAACTTTGTCTCAGCCGGAGCCGGAGAAATTACCTGTTATAGTTGCTGGCTGTAAGTCAGATTTGATTGATGATCAACAGCGTTCTGGTTTGGGTAAGGTGGTATCACAGATTTTGAACCAGTTTCGGGACGTTGAGGTTTGCATACAATGTTCTGCAAAGAACCTTATCCTGGTAAGAAACTTACAGTTTTTTAGTTGAAGAGTTTTAGTATTGTACGAAGCTTTTCCTTAGCTTTCATTCTCGTGTTACGAGATAACCTATCTATTCTATTTCTATTTATTTATTGCGTTTGGAATGTTAAATTGGCATACATACTATTTTTGTATACGCATTCATAGGTAGCTATCACATTTTTGTTACTCATTTTTCATTGTCATTTTGCAGATTGTAGAGGTTTTTCATCAAGCTCAATTTGTTGTATTTTACCCTACAGCCCCTCTCTATGATCAAGGAACTACAAAGTTGAGCCCTCAATGCGTCAATGCCTTAAAGCGCATCTTTATTCTATGTGACCTTGATGGCGATGGTGCATTAAATGACGCCGAGTTCACTGACACTCAGGTTCGTGAGCACTTTTTTTTAAAAGAAAATTGCGTTATTGTTGCTTTTTAGTTAATTTTTTAGTTAATTCTTAATCGCTAGCCGTGGCTGTTTTTTTTCCACTTGCCTGAACATGCCATGTGCATAACTGGACCTTTGCGTTATATAGCTCAATTTAGGTTACTTCTGCTTGTACCTTTGCGTTATATAGCTCAATTTAGGTTATAAATTGGAAAAGATTCCAATTGCATCATTCAAGTGGGTATACTCAGATGGGAAAGCTAATCGGCTGTATGTTATCGGTGCCTCTGATTTCACTCATATGGACTTGGTTCAGGTACTTAGATTCAGCTTTGAGTTTTTCAACATCTCTTTAAGCTTATCTGGTTTCCTAACTGGGAATGCGTAGGTCGACATTAATGATTCGTGGTTTACATGTCTCCACAATTTCTCTACTCAAACCTCGACTATGTTAGTGTATGTCAATAGTTTTTTTCACAATTTCTGTCATTCTAAAGTTTGATTCTGTGAAACCTGAACTTTATTTTGTGAAGTTTTGACTAGATTATGTGAAACCTGAACTTTATTTTTTTCACAATTTCTGTCATCCCTTATTTCGTGAATCCTAGGCCTTATATTGTGAAACTTGGTCATAAATGGTCAAAATTGCCTATTTTCCTCTTTTTATTATTTTGTGAATCCTATACCTTATTTTGTGTATCTTAGAGCTTGTTTTGTGAAAATAGAAGGTAATATTGTGAAATTTGGTAACAAAATGGTCGAAATCACCTATTTTGCTCTTTTTATTATTCTGTGAATCATAGACCTTGTTTCGTGAATCCTAGGCCTTATATTGTGAAACTTGGTCATAAATGGTCAAAATCGCCTATTTTCCTCTTTTTATTATTTTGTGAATCATATACCTTATTTTGTGAATCATAGAGTTTGTTTTGTGAAACAAGAAGGTAATATTGTGAAATTTGGTCATAAAATGGTCGAAATCACCTATTTTGCTCTTTTTCTCCTTTTATTATTTTGTGAATCATATACCTTATTTTGTGAATCTTAGAGCTTGTTTTGTGAAACTAGAAGGTAATATTGTGAAATTTGGTCATAAAATGGTCAAAATCGCCTATTTTGCTCTTTTTATTATTTTGTGAATCATAGACCTTGTTTTGTGAATCCTAGGCCTTATATTGTGAAATTTGGTCATAAATGGTCAAAATCGCCTATTTTTCTCTTTTTCTTATTTTGTGAATCATATACCTTATTTTGTGAATCTTAGAGCTTGTTTTGTGAAACTAGAAGGTAATATTGTGAAATTTGGACCTGATTTGTGAACTTTGTGAACTTTGTACCTTATTATGTGAAATCTCGACTTGATTTTGTGAAACTTCATTTTGTGAAACCTAGATCTGATTTTGTGAAACCTAGAAATGATTATGTGAACTTTAGACCTAATTTTGTGAAACCTGGACCTGATTTTGTGAAGGTAGGACTTAAATTGGTTAATTTCATAGTAAGAAATACTTGTATAAGCCAATGTGTCATGTTTCACATGTACATGAAGTTACTAGTGTTTTCATGTCTTTGTTACTTGTTGATGCATAATTTAATTTTGGTACAATATCATCTATTAGCTCAAAAGGTAGAACATTGTGCTATTGCGCAAGGTGTGGGTTCGAGACCCACATAGATGAACAAATATAAATATACGATTATTATATAATAATTACCATTGCCAATGTATGTCTAAAGTCACCTATTCAAGTCTTAGATTCACAAAATAAGGTCCAAGATTCACAAAAACCCGCATAGGGTTCACAAAATCAGGTCCAAGCTTAGATAAATCAAGTAGTCTCACAAGCTGTACCTTAAGAATTTTGTTTGTTATATTTTAGAGACATAGAGTAAAGTATTTGGGCTTTTGTGTGTGAGAAAATATTTGGGCCAAAAGAAAAGTTAGGAATGACCCTAAGTTTCCAGCCCAATAAACATTGAAAATCAGTCCAAGATGGAATATGGTGAGGTCGGCCGCCTCGCCATAATTAGCGGCCTCACCGGATCCGGCCTCTCTCTCTCTCTCTCTCTCTCTCTCTATATATATATATATATATATATATATATATATATATATATATATATATATATATATATATATATATATATATATATATATGATATTTGAGACGAGAGTTTTAAAATTTTGTTCGTTAATACATGTTTGTTTTTCAATTGGTCAAGGAAAACAATAATACGGAGTATCTACTTTGCATATCAACTCAATGATGCAACAAATCTCCTTCTTTAGAATAACAACCATAATTTAATTATTGTTGGGTCAAATGGTAGCTACGTAAAAATATTTACAGGTACACTACTACAAATCCAGGCAACTACAACGCCCCTTTAACAACGCTTATCCACGAAAATCAAAATAAGACATTGTAGAACGGATGACGCGAATTTACTAAAACTAATTACAACGGTTATGGTTCCATAACCATTGTTATAGGTTTTAACAACGGGTCAAACATGCACAACCGTTGTTAATAATTTGGCGCAAAATTGGCGCAAAGTTAGTGAAAAGTAATTACAACGGTTATTTATAAACCCGTTGTTAATACTTTTTAACAACGGTTTACTATGGACCCGTTGTTAATATTTTTTGTAATGACAACGGGTTTATGTTTAACAACCGTTGTCAATACTTTCCATACTATAAACCACACAAACACAGATCAGCTACAGCCACACCACACAAACCCTAACACAAACACAATAAACAAACACAAACACAAACACAAACACAAACACACTTTCTCATCCTCTCTTTCTCTCTTCCTCATCGTCGCTTTATCATCTCACCGTCACTGTTGGTTTCATCGTCGCTTAGTTTCTCTAATTATCAGGTAAATATGCATGATTTAATTTAGGTTTTGTCATCTCAGTCACTATTTTCTTTCTCTAATTATTTCATTTGCATGTGTTTTTATCGATCATTATGTTCTTTCTCTAAGTATTATTCGCTTAATTAGTTTTGTCACTGTTGTTTTTCTGCGTTTATTAGCTTGTAAAACAAATTAAATAAAATAAAACAAAGAAGAAGCAAGATGATAGAGAGGAATGCATGATAAACTTAATATATATATATATATATATATATATATATATATATATATATATATATATATATATATATATATATATATCACCATTGTATACGATGAATCCTCATTGTAAATTGGCTGATAAGAATTTAAATGAGACTATAATTATTGAGTCTAATTTTTCTAAGTCAAATATAACTACAAGAAGAAAGATTAAATGGGAAGAAATAACTTTTCCAGAAAATTGGAAAATAGAAAGGGCTATGAAGCCAAGACCAATAATTGATACAAATTTATTAAATGTTTCACAAACAGGTGATGGATCTGTTAATTTGATTTTTGAAAATCAAATACCTTTATTAAAGGATAAATCTTCTAGAATTTCTAGATCTAACTCTGTAAGATCATTTATTTTGCCCTCTAGAATATGAGATAGAAAGACCTATACCTTCTAGAGCCTCTACTTCTCAAATAAGAGAAGAAGATAACGAACATCTTCAAGAAGTTAGAATAAATGAATTTAAAAAATATAATGATAATGTTATAAGAGGTCATACAAATGAACCTCAATTCGAGACCTTGTCTCAAATGAGTTATAATTGTCTTAATGGATAGAAACGGAAAGGTAGATTTTAGCTTTGGGAGCAAAGCTAGATGTTTAATTAAAAATGAATTTAATTCTCCTAAATGGGAAAAATTTAGAACTTGGTTTTTTAAACATTTTAGTAAAGACCAGCAAAGAAAACTCCAGGATGAGTTTTATGAATATTGCTCTTCTCATAATCAAATTATGTATTTTGGAAATTGGTTTTATTCTATGTTTATAGAACCTCATATTTCTGTACTAGAAAGAACATATGAATTAGCTAATAATAAAACTATAAGGAGTGTTTATCCCCCCCATTAGATCAATTTCATTACAGTACATGTGGTTTCACTGCAGTATCAAAACTATATACAGCCAGAGATGATGCATCTCCAATAAAAGCAACACAATTAAATGTGTTAATAGAACAAAATAATTATGCTAATTTAGTGCTAAATATTGTTGGAGAACATTTAAGTTCTTTGCATAAAAAAATTGATGAATTAACTCAATTACAGAATAAGCAAAATAATATTAGCAAAGATAGGATAATTTCAAAACAAGGATCCTCAGGGGTAAATATTCAAAATCCTCCTGAAATTTCTAATTTTATTACAAAAGCTCCTCTTAATTGGGAAAAAGCCTATAAGGAACAGGAAGATTTGAGTAAACAGATTGAAAATAAACTTAAAGAAAAAATAGGAAAACTAACATTAAAAACTCTTAATGATAAGTTTGTTGAGAATCTTTCTGATAATGAAAATGATCATAAGCAAGTTATAAGAGATGAGTTAAATAGAATAGATAAAAGATGGGCAGATAAGCCTACTCAAAGACTATACTATTATAATAGACCTTCACCAATGGATGTCCTTCATGAGGAACAGGAATTCCAGTTAAATAATAGTTATAGTGGGAAGTGTATTTATGAATGGAATATTAATGGATTTACAGATAAACAAATTTATAATCAAATCCACAGAATTATGATGTATGGTACTATGTGTAAAATTGCTGGTAATAGCGATGTAACTGTCGCTAAAATGATTACAGCAGGGTTTACAGGCCAGCTAAAAGGTTGGTGGGATAATTGTCTCTCAAATGAGGCTAAAACATTAATTATTAATACAAAAATTGATATGCCAGATGGTACGCAAAAGGAAAATGCAGTTTATACGTTAGTAATCAATATAGTTGAACATTTTACAGGAAGATATTCTGATAATAATGAAAATATCAGAACCCTTTTACTAAATCTAAGATGTAAAACCCTTACTGATTTTAGATGGTATAAAGACACGTTTCTAAGTAGAGTTATGGAACTCCCTGAAGCGTCTAGTGAACATTGGAAGTCAAAATTTATTGATGGCTTACCCCATTTATTTGCAGAAAGGGTTAGAAATAATCTCAGAAATGGATATACTTCTATTCCCTATGATAATTATACTTATGGTAGTCTAATTGGGACTTGTATCCAAGAAGGTTTAAATCTTTGTAATGAGCTTAGATTAAATCAACAATTAAAAAGGCAAAATCTTCTGGAGAAAAATCAATTAGGAGAATTTTGCAATCAGTTTGGTATGTATGTACCATATCCTAAAAAGAAAAAATATAATAAACAGCATTTTAATGATAATTTTTTTTATAAAAGAAAAAGAAAAAAGCATCATTATTCACAGGCAAAATTAGTTAAGAAAGCTGAAAGAAAAGCTTTAAGAAAATCATATAAAAAGAATCAATCAAAAAAATGGGAAACCCCGCCTATATGTTATAAATGCAATAAGGTTGGTCATATAGCAAAGAATTGTTGGGTTAAGAAAAAGATTTCTACTCTTAATGTTGATAATGAAATTAAAGATGAGTTATATAAAATATTTCTTACAAATAATGAATCAAGCAGCTCTAGTTCATCTTCTGATAATGAAGTAAAATTAATAGATGAAGATTCATATTTATCCGACTCTTCTGATACTACTGGTTCAGAATGTGAACCATGCTCTCAAAATAAACCATGTATAAAAGAAGAAAATGATCTTTACAATTTGATATCCCAATTTGAAGATCATAAGATTAATGTGTTAGAATCTCATCATTGGGTTGAAATTCTACAAAAAATTAAGGATCCAGAAGCTAGATCAAAAATTCTGGATATTATGGGTGAAGAACCTAGTAGTTCTAATAATTCATTTGCTTTAAAAACTCAAGGTAATAATGAACCTTATACAATGAATGAGCTTTTCAAAATATTAAAACATAAGAAATTAAACTCTACACCCACATCATTACAAGATGTTCTTATAGAAATGGATAATCTTAAAATAGAGATTAAAGATATTCGTGAAAAAACGAAAAGTCAAGATGTAAGAATATCTAATCTTGAAATGTTACAAGTTTTTGATCACAATAAAGAGTTAAATAATAACTTAGAAAATAGTTTGGAAAATTGTAAAGATATAGAGAAAATTGAAGAATCCGCAAAAATGGACCAAATGATTTCTGCAGAACCTAATTCAGAATTTTTGCAGACAATAGAATCTGTAATTCACCAAAAATGGTACATAAAAATTAATTTAAAAATTAACAATCATTTTGAAAATAATTTAATCGCTCTTGTAGACAGTGGAGCTGATTTAAATGTTATTCAAGAAGGATTAATACCAACTAAATATTTTGAGAAAACCTCTCATACTCTTTCACATGCGGGAGGAGATAAATTAAATATTGAATTTAAAATCCCTAAAGCTTATGTTTGTGTGGATAAAAAATGTATTCCTTCATCTTTTCTATTAGTAAAAGATAAATTAACTACTCCAGTTATACTAGGAACTCCTTTTATTAATCAGATTTATCCCATAACCCATGTGGATAATGGGAAAATTATTGCTACTTACAAAGGAGACTCTATTAATTTTAAATTTATTACAAAGCCTATTACTAAGATTTTACATCAAGTATATGATCATCTAATAAACAAAGAAAAACAATTAAATTTTCTAAAACAAGAAGTTACAATGTTAACTCTTGATGAAAAATTACAGAACCCTAAGTTACAAAGTAAAATCACTTTAATAAGCAATACTTTTGCTACCACAATATGTGGAGATCATCCCTCTGCATTTTGGGATAGGAAAAAACATGTTGTAACCCTTCCTTATGAAGCAGATTTTGAAGAGAAAAATATTCCGACTAAGGCAAGACCTTGCCAAATGAATTCAGAGTATTTAACCTTATGTCAAAAAGAAATAGCTTCTTTATTAGATAAAAAATTAATTACTGCCTCTAAATCACCATGGTCGTGTACGGCTTTTTATGTTAATAAACATACAGAACAAGAAAGGGGTGTCCCTAGACTTGTTATTAATTATAAACCTTTGAACAAGGTATTAAAATGGATTAGATATCCTATACCTAATAAAAAAGATTTATTAGACAGATTATATGATTCTGTTATATTTTCTAAATTTGATTTAAAATCCGGATATTGGCAAATACAAATACATCCTGATGACAGATATAAAACAGCTTTTAATGTTCCATTTGGACAATATGAATGGAATGTCATGCCATTTGGCTTGAAGAATGCTCCTTCTGAATTTCAGAAGATTATGAATGAAATTTTTAATGATTATGTGGACTTTATTATTGTCTATATTGATGACATATTAGTCTTTTCTAAAACTATTGAAATGCATTTTAAGCATTTAGATATTTTTCAAAAAATTATTATTAGAAATGGTTTAGTAATTTCTAAACCAAAAATGGCGCTCTTCCAGACTAAGGTAAGATTTCTTGGTCATAATATAGAAAAAGGAAGTATAATTCCTATTAACAGAAGTATTGAATTTGGATCAAAGTTTCCAGATGAGATATTAGATAAAACTCAGTTAGAAAGGTTTCTAGGAAGTCTTAATTACATCTCTCCTTATTATAAAAATATTGCTGAGGATACAGCTATCTTATATGATAGACTAAAAAAGAATGCAACTCCTTGGACGGAGGATCATACTAACGCTGTTAGAAAGATTAAAACTAATGTTATATCTTTACCTTGTTTATCTTTAGCTAACCCCCATTGGGAAAAGATTGTAGAAACAGATGCCTCAGAAAAGGGGTATGGTGGTATATTAAAACAAATCGAACCAACTACTAAAAAAGAATTACTTGTTCAATATTATTCAGGAAAATGGAATAAGGCTCAGAGTAATTATGCTACTGTAGCCAAAGAGGTATTAGCTATTGTTAAATGTATTTTGAAGTTTCAAGATGACTTATATAATAAACCTTTTATAGTAAAAACTGACTGTAAAGCAGCCAAATATATGTTTACAAAAGATTTTAAGCATGATGTGTCAAAACAAATGTTTGCAAGATGGCAATCTCATTTGGCACCTTTTATTTTCAGATTATTTATAAAAAAGGTGAAGATAATCATCTTCCTGATTTTTTTAACTAGAGAATATTTATGATCAAAATATATCAACATTATTTACATAAGGTAAGACCCATGATCAATATTACATTTCATTATTATTTACTGTTCCGGGTGTAATTCCAGAGCAGATTTGTTACCACGTAAGCTTGTAGAATGATGACTTTACTTGACTCTTCCTTTCGGCCTCTCCTGAAACAATGAACAAACTGAGGGCTCGGCTTAGTACCGAGCGAACTCACTCCGACGCTCAAGTCAGTAAACTTAAAAGGGATTAAGTTGTGTGTTACTTGGCACAAAGTATATTGTAGAGAGATAAGGGAGTTTATACCAGATTAGTGAGTTTAATTGATTATTTTCGGATCCTTTCCTCAATGAGGGTTGAGGAGTATTTATAGACCTTCACCTTTTATCACGTAGTGGCCAAGTGGCAGAGCAGGTGGAAAGACTGTTCTACCCTCGGCCGAGGGACCCATGGTAGGCCGGCGGGCCCTGTTGACTCCATACCGAGGGGTCTTGGATGTGAGTACGCGGATGTGAGTACCGGCTGGCTAGTTACCCAGCCGAGATACAAGTGACAGGCCGACAGGCTGCGTCGGCTAGGCTGTCCAAGGTGTTGACTTGCTGTGGATATCTTTGACCTTGCTCAATATGTTGACTCGGTCAGCGGGTGCAGAATATGCCCCATCAATTTGCCCCCAGCGTAGTCTATGCCGTGGTATGGACCTTCGATGAGTGTTGAGCGTATTCTGCGCAAGTAAAAATTTCGCCCCGCTTCTTCTTCCTCGGCTTGGTTCTCGCTTAGGCCGCATCAGATCCCCCTCCACATGGATGTGTAAAGGGCATCAAATGTGGAAAAGAAAATGGCGCTGGCCGAGACCGAGGTTGTGAGTGCCGTGTGCTTTTGATTGCCCCCAGCCGGTGCTGCCAAGCTCGGTTGAACAGCGGGCCGTTTGGCAAGTAGATACCAAGGATCGTGTTAACGAAGATACGTCGATTGGCATTCTGTCAAGGAGCGTGTTGAAGAAGTTTTGCAACTGTTTGTCGATTGACATTCCATGGCTGCATGCTTGACACGTGGCTCGGCGTTGATTGGTTGACGCCTCATGGGCTTTGCTCTGATTGGTCGGATTGAGTGGGTTTTGCTCTATAAATAGGGCAGTTAGCCCCTCATTATGGCCTTCCAAATTTCATTTTCTCAAAAAATTTCCTCTCGTTTAGTTTTTTCTTTCACAGAGTTCCTTTCTCTTTCTAATTTCTCGAAGCGTTACTCGGTGTAACACTTCCTTCCAAGGTAATCAAACAAATTCTTCAATCTTTTTTCTTGTTAAATATTCGTTGTCATGTCTTCTGCTGATGCTGGACCTAGTAATCCTGCGCCGGGGGGTTCTCCGTCGCGCCCTGAAGAAGAGGAGGCACTGGCCGCCATCCCGATAAGGTCCGGGGGCCCTAGGTCTCCTTCTCCTGAGGTTGATCCCAAATTTCTGGAGGGTTTCGAGGATGATGATGATGGTGATGATGACGGTGATGATGTTGATGATGATGGTGATGATGAGGAATGGACTGATTCCGATGAGGAGAGGCCGCATCTCTTGGATCACGGCGACGCCTGTAAGATCGGCCCTGATCGTGCTTGGACCAACAAGTTCGCCATTGTTCCGTTCAACTTTTTGAACATCATTTCTCCTTCGGCAGGGGAGTATAGGATTGTTATTCCTAAAGAGGGTCAGCCGTCTGTTTCCCTCCCCGGTTGTATCGGCGTATACATGAGACACCGGAGTATGGGCTCCGGTTTCCTCCGAATGCATACGTTGTCGCCATAATTAAAGCAATGAACGCCGTCGCACACCGCATCCGTTGGCCATTAGGACGATTGTTGGCTTTGTGTGGCTATGCCAGTTTAAGGGGGAGGCCCCAACGGTGAACCTCTTCCGCCGGCTTCATCACCTTTGACAGAACGTCGAAGGTGGCACGGGGTGGTATAGCATACAGTCTGAGCCGGGTTATGTCACCGTCTCTAAGCTTACTTCCTGCAAGGACTGGAAGGCGCGGTGGGTATACGTTGAGGTTCCGGAGGATTATCCCCTGCCCCGGTCCTTTCAGCACCGCGTCAATTTGCGGTGTGAGAGTCGGGGGGAGCGTGAGAAATACGTCTCCCGGAGTAAGCTTAAGATGGACGCCTTGAGGGTCCATCTCAATGAGGACGAAAGGCGGGCAATGAAGCTGTTTGAGGCTGAGAAGGATGGGACGCCGAAGGGATGGATGCCCCCGACGCAGATCATTCTTCAGGATGAGCTGCTCTGCCACGTCGGCCTCATACCGGCCCTCGAACAGGGTGAGTGGGGTCGGTGTGAGCCCATCTCTACTTTTAATGTTCCTGTTTTTGAACTTTGATTTATTTCTTTTACTTAACTCTTGCTTCGTTTCCTTTGCAAACCGCTTTGGCCCGGAACTGTCTGTTGACGTCCTTGAGAGGTTGGGACTTGACAAGGACAGGAGAGTTGTTGAGTTGCATCCTAAGGCCGCGACACGTGATCGCAGACCGGCCCCAAACGACCTTATGGATCGCGCTTGAAGGTTTTGGATGCGGGGGCGGCTCAGAGGAAGATCGCCGGTAACGTGCCGCGCCGAAAGCCAAAAGCAACGTCTTCGGCGGCGACGGCGTCAACTTCAGTTCAACCTTCAATCCCTGCAGTCCAAAAGGAGAAGGTGGTGGTCGTTGTCGATGTCGAAAACGAGGTCACCGTGGCAGAGGAATCTCCTCTCTTACGTAAGAGAAAAGAGACAGCGTCTGCTGCTGCCGCTGCTACTGCTACCGAGGTCGGCAAAGAAATGGGTCCTCCAGCCAAGAAGGCCAAGCCTGGTACAGATCTAACCTGTGTCTCAGATTTAGCTGGTTCATTAGGCGTTCCTGATGACAGCTCTCCGGTATGTCGCAAATGTTGACATGGATGCTTTGTCCGAATTTTTGTAGATCAACCGCCGCCGTCTCACCGGTCCCTCCGAATGGCTATTAGAGAAGCGGCCTTCGCAGACGGGTGATAAGAATGTGGCCGTCGTCTCCTCCTCCCCGAAGCCTTCCCCCGCCCGATTAGGAAGATGCTGCCGAAGTGGGCCGGGACGTGGCCCGGTGCTCACATTATGGAGCAAGAAAAGGTCATGGTCAAGCCGCCCCGCGCTTGAACGGCTTAGGCTTGAGCTTGATGCTTCTAAGCAAGAGGCCGAGAAGGCGAAGAAGGACTTCCGTGCCACCGAAAAACGATTTCCTCGGCCGAGCGAAAGCTCGGGAGGATGCTTGAGAAGGCGGTCCCTGGCCGAGAGGGCCAAGGTTGAGGCATGCGGAGGCCGACGCCGCTAAGTCGGGGAGGAGCCGGCCAAGCTTCACCGCTTTCGAATTCTATCGTTAAGAAGAGGGAAGAATGGAAGTCTCAGATCCGCTCGCCGAAGGCGCATCGGAACACGAGGGCCATCCTCGACTGAGGGAGAAGGACATTGAGATGCTCCAAACCGACATCATCCCTAACATGTGCGCCTAATACGGGACCAGGCCGAAGAAGCCGCCAGGGAAGTAATCGAGAGCTCTTTCCCGACGGCTCTTTCCCGTGGCAAAAATTTGAACAACCGCTTGATGATAAGGTGGTCGCTGCGGAGGCGAGAGGCTCGCAAAGGAGGCAGAGGCGAAGAGGGCCACCGAGGAGGCCGCGGAGAAGGCGCCCATCTTTGAAAAGGTGAAGGCGGGGAGGAAGCCGAGAAGGCAAAGGCACCGGCCGAAGCCGCCAAGTCGGCTTCTGGGTCGCCCACAAGACGATGTCTGATGTCGCCGGTGGCGAGCAAAGAACAGCATAGGGAGACGGGCGGTCGTCACCAGATTCACCGGCATCTCGGATAGCTTTAGCTGTTCGGGGGCCAACTATTGAGCCTTTCCTCCCTGCCATCTTTTGGCGCTTCATGTCTTTATGTCTGTACCCTTTTGCTGTTCCTTCTTTTTTGTAAACTTAGGTAGGTAGTGTTTAGGCTATCCCTATGGGGACGGCCGTCGACTTCTTTCTTGTATTACCTGTAAACATTTTTAATAAGAGTTTGTTTATTTTGCCTCTGGCTTGGCCGAGGTCTTTTTCTCATTTTTGTCTGAGTTGTCTTCTTACGTTATTAATTGAGCGCTTCTTTCTGTTTCCACCATCGGCCTAGCCGGGGCAGTTAGAATGCGTGACTCAACTATACTTAACGTTTTTAAATATGTTGGCGTGTCGGTCGCTTCCTCCACCGCCCGAGGCGGTCAGATTTACGTTTCCCAACCACCGTTGTGAACATGTTAGCGTATAGGTCGTTGTGTCCCCGTCACTCTCGGTCTGGCCGAGGCAATCGGGGTTACGGCGCGACAAATACTCGTCAGATAGACGTGTTGATCGCTTCCTCTTTCACTCTCGGCCTGGCCGAGGCGTCCGATTTGCGTTTCTCAACCGTACTTATCCGTTCCTAAGCATGTTGGATCAACTGTTGTGGGGCAAGTCGCGTTTCCCTCGTCACCCGCGGCTTTGGCCGAGGTGATCGAGTTTACGTTTTGACTGCTGTTGTAAATATCTTGGTATGACTATGGGAGGGACACTTCATTTTGATAGAAAACTTGGAACATTCTTCACGTAGCTCCGGAGGGACTCGTCTTCCCCCTGTCGGATAGTGAGGAGATCGGATGTCTCCACGGCCCTCCTCTTGTTGCAAGAATACTGGGCTACGAAGTTGTCTCTTAGGTCGGCATAGCAGTATACCGAATCATTAGGCAGCCCCTTGTACTAACTCTGGGCCATTCCATGAAGGGTTGTTGGGAAGACTCGGCACTGACCTCATCAAAGTCCGCTCCCATACCGACATGTAAGACTCGAAAGCCTCGGCGTGGTCGGTTGGGTCACTGTCCCCTTTGTATGATAGGGGCGGCAGCTTCAGTTTGGTCGGCACGGAGACTTCGAGGACATAGGCACTGAGGGGCTGTCTGACCACGTTCCGAATGACACGCGGCGATCCGCTCCTCGCCGTCCTAGTCCGGCTTCTCTCCCCGTGGCGGGAAGGGCTTCTTGTTGTCCGACTTTGGAGAGTCGGACTTCTTTCTTCATTTCTTCAGGGGTGGCCTCGTTGTTGCCGCGGCGACGCCGTCCCTCCCGCGAGGTGGGGAAGGACTTTGGTCCGCCACGACACCACGGGCACCGCCGCGTCCTTGCAGCCTCTCGGCTCCTTGTATTGCTCCGGTCAAGTTGATCGGAGTCACTTTATGGGCCCCCGGTCACCTGCGGGTGTGTCTGCCGTCACCGTCGTTGCGGCGGGGTGATCGGCGTATTACCCATCAGTCCAGGAATAAGCTTCACTTGGCGCATCGACCACATGTCCCATGACAGTGACGTGGCCGGCAGGCAGCGGTGTTTGTGGTAGTATTGGCATCCCGTACGCCGGTTGAATTACTCGGCCGGTGGGGGACTGCTCAATCTCGGAATTATGGACTGTGTCATCCTGGTAGAATTCAGTTTCTACGCTTATTAGCTCTGGCTGTTTTGACATCTTCTTAGCTTGCTGGGTGGGTTTTTGTTTTGTTTTGTTTTGTTTTGTTTTGTTTTTTTTTTTTTTTTTTTTAAGGGATTTTCACTAGCTTTTAGTAGACAGTCCCCACAGACGGCGCCAATTGTTCCGGGTGTAATTCCAGAGCAGATTTGTTACCACGTAAGCTTGTAGAATGATGACTTTACTTGACTCTTCCTTTCGGCCTCTCCTGAAACAATGAACAAACTAAGGGCTCGGCTTGGTACCGAGCTAACTCACTCCGACGCTCAAGTCAGTAAACTTAAAAGGGATTAAGTTGTGTGTTACTTGGCACAAAGTATATTATAGAGAGATAAGGGAGTTTATACCAGATTAGTGTGTTTAATTGATTATTTTCGGATCCTTTCCTCAATGAGGGTTGAGGAGTATTTATAGACCTTCACCTTTTGTCACGTAGTGGCCAAGTGGCTAAGTGGCAGAGCAGGTGGAAAGACCGTTCTACCCTCGGCCGAGGGACCCATGGCAGGCCGGCGGGCCCTGTTGACTCCATGCCGAGGGGTCTTGGATGTGAGTACGCGGATGTGAGTACCGGCTGGCTAGTTACCCAGCCGAGATGTTGACTTGCTGTGGATATCTTTGACCTTGCTCAATATGTTGACTCGGTCAGCGGGTGCAGAATATTAACTGCCCTATTTATAGAGCAAAGCCCACTCAATTCGACCAATCAGAGCAAAGCCCATGAGGCGTCAACCAATCAACATCGAGCCACGTGTCAAGCATGCAGCCATGGAATGTCAATTGACAAACAGTTGCAAAACTTCTTCAACACGCTCCTTGACAGAATGCCAATTGACGTATCTTCTTTAACACGATCCTTGGTATCTACTTGCCAAACGGCCCGCTGTTCAACCGAGCTTGGCAGCACCGGCTGGGGGCAATCAAAAGCACAGGACACTCACAACCTCGGTCTCGGCCAGCGCCATTTTCTTTTCCACATTTGATGCCCTTTACACATCCATGTGGAGGGGGATACGGTACGGCCTAAGCAGAACCAAGCCGAGGAAGAAGAAGCCGGGGCAGAAATTTTTACTTGCGCAGAATACGCTCACCACTCATCGAAGGTCCATACCACGGCATAGACTACGCTGGGGGCAAATTGATGGGGCATATTCTGCACCCGCTGACCGAGTCAACATATTGAGCAAGGTCAAAGATATCCACAGCAAGTCAACACCTTGGACAGCCTAGCCGACGCAGCCTGTCGGCCTGTCACTTGTATCTCGGCTGGGTAACTAGCCACCCGGTACTCACATCCGCGTACTCACATCCAAGACCCCTCGGCATGGAGTCAATAGGGCCCGCCGGCCTGCCATGGGTCCCTCGGCCGAGGGTAGAACAGTCTTTCCACCTGCTCTGCCACTTAGCCACTTGGCCACTACGTGACAAAAGGTGAAGGTCTATAAATACTCCTCAACCCTCATTGAGGAAAGGATCCGAAAATAATCAATTAAACTCACTAATCTGGTATAAACTCCCTTATCTCTCTACAATATACTTTGTGCCAAGTAACACACAACTTAATCCCTTTTAAGTTTACTGACTTGAGCGTCGGAGTGAGTTCGCTCGGTACCAAGCCGAGCCCTCAGTTTGTTCATTGTTTCAGGAGAGGCCGAAAGGAAGAGTCAAGTAAAGTCATCATTCTACAAGCTTACGTGGTAACAAATCTGCTCTGGAATTACACCCGGAACATTTACAGAGAATAACTCGCCATAGAATGATAAGGTACCAATATTGCTATTTAAGGCCAAAACCTAGTTTTAAGCAATCCTTAAGGAAAAGGCTTTCAGCCTATTGTTTAGATTGTAAATATAGCACTTTAGAATTATATCGTTTACAAAGTCATGAATGCGTTGAAGGTTTTATATTGTCATATACTCTTAATTATGTCTGTTTCCTATTTTTATGCAGAAATATTTCAGATGGAATTATCCTCTTATAGAGGAAGAGGAAGAGGAAGAGGACGAGGAACCTCTTCTAGAGGTCGAGGAAGAGGACAAGGACCTAATATCCTTGTTCAGTATGGAAACCAAAGATTGGTTGCAATGGAAGCCAATAGATCAGAAATTGGAAGGAGACCGGATATAGCCGGGAGTTCATATACGTACTCATCAGCAGTACAGGCTATTATTAAAAAAGAGGATGATATGATCCTCAATGATAAAGAAGAAAGAGTTATACTCCTTCTAAATGAATCTGATAAGAAATGGGAAAATAATCCCTGGTATCACCATAAAAGATATCTTGGTAGACTGGGTTATACCCAGGAAACGTATAAGTACAGACTCTTCTATGAAGAGATTCTTAAAGCAAATGATTGCACTATTAAGCATTTTTATACAACTGGTGAGAGTTATAGATTCTCCAAAATTATTATTGGGAAAATACATCCCATAAATGAATGGGGTGTATCTCCATTTGAAGAAAAATCTATTACAATAAATAAGGTTTATATGAAATATAATTATTGGGATTATATCCAAGCCTTTGATAAGGTATTATTATATGAGAATGAATCCCAAACTCATACGTGGTTTATTAAAATTCATGTGGACAATATGGATGTCCCTTCGTGGTTTATTAAATGGTGGAATTTTTATGGTACCATCCCAGAAATTCTTCCAGAACTCTTTAAAGAGTATTTTGGAAAATGGCAAGGGCTTAAGCCCTCTGGACAGGATTATATTCCTGAAGATTTAAGATTTTTTATGGAATTTTCAATTCCATGGATTTGGGGAGCTGTTCCCACAACGGGTTATACCCAAGACTTATTTTGTCTTAAAAATAGGTCTTATTCAAAATTTTGGAAAACCATGATGGAGGTGGATGAAAATGGCGAGCTTAACTCCGTCATCACTATTGATTTATTAAAAAGTAAGATAAACTCTTACTTGGAAGATAAAGAAAAGGCTGATAAACAGCAAAGAGGGAAAGAGATTGATGCTGTTGTCATTCTATGGGCTGGAGATTCCCTGGATATAGAAGAAATGAGTGAAGAGGAGATTAAAGAGGTTTATCAAAAAGCCTTATTAAAGACTCTGAAGAAGAAAAGAGATGAAGAAGCTTCAACTTCAGATGTATCTATGGCTTCACTTCATAGCCAAACCTCATACAGCAATCTGATGCAAGATGCTCAGGACCCATATGAAGATATTCTGCTTTGTAAAGAAGATAAAAAAGCAGCTGAATGGATTGAGGGTAAAAAAGTGGGTAAAAAAGATTAAAAATTAGCGACATCTAGAAGGCCAGGTGTCCAGGACAGTTGTCCACCACTATTTACAATTATTAAGTTTTATCTTTTAAAAAGACACTTTTGTAAAAGCAGCAATAATGCTGTCGGATATGATGTAAGTGCTTACGCACTTTTATTTGTCTTTTCTTTTCCCTCTGCCTATATAAGGAGACCTTGTATCATAGTTGAAGGCATCGGTTTTCTCTACCAAGCCTTCTCTCTAAATAATTCTCTTGTAAAAATCTTCTCCTAGATCAAATAAATAAATCTTCTACTGAGCACAACCAAGTATTTGTAAGTATTCTTTTTTCTTTTATTTTCTGTTTTTTAATTTAAATTTTAAGTTTAAGGATGAGCCTTATAGGCTAAATCCTTTATGTTGAACTATGACTAGCTAAACGAATTAATTTTTATTCTTCCTAGTAATAATACTCTTGGTGATAATGATACTTGAAATAATGATACTTTTCATACCCTTCCAAGATCTGGCTGATAGTTTAAACTCAATCTAGTTATTATAATCTCATGGGTCCGTTCTGTTTTGCCCGTTTAGCCGTGGATAGGCGTTTTAGGGTGTTTTGAAGTGGACATTGAGTTTATGATAATTTTCTGTTTAGTAAAACCTATCTGGCTGGATGAACAGTGTATGAACAGCGTCGTCGTGTCTTGGTCACCGTCCCCTTGTATATATAAATACATAAATTAAAAAACGAATTACATTGATAAAAATGCAATTCTCAGATATGCATACAGAGTCTCATTCTCTTCTATGATATCCATCCTCTCCTCCTTAGCTATTTGGAGGGTTCGTTCAGCAGTTGATATATCGTCATATAGCTGCAACAACTGATGCTCTGTCAAGCCATTTTTTTTGGCGTCCTTGAGTGCGGTTCGAGCGTCCTCAAGGTAGCTCTTGTACCTGTCCTCGATGTCTAGCAATCGGCGGATGAAACTCCTGTTGTGCTCGGTCATAGTAACAGTCTTACGGATGGTATCATTCATTGTTGATGAAGTTTGGAGTTTGTTTGAAAGATTTAGGGTTTGAAGTTTGTTTTAGCAGTTAGGGTTTGGAGATATATAGTGAGATAATGGAATGTTAGTTGAGATAATGCATGTATTTATACTAACTAATGTGTCTTTTGAGTTGTTTTTTAATTAATATATGTTTAGGAAGTTGTGCCATCATATCTCTGCTTCAAATCTTATAACCCTTCTCATTCCATATATTGTCCATTCATATGCAGGGATTGACAGTAATAGTGCATGCATCGGAATTATAACGGGCCGCCGTAATAATGCATGCATCTAGTAATATTTAATTTAATTTTTTTTTGGAGGTAAATAAACAACAACGGTTATTTTAAAAAAAAACTCGTTGTCTTTAGTTATAACAACGGTTTTTTATACTGTAACCGTTGTTATAACTTTCCCACCAAAATTTAGTCACCCTTTCCACAACGGTTTTTTCTACTTTAAACCGTTGTTAATAGTTTTCACAACGGGTTTCTTAGAAACATCAACCGTTGTTAAAACCTACTACAACGGACGCTTTAACAACGTCCGCTTTTTTATATAACAACGGTTTTTAACCGTTGTTATAGCCTGTATCTGTAGTAGTGGTAGTTAAATGTTATATCTCCCGGTCAAACTATAGACGTACATTTGAATATGAACCAAATTCCAACGCAATACTACATGGTCGGGGCTGCTTATGACACCCCACTATAACAATAGTCTTGCCCCTCATCTTCTCATTTGAAACAAAATCCTTCATGTAGACCCCTATTTTTCTACCTTATTCACACACATGATCTAAAACAATCTCATCCCTTGAAAGATCGATACTTGTTTTCGAAACTTCTCTCAAATTTATCCAACCAAGTGAAAAACTAAACCCCTACTTCTAGAAAAATCCACAATCCAATTGAAACTAACTCTTGCTCTCGACAATGTTGTTAGAATTAAGATTTTACTTTAATTTGGATTGATGGGGTCAAGATTAAGTTTATCAGTATGATCTTTTGAGGTTTCTTGTTATTATTCATGTTACCTATATGTTTTAACGCAAGCGTTATTTTGCTGATAAATAACCTTATTTATTATCACTATCCTCGTTAAACTCATCACCCTCTACAAATGTACCCTTCCTCCACCCCATTAATTTAACCGCGAAATAAAACATCAGCCACTGTGATTAGTTCTTACTACTTGAAACAACCTCCAATCCACTACCATTATCACTACATTTATGCCACGTTTTACATCTAAGAAGGCATAAATCACATTTAGCTCCATGAATACCAATCTTTACTCTAGATGATATGGATCCTCGTCTCCCTTGTCGAAGACAATTTATTTCTCCTTCAACAAAGAAAAGTTTAAGAAACAATCTTTCCTCTTATCTCTATCCCTTTCCCTTCCTAGTCTTTTTCTCGTCCCCTCCCCTATCCATTCTAGATACTCAAACAAAGTGTTTGGGTACTATGTTTACTTAAACTGAATAAGTTTGAATATTATATATATACACGAACTTTGCTATTTCATTTTGCATAAATAAATATTACTACATCCATCTCATTTTTATTGTCCTTTTTTTTTCAAATTTTATTATCTCATAATTATTATCCCCTTTCTAGATCTAGTAAGGAAAAACTTTAGTCAACCAACTCGTCGCAATCAACCTCATTCCCACCCAAAACAACCTTTAGCCCGGTACTTAATCCCTTCGGTTCACACATAAAACGGTCTAAAATGCAAAGCTTTCATCTCTCTCTTAAAAAGTCCATCTAACTAACAGAAAACTAACTGCTACTTTCTGAACTTCATCATTTTTACATCCCGTAAAGATTAAGTTGAACATGACCAAAAAAATGCAGAAACTTAGGTTTTCTTTGACAACGATAGATTGAACATTTTTTTTAGCATTTTGAGAGTTTTTACACTATTTAAATAACAAATGTGCTATTTTGAGTATTGATCATCGGCATATTGAAATAGTAGATTGTGGTGTAATTTCCTGTTTTACATTATGACCTTTAATTAGTATATTATAAGAAAAAAAAACTTTAGTCTTTTTTTTATCTCCGAGGAAATTAAAGATCAAACTTTATCTTTATCATATTTATTATTAATATTCTTCACTTAAAATATGTAAATTTAAGCAAGTTCAAATAAGTTAGCTAAAAGTTATAAATCACAAATTGTACGAAGCAGTATAATCTTTTTTTTTTATTAATATGAAATAAATGTCATAAACTTCATGACAATATTAATGCGGTAGAGAACTATAGAAGAGTTGGCAAGTACGTGAACCGCTTTTAGGTTTACATTTTTTCATTTATTTTTATATATTTGCCTAAAGGTGGTTAAAGCATCGTATTATTCATGACGAATATGTCTCGCCCTTCTCCAATTCGTATCTCTCCCTAAATTATAGTGATGATGTGCTCAATTTAAACACACACACCAAAAAAAATTATAGCATCAACAATAATTAGTTTTCTTCATTAAGACTTTAGAGAGACGGTCACTCACTAATTTATTGAGAGACCAACCTTTCGTACCCTTTTATTTATATTTCGTACCCCTTTTGTTGTTGATCGTATCATAGTACTTTCGTACCTATTTACATAATAAATGTACCCATTTTATCATTAATCATGATTTGTACCTATTTTATTACCTTTAGTACCACTTTTTCTTAAAATTGTACAATGGTCTCTCAATAAAGCTTATTAAGAGGCCGTCTACCGTTTTTTATGCATGTAAATTTGTCAGAAGAAAAGCTTGAGAGAGATGGTCTTCACTATGTTAGGGAAAGACTACTCTTACCCTTTTATGTGTTTATCATGACTTTTTTTTAATGTTGATCGTTGCTTGAATTGAATCTTAACCTTGTAGATATTTCTATAATAAGTGTATCTAATTTACCTTCAAGCCTCATTCAAATCTATTTTATTACTCGTGGTTCCATTTTTACTTTAAATTGTAAAATAATCGCACAATGAAGTTTTTCAAAACATTTACTCATTTGTCATAATATGATATTTCGATTCGCATATTAGCAACTACTTTTTTTATCTTTTAATACTCCTTGAAAAATAGATGTCAAACTTTGTACTTATCAATAATTTGTGAATATCTTATTTAAATTTTGATTAATACACTTTTATATAATGACAAATGAATGTAAATAATATAATAATAAATTATCAATAGAACTTGAAGTGTATTGTGAGGAAAATAACTTTAAAATTAGTAGGAGTAATACATATGACATTTGAAAAATAAATTTCGTATTATGTATAATTAAATATGACATTAGCAATAACAAAAGACGTAGGGGCATATTTCAGCGTTCATTTTACTCTTTACATGAGTAAATTCCATGTAGTAAGTATTATGCATTCACATTTGTCACAACCCAATTCGGCCTAGGGTCTTTTAGCCTCACAATACCTCGTTTTTCTAATCGAAATTTGTCATAAAATTGGATATTATAAATATATCAAAGGTTTTTTTCCTTCTAATTTAATTAAAAGTGAACAAATACTAATGAATAATTTTTTAGTATTAATAAATTGTAGATAATTAATTTATTTCCTATTTCTAATAATAAAATTATAAAATAATTAATTAATTCTCATTTCTAATAGGAAAATCATATTCCTAATTATAATAGAAAAAATTTAAATAATAATTATCTCCTATTCTAATAGTATAATTAGGAAAAAAACCTTAATAAATAGTTAATTTATTTCCTATTTCTAATAGAAAAATTGTAAAATAATTAATAATTCTCATTTCTAATAGGAAAATTATATTCCTAATTATAATAGAAAAATTATAAATAAGTAATTATCTCCTAATTCTAATGCTAATAGTATAATTAGGAAAAAAAAGCCTCATTTAGTTATATATATTGATTGATTGATTTTTAATTGATAGCACTGTGTGATAGACCCGACCAAGGGACTTTAATGTAAATATTATATAGTTTTGGTTGAAATATATAAATTTGGATAATATCAAAATATGGTGATTTTCCTTAAAATAAACATGCCCCACTTATTTTATTAATTAGTATCATCATATAATTATACAATTATTTAACATACACAAATATAATATAAGTAGGTTATATTTTGAAAACTATTAAAAGGTAAATAAATCAAGTTAGATTTTCAAAAGATATAAGATTCTATAATTATTTCTATTTGATTTAATGCATATATGTAATATATTTATATAAATATATAACCCCTTAATTGTATGGCTAAATAGTAAAAGTAATTATGTCAGTAGTGAAAATAATTGTACTAACATTAGTTATAATTATATGTTAGTAATCACTCATTTGAATAGTCAAAGTAACTATATTAGCAAGGGAAGTAGTGAAAGTAATAGAAGCAACAACGGGAGTAGTGAAATTATCAATATTCATGCGGCAGTAGTGAAAGTACCAATAATTACGGCGGGAGTAGTAAAAGTAACAATACTAACAATAAAAGAAAGTATATATATGAACAATTACCTAATCAACCTATGAGTTCTCCAATTTAAAGTAGTTTTACTTAATTGAAAATAAATTTTAATGGTAAATAGAGGTAGCACGGGCGTAGCCGGGCACCAATACTGTAAATCATTATTCATGAAACGACTCGCGAATATCGAAATTGAAAATTTACATTTTTTGAAAAAAAATATGTTTTGTCATTATTTTTCTACCTCTTGTTTCATTTTTTTTGCCAGTATAATTATTTTTTAAATTTTTTTCCGAATTTTTGTAAATTACTTTAAAAACAAATTCAATACCATGAGACTTTTTTTAAATTCTTTTCCAAAATATCTTTTTTTTAAGTAAATAAAACGCTTTTAATGAAACCTCGCTGGAAAATCGACAATAATAAAAATTGTACACAAAAACTATCCTTGAATATGAATTTTCAAATTTGGAGCAAAATCAAACATGGAAATATTTAAAAATTCAACTTATCGCCAAGAAATATTTTCAATTTTGAACATGGTTTCAACACAAATAATCAAAGTTTGAATTGGCGCCAATTCTCAAAATTCAGTTTTTGACTTGGCACCAACTTTGAAAATTTAAATTTTGATCCAAAACACATTTAAAGTTAAAGTATAATGTTTTACTGCAAATTCAAACTTTATATATTCAAATTACTGTTTTAATGTGTTCGGAATACAATTATTATCAAAATAGAAAAGTATCGGTTCTTCGTCACATATTAACAATTTACAACAATTAAGAATCTCACCTTGAAATTTCAAACTATATATGAACTATAAGGTTCATGTAAAAACATCGTTCAATATTAAACGTTACATTCTGATTCAGCTCGTATGCTCCACAGAACCACCCAAGACTACTTAAAAACAATTCTTGATACATAATACCACATTTCATCACTTCCCGTCTCATTATAATGTTGTTAATCAACCAATGACACATCATAGTACCGTTTAATGAACCAAAATCGCGTTTTAACGTCTTTATTTAATACATTGTAAAACTATCGCATTGTCATTTAAAACGTTAATCAAGTTGCCACGTAATCAAATGTACACCACTACCTTTATTTGTATGCGACCGTCTTGATCCACGTACCAAGAATAGTATACTTAATTTACTACCACTAATATTTCTCAACTTTTTCTTTTTAGATTACATTTTGTCTTGCAAAATAAAATGATTGATATTTGTATCAAATTTATTAAATAAAAAATACAAGCAAATGTTGGATTATTTTAAAAAAAAAAGTTATCAGATATGGGTCTGGTCGAGTCGAGTCGAGATAAAACGGGTTTAGGATCGAGTTACAGGTCGGTTCAGTTCGGTTTGGGTCAAGTCGGATTTATGGTGAATCGGGTACGGGTCAGTTCGAGTCGAGTCACAAGTCGGTTCAGATCATATCATTTCGGGTTCTATCGGTTTATCGGTTAACCTTCGGGTCGGTTCAGGTCGATTTCGGTTCAACGAATTTTCGGGTTCTATCGGGTCGGTTCTCGAATAAATCGGGTCGGTTTCTCGAGTCGGGTCAGCTTTTGCCAGCTCTAACCAAGACTATGTGGTATAGTGTTATTATACAACCACTTTCGCGCTAATTTATGTAACTAAGTCAAATATTCAACTGATTCTCTCTCCCTCTCCATATTTTTCTAACTAATTCTCAATTATGCAATTACTCAATTATCTATTCCTTCAATATTATATATTAAGTCACGATTTTTAACCAGAATCAAAGATGTACGCAAGAATTACAATTTATTGATGATGAAGCTTCTGACATAGTCATGGCTTATTGCAATTTAGCGTATAAAATTACAGTGCTCGATACCTTTCTTACGGAGCTCGAATGGTTAAGTACGAAGCTCGAAACCTTTCTTACAAAAATTTGTACATAGTCCCGGTTTATTGCAATTTTAGCGTATAAAATTACAGAGCTCAAAATCTTTCTTACGGAGCTCGAATAGTTACGTATGGAGCTCGAAACCTTTCTTAAAAAAAATTTGTACATAGTCTTGCTTTATTGAAATTTTAGCGTATAAAATTACAGAGCTCGAAACCTTTCTTACGGAGCTCGAATAGTCACGTACGGAGCTCAAAACCTTTCTTATGGAGCCCAAATCATCGTCATCATCAGTGTTGATGCGTGTCTTTTATGTGATGTTTTACATCCCATTTTACACACATTTCAGAGCTCATTCATGTAGTTTATGCTACATTTCTCCCTATTTCCGTCTAATTCCGTATTTTTGTACATTATTGCAGAAATGTGAAGAATCCAGCGGAAATCGAGCAAAATCCATCCCCGAGTATCTTGCATTGCATTTGACGTGAAGTATTCGCTTAAGGAACGAGCTTGGTGCGCAATTCAAGGCCCAAAAGACAAATCCACGAGATTATAGAAGTCAAGTAGCAGCTCAGCGATCGATCGACCACTACCATCGATCGATCGACCAACCATCGGTTCCGAAGCTATTGTTCATTGCTATTCATCGATCGACGACCAAGCGATCGATCGACCAAATCGCTATTCCATTTAGAATTAAAAGACCGTGAATCTTGAAAGCCCAAAGTTATGTTAGGTTTAGGAAATAAAGTTACGTTAGCTGCTATATAACGTAACCTAGAAACATCAGTTTTGGCATCCGGTTTTTAATCAAGTTTTACATTAAGTTTTACATACGGTTCTTAGAAATAATTAGGGTTTGGAATATTGTCTAGCATTGGAATTTTCGCTCTTGTTCTTAATCATTCTTCTGCTATTCTCGGTATTCTTCCGCCTTTTTCAATTCACTTCTATTCCGTTATTAGTATAGAATTGCTAGTTAGATTCCCGAAACCATTTTATCATTGCATGTTAATTGTTTGTCTTACCGCTTTAATTATGAATTCAGTACTTTTATGCCCTAGTTTTATTGTTGTTATCACCTTCAAAGATGAGTAGCTAAATTAATTGTGCTAGGATGTAGGCGAATTATAGCGTAGGCGGCGTAGTATTGTTTTGGATGAATTCGCGTGTCGGTCACCGATCGACCGCCATACCTGGTCGATCGACTGACCACGTGAGGTTACCTTTCGTTTTAATTGATTTTAATGTTGTATTTAACGAATCGAATGCATGCGACCAGTTAGATGCTTAATTTATAACTGACCCATTAGATCGAAAGATAGGGACAGTTGTTAGACCACCAATTAAAATGACTAAACTGTGCTGAGATCGAAAGATAGGTATAGTTTAGACCGTTAGTCACTTTTCAGGATGAGAGTCAGTATTAGTGATATTAGGGACTTATAGCGAGATCGAAAGATGCTATCTGTTAAGAGTGGACCGAGAGGACCTCTTGTTTTCCCGCCTCACTTGTGTTTGATTCAGACCGACTTAGTATGCTGCCGCCGAAGCTGTAATGAACCGACCATCCTAGTACCCCTTCTTTATCTGTTTAATTCGTCTTTTTAGTTTATTGTCTTTATTTATTCTTAGATATAGACCAATTCAACTCAACCCATATACTCGTTACCTTAGACTAGAATTAGACAGCTAGAAATTACGTCTGCCTCCTTGTGGTTCGACCCTGTTACCACTAGCCTAGGTTAGTCTTAATAGGAAATTATAAATCTTATTTTTGGTACTCACAACGTCGGGTATCAAATTTTGGCGCCGTTGCCGGGGAGGCAATAGTTCTAATTTTTAGTTGTTTTATTTTTAGTCTTTCTTAGTTTAAGGGACTTCTGTTCCTTAAACTTTTGTTATATTCTTTTTGTAGTTTCTTCTTATGAGCAGGTCACAGGGTGGTGAACTAGTACCATTCAATCCTGAGATTGAGAAATCTTTGCGCGAGTTGAGACGATCACAAAGGGTATTACCGACAGAGGAAGACCTGAGTACTCTGTCAAGCTATTACGAGAACGAGCTGTTCGAGGAAGACCTACATTCTTCACCCGTTTCCACTTCTTCAGCCGAGACAGTCACTTCTCCAGAAATTCCAGTCATGGCTGAGGAAGCGAGTATAGCTAGTCATTCTGAGCCGACAGCTGTAAATTTATATAAGGGGTTCGAATTACTAGGAGATGACAGGAAGTTCGAACCAAAGCCTTCATACATTAATATGGTTGAGAGAAACCGATTCGGGAGCTGCAAATGAAGATGCAAAATAAGCATATGGAGACATTTATTGACTCATCATTGTTCCATACCCCCACCAGCCGGCGTGACCCAAGACCAGATCAAGGAGACTATGTTTATCTTCTCCCTTCGTGATGCTGCAAAGGAGTGGTATAGAGATCCGGACCGAGCCGTTCATGGGATCACCGATTGGAATTCATTGGCTTTGGCATTCTACAAGAAATATTTTTCTGCCTCAAAGACCAATGCAATTAGAGCTCATATCACGATCTTTAAACAAGGGCCAGACGAGAACTTCCACGAAGCATGGGTCCGTTTTAAGAAGTTGGTGCGAACCATACCGCACCATGGGTTCGAAAAATGGAGCTTGTGCAATCAGTTCTATAATGGGTCAGTATGACGATCGAGGGGCTATTTTGGATGCTGCAGCCAAGGTGGCCGATTTGTTTGAGAATTTGGGAGAAACCAAGGGGTGGAAGATCATTGATGATCTAGCCACCCACAAGGCCGAGTATGGGAATTCCGGAGGGAATCAAAGGAGGAGCGCTGAATCTCCTTCAGAGCGCACTTGAAGCTCTCACTGCAAGATTTGACAAGTATGAACTAGGAGGAGCTTCAAAGGGGGGTATTTACCAAGTAAATGCTGTGTCAGACGGTCCTTTCGTCTGTGAAAGGTGCGGAGCTGAGGGACACATTTCGAAGAATTGTCCTAGTCCCTTTGAGTCTTGTGCTGCCTTTCAACATTATAGGCAGACAAACACCTACTATGAGCCTAATGTTCATCCCAACCTGAGGTGGAGTAGCCAGAATGTCCTAAATCCAACTCCACCTCCGCAACAGCAACCCTATGTGCCCCCTCATCAAAAGCAACAACAATATCAAAAACCTCCTTATGTGCCGCAGCAGCAACAACAATCCCATGGTTCTGATTTTGCTGAGTTCAAGAACTTGTTGCTGAAGGAGTCCCAAGCAAGAGAGGCCGGGATGAAGCTACTAGAGAGCCAAATTGCTCAATTGGCTAGTAAGAGTACCACTCGAGCTCCAGGACACTTACCGACTCAAACCGACCAAAAGGAGACCCTAAACGCCATCACGTTGAGGAGTGGGTCCACCCTGGAGGGGCCTGCCATGGTCGAGACGCTTTTAAAAGAATGAGGCGGATTCGAGTCAAAAGAAAGTCAGAACGAATAATTCAAAGAAAAAGGCGTCTACCGGTATATCGGTCGATCGACGATACACCAGTGTCGATCGATCGATACGCGGTTACAAAGCAGCTTCTGGAACTGTACACCTCGGTCGACCGACTAAGGATAGTGGTCGATCGACCAAGATCACTGCTGATAGCGAGATTTTTCGTCCTCCGATGCCCGATAACTTGAGGGACCATTTGTTTCGGGGCACGACAACTCTGAAAGTGTTAGGGCCAGACCCGAGTGTTGATGGGTCCGTCCCGATTCCGAAGTTTGACCCAATGTCGGTCAATGGCTCACATTTGAGACGGTCTGAGGAGGGTTCAAGCTTCAACAAGGAGAAAGCAGTGGACTTCCAGCCTAAGTCCACGGATGCCGGCATGCGCAACTTAGAGGAGAGGGCTAAGGTACTTCTTACAGCCCCATATCCGGAGAGACTAGTGCCGACAAAGGAACAGGTATCTTTCAGTAAGTTTGAAAAAGTTATTCGTAGCTTGAATGTACAAGTACCCTTCCTTGAGTTAGTTAATCAAGTGCCTGCCTACACTAAATTCATGAAACAACTCATGTCTAAGAAAAAGTCACTTGAAAATGTGCATACTGTCGCACTAACCAAAGAGTCATGCTCTTATTTGTCTCACACTGCACCCCATAAGCTAGAGGACCCGGGTAGCTTTTCTGTTCCTTGTAATATAGGTACCTTCTCTATTGAGAAGGCATTATGTGACTTAGGAGCTAGTATAAGCGTCATGCCTTTGAGTCTAGCTAGGAAGCTCAAATTGACTAGGTTCGCGATGATGATATGACAAGATGATGGTGACCGATCTGCGGTCCAGCCAATAGGAGTCCTAGAGGACATCCCTGTCCAAATAGGGAAGTTCTTCTTCCCCGTCGACTTCGTGGTACTTGACATGCCTGAGGATGCCCATATTCCCATTATTTTGGGTAGGCCATTTCTGCACACTGCTGGTGCAGTCATAGATGTCGGTCTAGGAACCCTGACTTTTAAAGTGGGCAAGCATTCTATCGTTTTTGCCCAGCCATCTAAGAAAAAGGACCCCATGTGGCCTGTGACTTGTAACACAGTTTCTGACAAGAAATCGTACTTTGTGCTTCCTGATTTACCTATCTCTATTCCTGTTGTAACCCCTCCGCCCCAGACTGGGAGCAAATTGGAGGAAGATTTGTCTCTCTCTGATAATGCAGGAGCTGGTTTGGGGAAGGAAGAGTTGCAGGTCACTCTAGCTGTAAAGAGGCCGATCATTCAAAGAGGAGGTCTTGGTTGCCTTAGCTATGGCATTGATGAGGAAGTTGATGACGAACCGGTCAAGGCACGGAAGTCCGACTTGGACTTTGATGAGCAAGAAGAGGTCATTGACTGGGGAGATGATGAAAGTGTTGATCCGTTGAGCCATACGGACGTGGAAGCTAAGAAGGGTGCAGCTGCTAAGATAAGCACCGTTGAGGCTACCTCTAGTAGCCAGAAGCCGACAAAGTGGGCCATTCCGTGGCCGTTCTTGATCAACTACTAGTTGATCACATGTTTTCCAAACTTTTTGCTTTTATTAGACACTTTTTATTGCTTTTGTGTGCGCGAAACTTCGCATTTTATTTTGCTTGCTTAGGATTTTATGCGTTTGAGACTTTATTCTGGGTTTTGTGCAATTTTGGGCGCGTATTATTGTGCACTTGCAGGTTTTTAGACCTCATTAGCTCAAGTAATTGAGCGAATACGAAGAAATAAGGAGTACAGCAGTATTCTCAGTCGATCGACTGGCTACATTGGTCGATCGACTGAGTTGCACTTTCCAGGAGCTACTGTTCCTGACACATTGTTTGATCGACTGCCGTTCTTAGTCGATCGACCAAGGACGCTGTTGTACCTATTCACGACCTCTCCCCTGCTGTGTTTGGTCGATATGCGGACTTAAGGGAGTTTTCTACTCCACTTTACTTTCCGTCAAATTATTTATTTCTTCTAATTTTCTCATTTGTGCACATATTTACCGCTTCAAAATTGTCTTCTCGATTTTATGCGTGGGTTTTATTTGTCTTTCAGGTACTTTTTAGTAGCATGCACTCTTTGAAACCTCCTAGCTCACGCTGGTTTGGGGAGGTTTCCTTTGCTGCGTTTAAAGTCTTGTAAGTTCCCGATTTCCACTTCATGTCATTTTTATTTATTTTCCCCCAAATTCCCATTTCTCTTTTCTTCACTACATGATTTTGCACAATGGGGACATTGTGCGATTTGGTTTGGGGAAGGGTTTTGCGTCGCATATCATTTGCTTGCATTCACGTTTACATTCTGTTTTGCATTGTTCATTTCATTTTATATATATCATTTGCTTGCATTCACGTTTACATTCTGTTTTGCATTGTTCATTTCATTTTATATATATACGAAATTCAAAAAAAATTAAAAAATTTCAAAATTTCCATAAAATGCACGTTTATTTTAGCATATAGGTCGAGTCGGAACGGTAGTATTTCAAGGATGATATTGCATTTTGCACCTGTTTTGCCTGAGCCTTGCTTGATTAACATGTTATTAGTAGAATCGTAAGTGCATATCTACGAGTTTTCGTTAATTATTCGCTGGACTTGAGACTTGACTTTGAAAATTGGCAAGCTACATCATATTTCTGAGGTTTAAAGCCTATAACTGGTGACATCTATGACCAGTTTATTTAGGAATGTGAGTAGTACTCCTTATGAGGCATGTCACATAAATGTGCATAAATATGAACTTAATCTGCTTAATACCTGTACGCATTCGGTTTGTGGTTAGTTGACACATATGGTAGAGGTTTCCCTTTTTTCGTTTCACCCATAAGCTCCACACTGCCAAAAATATCCTTTTTGTCCCATTACTACATCCTACATTTAGCCTGCCCTTGTCAAGCTAGTAGTCCGTGACCTTGGGATTGTTACTTAGTTTTTGGAAGCATATGCTCATGTTTGAGATATTGTTAGAAAGATGAAAAGGAGGGAAGAAAGAAATAGAAAAGATGAAAAAAAAAAAGATGAAAAAATGATTCGAAAAGGAAAAAAAAAGAGTTTTGTACTGTTCATGCAGTCGATCGACTGCCTCTTTTGGTCGATCGACTGAGGTTCGAGAGAAAGAATCGATTCGCATAATTCAAAATCCTTATCTTTTGGCGATTTTTGCTCCCATGTATTATTCATATTTTGTGGGGAGTTAGTTGATTACTTTTATACCTGGAGATTGTGAGATTTGTGCTTGCTATAGCACCGTTCCATTTGTTTTTGAGCAAGAAGTTGGATGTTGCTATATGGTTCCGTTTCGGTACTAGCTTGATCACCTGTACCTCCACTTTTCCATAAATATTTTGCCTCTTCTTACCCATACCTCACATATTCACATATATACCTCGGCATGTGTCATGGTCTCTTGTTGGTTGGAATGCGTATGTACGGTTGTAGAGATTGCTTTCATATTAGATTGCAGACATGTTCTTATAGGTCGTAGTTAGGTGAGAGTCTTTACAAAACCAATTCTTTATATCTTTACATTATTCACCTGTGCTTGTTTGAGTGATATGAGCGACCCGTAAGAGTCCAATTTGATGAGTCTCTACAGTTGACGGTTCAGTAGTTTTAACGACTCCATAACTCGTTTGCATAATTCGCATTGCTAATTGATTGTTGGTTAGTGCATTAAATTGGTTTAGGCTTTACATGTTGTAATTCACTCTGAGATTGAACTCGTTCCATTAGGTCATTAGATCGAGTCTAGTTCTTGCTTGGGGACAAGCAAGGGTTTGGTTTGGGGAAGTTTGATGCGTGTCTTTTATATGATGTTTTACATCCCATTTTACACGCATTTCAGAGCTCATTCATGTAGTTTATGCTACATTTCTCCCTATTTCCGTCTACTTCCGTATTTTTGTACATTATTGCGTAAAATGTGAAGAATCCAAATGAAATCGAGCTAAATCCATCCCCGAGTATCTTGCATTGCATTTGACGTGAAGTATTCGCTTAAGGAACGAGCTTGGTGCGCAATTCAAGGCCTAAAAGACAAATCCACGAGATTATAGAAGTCAAGTAGCAGCTCAAGCAGTCGATCGACCACTACCATCGATCGATCGACCAACCATCGGTTCCGTGGTTACTGTTCATTGCTATTCGATCGATCGACCGTCCAAGCAATCGATCGACCAAATCGCTTATTCCACAGAAATTAAAAGACCGTGAATCTTGAAAGCCCAAAGTTATGTTAGGTTTAGGAAATAAAGTTACGTTAGCTGCTATATAACGTAACCTAGAAACATCAGTTTTGGCATCCGGTTTTTAATCAAGTTTTACATTAAGTTTTACATACGGTTCTTAGAAATAATTAGGGTTTGGAATATTGTCTAGCATTGGAATTTTAGCTCTTGTTCTTAATCATTCTTCTGCTATTCTCGGTATTCTTCTGCCCTATTTCAATTCACTTCTATTCCGTTATTAGTATAGAATTGCTAGTTAGATTCCCGAAACCATTTTATCATTGCATGTTAATTGTTTGTCTTACCGCTTTAATTATGAATTCAGTACTTTTATGCCCTAGTTTTATTGTTGTTATCACCTTCAGCATGAGTAGCTAAATTAATTGTGCTAGGATGTAGGCGAATTATAGCGTAGGCGGCGTAGTATTGTTTTGGACTGAATTCGCGTGTCAGCCGATCGACCGCCATACCTGGTCGATCGACTGACCACGTGAGGTTACCTTTCGTTTTAATTGATTTTAATGTTGTATTTAACGAATCGAATGCATGCGACCAGTTAGATGCTTAATTTATAACTGACCCATTAGATCAAAAGATAGGGACAGTTGTTAGACCACCAATTAAAATAACTAAACTGTGTTGAGATCGAAAGATAGGTATAGTTTAGACCGTTAGTCACTTTTCAGGACGAGAGTTAGTATTAGTGATATTAGGGACTTATGGCGAGATCGAAAGATGTTATCTGTTAAGAGTGGACCGAGAGGACCTCTTGTTTTCCCGCCTCACTTTCGTTTGATTCAGACCGACTTAGTATGCTGCCGCCGAAGCTGTAATGAACCGACCATCCTAGTACCCCTTCTTTATCTGTTTAATCCGTTTTTTTAGTTTATTGTCTTTATTTATTCTTAGCTATAGACCAATTCAACTCAACCCATACACTCGTACCTTAGACTAGAATTAGACAGCTAGAACTTACGTCTGCCTCCTTGTGGTTCGACCCTGTTACCACTAGCCTAGGTTAGTCTTAATAGGAAATTATAAATCTTATTTTTGGTACTCACAACGACGGGTATCAAGTGTCTTCTTCTTCACCATTTTTTTGTCTCTTCGAAGGCTTAAGAGAGGGAATAGATAAGATGATGAATTGTTATACGAAATTAGCGCTTATGAACTCGAAATTTTTGTAGATTACCTAGGTTTATGCCTCTAGATTTTTCTTGATTACCAAGGTTTACCAAAACCAGGAACAAAAAATGCAAAGAATAACATAAGAGATCATATTATTTCAGTAAAAACCCAAGTCATCAAGAACATAAAACGTAAATATATTGTTGATTGCATATCTTTTTCCATTATAGAATGAATTGGAGAGTAATGGAGATTTTCTGAGAGAAGTGTGGAGAGTTGAGAGGCTGAACGATTGTTCAATTGTTTCTTGAGATGTTTAGTTTTTTGTTTTTTTAAAAAAAAAATATTGGGTTGGATAATTTGGCCAGTTGTATAATGCTCATATACAACTGGTTGTAAGATGACATTTGTGGTAAAAAGACGGCAATGCTATTGGGAAATTCTGAATTTCTGATATTGAAGGAGCGGTAAACCATTGGCTCATTGTTGGTAGACTTGTCAAAATTGATCTGACTCGATTTCATGACCCTAATAATCCGGCATGTACCCGGCCTTAGAAGTGGCACTTAGGTCGGATTTGACCAGGTCAGGTTTTCTAGGGTTCGAATTACACCGGGTCAGCCTAACCTTTCAGATCGAGTTGGGTTCGGGTCGGTCATTCGGGTCAAATGACGTATCAAGTCGGGGTGTGGTCGTCATTATCAGGTCGGGCTACTTTATCGCAGTACTTTAATTTTTTACCACAAAATTTAGTTTAACCATCATTTTTTTTGTTGAGAAAAACGCCCACAAGGGCATTACCTTAATAACGATAAATCATAAATTACAGCACTGTTAGCGATTAGAGGTAAGACATCCAATCAAAACGATCTTCCAACTACACGAGGAGTAATATGGGCTAAAGCATGCGCTTCACAATTATTGACTCTGACGTGTAAGACCATAAAACAGAAACAAACTCGGTACATAACCCAAGAATATCGTCAATAATCTGCGAGAAAATGCTTCTCCCTTGTCGTCTCTCCTTCAGCGTATCAATGACCTGTAAGCAGTCACTCTCCACCACCACTCGTTGATGTCCCCTATTTCCCGCCTCTTGGAGACCGTCCAGAACCGCTACCGCTCCCGCAAAGTATGGCTCCCAGTCTTGCTCCCGTACAACAGCTTCGCCCCACAACACACCTTCTCCTCCATCCCTGCAAACCATACCCGTACTCACCCCTTCCCTCTCCTTCACCCCTGAATCAACATTGACCTTCACATATCCCTCCGGTGCCACTTCCCATACAACACCATCCCTCTCTCTCCTATTCTGTCCATCCGAAACCCGCCCCTCCTTAGCAGCCCCTACTTCACCAACACCCTCGCTGACCACATCACACACCCATAACACTACTCTACACGGCTCAACTTCCACCCTATCAAACACAACCTTATTTCGATGCTCCCATATCGCCCAACAACCAATCATAAACTGCCCACATTCCCATTCACCCAACTCCTTCCACCTAGCCTCCACCCATTGCGGAACATCACTCTCCCCCTCCCCTTCCCACGTGAACTCCAGCTCCTCCCACACCCATTGTGCCACTCGAAAATCCTGAAACAAATGAAGACTCGACTCATTAAAAATATGACAAAAAGGACAAGAAGATGACTCACCTCCAACTCAAGCGATGATGTTTGCTTTCGTTGTCAGTGCCTCCCTACACAGCTGCCAGAAGAAGAGTTTAACACGGGGCCAGACCGGAACCTTCCAGAGCTTATTCCACAACCATCTTTCCCTCTCACTATTCGACTGTTTTGCCATATCCATCCCCTCCCCCTCCATCATTTTATACGCTGTCCTCACCGAATAAAGCTTATCCCTCTCCAATCCCCAAAACCACAAGTCAGGGCCTCTAGTTGTGCTAATACGAACATTAGCAACACGTTCCCGCTCAAAAGGCAAGAAAAACTGGTCGATCTTCGCCATATCCCATCCCGTCCCGTCAACATTCAAGAGATCCGCCACCACAATTTCCTCATTACCACAATCACAAGAAGAAATGATTTTCCCTGTTTGTGTCCCTGGAATCCAAGCATGCTTCCACACTAACGTATCTCGCCCATCCCCAATTCTCTGTCTCATCCCCTTTTCCAACACCACCCGTGCCTCAATCAAACCACGCTACATATAACTCGGGTTATGCCCGACCACGACATCCATATACTCACCGTGGGGATAGTACCTAGCCTTCATAATCCGAGCCCATAACCCATCCGGACAAGTTGTCAATCTCCAGGCCTGTTTTCCAAGCAAAGCGAGGTTAAAGAGCTGAAAATCCCAGAACCTGAGCCCCCTTCACCCTTCGGTCTACACATCTTCCGCCAAGCCACCCAAGAAATTCCCCAATGCCCCTCCCCATGACCCCACCAGAAGCGCGATATCATCAATCTAAGCTCATCGCAGAAGTTCGTAGGAATTTTGAACACACTTATCACATAGGTAGGGAGTGAATTGGCCACATCCTTTATAAGAACCTCCCTACCAGCCTTCGACAATATTTTCCCACGCCACCCTTGCAATATTCTACTTAACTTATCCCGAATAATATCAGTGATAACCTTTTTTTACCGCCTAATGACAGTTGGCAATCCCAAATATCGCTTCTGCTCATTCACCTTAGCTACACCCAGCCTCTCGGCCACCCTCTCCCGTTGACCTCTCGAGACACCCTTGCTGAAAGAAACTGTGGTTTTATCAAGGCTCACTAACTGACCAGATGCCGCCTCATATCATCGGAAAATATTATTAATCACATCCGCTTCTCCCAAAGGTGCACGGACAAAGAAAATGTTGTCATCTGCGGATAATAAATGGGAAATAGAGGGCACGCTACTAGCCACATGAAGTCCATGTAAAGCATTTCTCTCAACCGCCCTTCGCATCAAATTAGACAAAGCTTCCGCACAAAGAATAAATAAATATGGAGAAAGCGGTTCCCCTTGTCTAAGCCCTCTAGCTAGTCGAAATTCCTCCGAGGGTGTCCCATTAATTAACACAGAAAAAGTAACCGTTGACACACATTCCATAACCGGTCGTACCCAATCCCCATCAAACCCCATCGTTACCAGAACCCGTCTCAGAAAATCCCATTCCACTCTATCATACGCCTTAGCCATATCCAATTTAATCGCCATATGCCCCTCATTAGACCTGGAGTTCTTCATATAATGAAACATTTCAAAAGCAATTAAAATGTTATCCGAAATTAGTCTTCCGGGAGTAAAAACACTCTGGTTTCCGACACAATCTCCCCTAGAAAAAATTTCAGTCTATTAGCGAGAACCTTGGAAACCATCTTATAGGCCACATTACACAAACAAATTGGCCTAAAATCGCGAATTTTATCCGGTGCTTTTTTCTTCGGAATTAAGACAATATTAGTCTTATTAAGCTCAGCTCGCGACGATTCCCCGCGTAAGATACTTAGAACAGAGCTTACCACATTCGCTCCGATAAAATGCCAATAGGTATGATAAAACAACCCTTTCATACCATAGGGTCCTGGAGCTTTTAGCGGATGCATTTGATTAAGAGCGTCAATCACCTCTTCCTCACGGTAGTCAGCCCGTAGCATCAGGTTCATTCTCTCCGAAACCCGCCCCTCCAGTCCCTGGAGAACATCATCAAAATTAGACGGCCTCGACGTAGCAAACAATCCTCGAAAATAATATCATTAGACACTCTTCCAACAGCTTCATCACCTACACGCACCACCCCTGCATCATCAACTAATCGTCCAATAAAGCTCTTACTCCTCCTCTCATCGGCTCTCGTGTGAAAAAACTTCGTATTTCGATCACCATCTTGGAGTCATAATGCGCGATCTTTGTCTCCAGTATTGCTATTCTTGACGAACAAGATCTGCAATTTCCGCCACCAACTTTTGTCTATGTCTCACCTCCCCTTCAGTTCTCGCTCCTTCATCTAACCGAGATAATTGTTTACGTTTTTTAGCAATAGACCAGCCTATCTTCCCAATATTTATCTTCTTCCTGGCCTAAAGCTCCTGCGCACACTCTCGTAACGAACCAACCAGATTTCCATTCCCGTTTTCCACACCCCGGACCAAGGCCTCCTCACACCCCTCCTCCCCCACCCAGATCTGCTCAAAGCGAAAAGCACGCCTCATTACCATGTTATCCTCCGCTTTATCAAGCTTCAGTCGGATTGGCGCATGGTCAGACCATTCGCGAACCAAATGAAAGAGCTTCGCAATCTCATTAAAGTCGCCAATATAGAGCCATGGCAAAGACGACTTTATGTTTAGCAGACGAAGTAATTCCCAGGATAAATGACGATCAGTAACAGCTGGCCACCCATAGAAGCTCGTCACTCTTCAATCTATATTCTCCTCATGGACAATAAAATCCATATGATGAACCGAAGCCGACATAAATTGACAATTTATATATCTTCTCCAAAGAAACGTGAGACCCCCCGAACGACCCATACTATCCACTTCTATCCCATTATAGCCTTCCAACCTCTCCCTCACTCTCCGCATGTCACGACCACACAACTTTGTCTCGCAAAGAAATAGCATGGTCAGGGCTTCCCTTCGCACAAAATCGCGAACGGTGATGCGTGCCTATTTCATACACTTACTTTACTCATTTACACGTATCTCTATGCTTATTTAGTAGCGACTAGCTACTATTTCTCCCATGAATCAGCTACTTTGGGTTATTTTGTATTTTAAGCAGATATGGACCCGAAAGGAAGATTAAACAAGCCAAAACCCGTCCCCGGAGTTGCATTCGGGATACTAGTGAAGTCAAGCTCGGGAATGATCATCTTGGAATGCGGGAAGACGTAAGGAAGCACGTTAGAATTAAAGTGGAAGCTGCTGCTCCCCCAAAAATAGTCGATCGACTGGTTTTGCTCAGAGAATTAGTCGATCGACTGGAATTTTGGTCGATCGACTATTTTCATACCTGGCCGTGTTTGCTTAACTTATTATTTCGGCCCATTAGTCGTTTAATTAATAATTGTCAGCTTATTCTATATAAACAGATGCCGAGAACTTTATTAGGGCACCTTTACTTTTGCTAAAAACCAGTTTACACGTTACTTTGCTCTTTCAATTTTCGGATCTAAACTTGTAATTCCTCTCTTTCAATTTCGGTAATTTTAATTGTTCTTCGTTCTTCAATTTATTCTTATTGCTTATTTCTTCCTTATTAGTTGCAAGTTTTATGTTCAAGTATTATTTACGATTCGTCATCATGTTCAATTCGTTTATTATCATTATTGTTGAATTAGTTAGTTTAATTATGCGTAGCTAATTTTCTTGTGCTAGGATTTAGGGGATCCACGGTTCTATGGTATAATATGTTAGGGTTTTTGATAGGCTATCGCACACCTATGCAAAGATAATATTTATACCCTAGCAAAACAAATGAATGTAGTATGTAGGGGTCGAACCACAGAGAGACGGGAGTTGTTAATTAGTTGTTATGGATTGAACTTTTATCTCGGTAGTATAACGATTGATTTGATTTGGTTGAAGTGATGTAATGATAAAACAATAATAAAGAAAATGTCTAGGGAGGTCGGGTCACGCATGCTAATTATGTAAATGTTTGTGTCAAGTTAGGAAGTTGATTATACGATAAATGTTTAGGCTTAAAGAGACCCATCTTACGATATTAGTGTCAACCATAGACCGGGTCCTAGAGAAACTCTCGTCCATGACTAGGTCGTCCTACTACACATGCTTAGTCTAATTCAATTCCGTGCCTCTCGTCTTATAGAACAAATTAACAAACTTAATCGATGACTAAGGCCTTTAAACATAGATTAAACATTATGGTGCAAGCATGTGATAGAAACAATTATACAATATTAACTTATCCTTATTTTGACATTTACATATTACTTAATCATGCATGGCTTCTTTTATTCCCTAGACAAATGTAACTACTTAAACATGATGAAAATGTAAACTACACTAATGACAAATGAAATGATAAACATAATGAAAATATGAAAAGGAATACCTTGCAATGGAAATGGAAATGAAACTTAGAAGAACAATATTTGAAATGTAAATTGTAAATGAACTTGAATGGAAATTATATTATAAATTGAAATGCTTAAAGGAAATGTAAACAAACTAAGGTAAACTAAATTTAATCTAAGCTAAGCTACTACTAGTATATAGAGAGAATTTTAGATGGAAAAATATGTGTGTAGGTTGTCCCCAAGTCGTCCCTAGAGGCTTCTATTTATAGGAGATCATAAGGGAAACGTATGCATTTGACGGAGCATTGAACACATCCGTGAACTGTCCAACCCCGATCGGGGATGCCAACCCCAATCGGGGTCGTGTGTTTCTCGCTTGTTTGTCTTCAATTGTGATTAATTATCAAATGGTATCCAATGCTTATGATTTAATGCTTGTTTAATCACCCGATTAATCACACTTTGGCATCCCAAGCTCCTCAAAGCATCCAAAGTACCATCCAATATTTAGCATCTTATGTTTGTATTTTGTGGACTTTGCATTTGGGCTTAACTTCCATTTGACTTTGTTGTGCATTTCTTCATTTAATCCATCACTTTTGCTTATGCAAGTCCATGCATTATCTTCATGCTAGTCCATCTTACTTCTTTGTTAGCCAAGCTTCTAGTTTACTTGCAAATGTGTAGGATTAAGCTCCTAAAAGCTCTTATACCTACAAAACATGACAAAACATACAAATAGAACTAGAAAGGAAATATTAGCTCATAAAATCACTAAGGTTAGTGCAATACTCAAATATATTAGAGCTAAAATAAGGGGGTTAAAATGTATATAAAATGGACCTATCAAACTCCCCCAAGCTAAACCCTTACTTGTCCTCAAGCAAGCACACAATACAATGTATGATAAGGATAAGGGTAAGAGCAACAATCATCTCATCCAAATGCAATTTCCGTCAAGTAACTTTAGAGCACAATTAATCAAATCCCGAAACAACGTGGGCATAGGGAAAATGCAACAACATGGATGAGACTTATATGACGGCGTAGCATGAATGACTTCAAATGAACTTTTTGGCCCTTGCATGATCTTTTGACTTTGGACTCTCACGGTACACTCAAGCTCTTTTATATGTGAAATTATATTTATATGAGTAGCACTCATCTATCCTCAACTCATGAGAATGTGCTCGCAATCTAATATGGTAGTCATTTCAAATCACAAGTCAAAAACAATCAAAATGCAAGTATATAAAAGAAGCCAATGGGTAGAAGAAGGCAATATATAATGGGTAAGAAAGGGGAACATATGAATTATGGTTTGTGGAGCTAAGTCAAGCTAGCAACAACCAAGTGAAAGGATGCTCAATCCCAAAACTAAACCCAATATTTCAAAACAAATCATAAGAACATTCTCCAAAAGATGATAATAAGATATGAGAATTCTCTTAATTTCCACTTCTTCTTGTTTTTCAATTCAATTCATGCTTCTTTTTCTTCTTTTTCATTCATGCGATTTTTTCATTTTTCTTTCTTCATTTTTCTCTTTCTTTTCTTTTTCACAACTCTTTTTTTTCACTTCTTTTCTTTCATTAACCAATTCCGGAAACTAGCAAATCCGGCATAACCAAGCTCACAAAGACCAAAAATTAAGCAAATCCCAAATGAGCATCCTAACACAAAAGACATAGCTACTAGCTTAACAAGGTAGGCAAGTATGATGTAGCTAGATAAGATGTAAAACATGTGTGAGAAGGGGCTAAGAATGGGCAACAAAGTCTATGTGAATGGCTTCAAATGCAAGCATAAAATGAAAGTAATGCTCATAAAGATGAAATAAAAACCATACTTGTGCGTATTTGATGTAACACACACCATAAGGAGACCTACACTCACCTAAGAGAGACCGGATATGGATTCATCGGTCCAAAGAGGTTCTACCTTACCATCTTGTGGCTTGCCAAAAGTCAAGATCAAAATTCAAGATCAAGCCTATTTGGTTCAAATTTCATCTTCCACCTACTATGTTAAGACATCCCCATGTATGAAAAACCCGTCAAAAGCGCGACTCATTAGCTTTAAAAAGCTACAATATGGGAAATGCAAAGAGGAAAGACATTAAGCATAAGACAAAAGGGTGGACACAACACACACTTTTTATGAAAATTTTTAATTTTTTCAAAATTTTCAAAGTTTAGGTTTTTAGATTTCCCATAACTAGACTCACTAAATCCCTCCCCCGAGTTAGAACAACACATTGTCCTCAATGTGTAAAACAAAGAAGGACACCCAAAAAAAAGGGAGATGGGACGACACATGCGGAAATAAAGAAAGGAAAGAAAGCGTACAACCGCATAGAAGCTCCCCCAAGCTAGCTTGAAAACGGGGTAAAGTCCAATCTAAGTAACAAAGTATCTGCGAAAGACAAGCTACTACATACGAAAGAAAGCTAAATTTCTTATTGTCCTAACTATTACATCAAAACCAAATTGAAATTACAATTATAAATTGTCTTAAAAAGTTTGGACAAGGCCCTCGGGAACTGCGTCCTCGGGATCCACACCAGGCATAATCGACTCGAGGTTCCTTCGAATCGAATTAAGACAAATTATAGTCGCCACCAAGTTTTTTGGGAACTTGGAACCGTTCAAGTCAACTTTACACCTTTCGTCGAAAAGCATAAAGCCAATCGACTACGAGTGATTAAAGATAAAGACTTGTACCCTATATCACTCGATTTGAATAACTCTCGTAATCCAATGGTATTTAGACGGATCCACAAACCATAGATCTTGAGTAAGGGGTGAGGGTACGTGTTAGGAAGCCCATAAGGACACCTAACCCCGCCCGTCAATAACGGCCTCTACTAAGTCAAGTGTCGGATTTCAAACAAGGTCATAGCTACTACGATATATGATATGCAAACATCGTTTTCAAAACCCTAACATGTGAAGTTTCTATGTCGATTTAGATGCAACTAAACTAACTTTGTCAAAGTTGTAATTTAGCATGTGGGTTGATTGATCTAACAACATACAAAGCAAACAAGGCTTAAGGGGAATGGGGGAGCCGTTGGGATCTACCCTATTACAACCCAGGCATTTCATGCCGACACAACAAGAAATTAAAGATACAACTCGATCTAAAATACAACGCTATACACAAAACCATACGCGACACACTACACGGCCAATTCGGCCTAGGAAAACGTGCACAAAGGGGGTGGCCCACGGCTTACATGACTCACGGCCTTGGGTCACTCCTCGTGATGCGTGCTTTCACTTAATCTTATCGAATTAGACATAGGGCCACACGCCAAAGCATGCATTAGCATAAATCGGGCCATGTTGCTTTAAACAACATGCGATTTACTACGCTCTTACATGCATTGGGGCATAACCATCTAACCAAACAAGACTAAGGTTTTTGAAGAAGTTTTGACTCGATAAAAGTAGAACAAACTTGAAAATTACAACTTGATGAACAAACTATAAATTACAAGCTACGAAACGACAAAGAACAAATGATATAAAACAAACGAAACAAGAAAAGGCACGGCCACCCTCACGGCCTAAAGCCACGTCCACCCTAGTTCCTAGGTTAAATTCATTAGGTTATATAGATTTGCGAAGCGATGCGGGATGTCCATTGGAAAAACGATGATAAAGGAGGTCAGAAAGCCTTGCCTAAAACCGGGTGCTCTACACGGCCTAAAGGGTCGAATTAGGTCAAGTTCATTTAACTCATCGAGTGTTAATAAGAAGGTGCTAATCACGCACTCTTATAATAGCGAGAAATTAGGTGAAAGAGAGAGATGCATTCAATTAAGTTACAGAATCGTTAGTTGATTTTAAAAGCTACGTCGATGCCACCTAACGTGTCTAATTAGGTTATTAAATTGATCTAATGTCGTCTAAATGAGTTATAGGTTAACAATCAAAGGTCGAACTAACATGTGAATGGTCCTAAGGTGGGTCGAATCACACGAAACAAAAGAGGGGTCAAAAGCGAAGAGCGAAGTTAGAATTCGTTTTATTAATGCCCTACCTTGAACACGAGGATATGTAAATGAGACGGGGGTTACGACCGACTGATGTAGCGGTTTCTTTCCCATATCAAGTCAACACGGGTGTTCATGGTGGTACTTTAACTCATACTCGGACTAAACTAGTTTCATAGTTAATGATAACAATCGATAAACAAAATAAAACGAAACAATAAAAAACAAACATAAAAAAACGAAATAAAAGGGAGAAAGAGGAGGATTTGATGCACCCTCAACCTACATGTATCGTTGACACCGTCTTGGGTCGTAATCGATGGTAGATTTTATCTCGAGAGGCCGTCGTCGACGAAGAAACAAAGCAAACAACACTTTTTTATCGAATCTGGACAGCAACTTTCAAACAGCGATTTCTCTCTCGTTTCACAATGAAAATTAGATTTAAAAGATGTTTTGAAAACTAGAAAGAGAGGAGAACAGAGATATTAAAACAATCCCTGCTCGTTTTGAGTTATTGGGCACGAAAAACGAGCACAAACAGAACTGGACAGACATGAAAAGCCGCGAAAACAGAGTGTATAACACTTTGTTTTTCGAGGGAATTCGTGTACTCTCAAGGGCAATTTGGCTCGTAAATCTTTGTCTAATGTGTAGATGGATGTTGTATGGTTAATTAAGAACAAGAAACTCGAATTTTAATGGATGTTTGAAGGAGGAGCGAATTGTATTTCGAAGAGGACACAAAAACTGTTCCAGTTTGCAAGTCGGTTTTGTGGAGGGTTTTTGAGAGGCAATTAGGGTTTGTTTCTGGGGTTTAAAGCTTGTGAGTGATGGTAGGATGTATGGAGAACTTAGAGGAATGAATGTATGGTGAAGGAGTGGTATTTATAAGGAGTTAAAGTAGGGTAAAAGGGGGGAGAGAGGCAGACGGGCCTGTTCGCGCATAGCTGCTGTCCAGCAGCTTTGGTGAGGGTTTGAGAGGGTTTGTGATGGGTTTTCTTGGTGGTTAAGGTAAGGTAATATGGGTAGGATACTAGGGTACGGGTTAGGGTTAATGGGCACGGGTTTTGGTAGTGTTTGGAGCGGGTTTTGGACTCGGGTTTGAGCTGCAAAACAGGGGGGGCTGCTTTGTGTATGCGGGCTGTTTGGGGGTGATTTGGGACGGGATTTGGGCCGTGGATATGGGGTTCGAACTGGGGTTGGATGGGTAGGGGCTTAGGTTGGTTAGTGTACTCGAGATTCGTGCCAACTCGTAAAGAAAACGGGCTCAAAACCCGAGCTATATTCGAGCTCCAAACACGTGTTTAAAACGAGTTTTTTCGATTTTTAAATCGATTTTTCAAATCGATTAACACATTAAAATAAATGATTTTTCAAATCAAAAACACTCATAAAATGATTTTTCAAATCAAATATTTATTTTATTTTCAATAAAATAAACTTGAGAAAATAAATTCAAAATAAAATAAAATAAATTGAAATCACCTAAAAAAACTTTAATTTAAATATCATTTAAATTAAAATACTCCGTCGACAACGCTCATTCTACATCGTAAAACGAACCCAAATAATGACAATGACAACTAAATAAATACATGTGTCCTATCATCATCGGGTGTTTGTCGGGTTCTCTATAAATTCCAATATCGACGGATACGGGTATCTACAGAGCCCCCACTTTGACTGAGGCTTGGACAAGGCGAAAGTCAAAGTATACCCCAGGTCCCTCTCGACCTGAGGATTCTGCGGGTCGTTTATAGTCCATTAGACTTGCGTATATAAGCTCGCCAGCCATAAGAAGAGATCATACCTGAAACTTCGTCGGGGATTAACTCTTACTTCTGTTGCGTCAAATTATAATCATTGGTCGTCGACCCATAAATTGCATATATGGTGGGTTGAGCCTTATCCTCGGGCGCCTACATATCCGTTTCTGACGGAATCAAACCCGCGTCGTAGTTCGGCAACTGCTGACACATGCCCAAAGTTTATCATCTGCTGGCATTTGTCCGAAATTCGTATCTGCTGACACTTGCCCAAAGTTTATCATCTGCTGGCAGGTGCCAAAATGGGACGGGACTTTCCGAGGAGGTTGCCGCCACTTTCATCATTTGCTTTCAGCTGCGGAATTATTCCATTTCATACTCTTGTATTGAATTGAATTCTTGGTGGATGTCATCCTTTACATCCTGATAATGGTCTCTGAAGCCAACGGCTTCAGAGCCCCCAGTTTGCGATGGCTCTAAAGTCGAAGACTTTAGAGCCCCCAGTTGAAACATATCCTGCTATATTTGAAACACAAAAACGTACTAGCAATAATCATCACATAAGCACATTTGGATCATCGATCCCAAAATCTAGATCATTTGAAAGATTGGGTCATCGACCCGAAAATTGAATTTTGAAAATTTTGAATTATTGGGCCATCGACCCGAATTTTGAATTTGACATCACTTGGAATGTTGGGTCATCGACCCGAAATTTGAGTTTGAAAGGCTGGGTCATCGACCCGAAATTTGAACATGTTGAAAATTTTGAATAATTGGGCTATCGACCCAAATTTTGAATTTGAAATGAATCACTTGGATGTTGGGTCGTCGACCCAAAATTTGATTTTGAACTTTGAGATTTGAACCTTAACTTGAAATGTACCACTACTTGGATCATCTATCCCATAATTCGCAAAAAGTTTTTGAAATTTCGGAATTCTGAAATCTTTGGCATTTTGAAATCGAACCTTGACGGGTGAGCAGGAAATACGACTCAGACACTCTGTATGACCCGTAAAAAAACGTGGGCGTAGCCCGCTACCGTAAAACAAAAAAGGAAAATAAAACCGTAAGTGTGCACGGGTTTTAATTCGATTATTGACTTGTTGGGGGTAGAAATGTAAATTGGCCATTCTGGCGCCAAAAGACGACAAATGGGAATCACAAGGTCGTCGGACTTAGGACGAAGATTTCGTATGGCATGGGCGTGCTCCCGAGGGCACATGGGAATCAAGATCACTTGGCATTGACAAGGTGGATTAAACTCACAGAGCAACAACGTTGGCTTCGCCCAGACATTAAACACAGACTGATTTTATGAGAACACTTAGACATCACACATCACTCTTGTTGGGAACATTCTGACACTCTTCTCCTCGCCTCCTTTCTTTTCAGCGAGTATTCATCATTTCTTGCCACCGCCTTCTTTCTTTTCAGCGGGCTTTTACTATTTTTTCTTCCACGCCTTCTTTCTTTTCAGCGGGTTTTTCATATTTTCTGTTCCCAACACAAACCCACATCTATCTGACTGAGCATCTTTACCTACACCGTTAGATAAAGCTCATTTCAAGACTTGACACTACTCATCTGAACCTATATCCTCATCCTAGCCTACATCGAGTGCTAAGACCGACTCAAACAAAGGTGGCTTCATTTGGACTTGGTTAAGACCCGTAAGAAACCGACAAGATGACAACTTGGTTGATGAGTGGATTGAATCCTTATTCTGAAGGACTGCCTACGTATTCGCGTGGAGCGAAATCAAATCCGACGTAGTTCGATCATGGTGCATAAACATGGCATTTTGATTGTGTGTACACACTCAAAGGTTTCACCTAAGGTATCATGTCGTATCCCATTCTAGCCTGTAAGGTACCGTTGTATCCCGTGTCTAGGGTTGGTATAAAAGGTTTTGATTCTTTGGGATGTGGAGTTTGGTAAAAATAGGTTCGTAAGGTAAACCATCATTCTGAAGGTTCGTTTTGTGGTGCTAAGGCTAAGGGCTATGGCTGTTAATGTGGTTGGAATGGGTGTCTCGGGTTTGATGAACCACGAGTGCAAATAGGTTGGAAAACAATGCGGGTTCAAATCTCCATATCTGGACCCTAAAGGCTGGGTGTAACAACACAAGCGGAATAATTCTCAAAATTCCCGACTATCCCCTTGTAACTGTCTCAGGAAGGACTTAGAGGGTAAAGAGGTCACTACTTACGCTTTTGGGCTTCGTCCATTGAACCTCAACTATGGGTACTTGACTTGAATTCTGGCTTCCGTAACTTCGACATTCAACCAAAAAGCATTCCGCAATAACATCTTTTTTCGTTTTTTTTCTTTTTCTTTCATCTTTTTTCATTTTTCTTTTTTTTCATTCTTTTTTCATTTTTCCAATTTTTCTCTTTTTCTCATTTTTCATTCTTTTTCATCTTTTTTCTCTCTTTGATCTTCTATTCATTCTCTTAGTCATAAATGGATACACCTTGAAAACTGGGCTTCGCCAACTAATTTGGGTAGGAACTAACAATTCCTTGTTAGAACGGGTTGATATCTTCTCTCTTCGAGATGGGATGATTTTGTTGGGGAAAAGGCTTGCCTTCCATCATCGATAGGGGAAACAAGGAGCTAGTCCGGGTTTGTCATAGAATCATCTAAAAGCTTGTCACAAACATTGGTTCGGATGGAGGTTTTCTACCACCAGACATGGAATAGGTAAAGGAATCAAACACGGGATCCTAGTGTACCTTACATTTTGAAACGGGACATATTTCTACCCCAGGGATGCCTTTGAGTGTGTTGTGCATTTTATCATGCTTTTAGAATGATTGAGGATTGAAAACAGGACAAATTGGGAAACGAAACTGCAACCTTTTATTGGAATGGCAAAAGTTTAACAGACTCGAAAGAACGATTCCTAGGACACACCCTAAGTCATCGCGGAACAAACGACTCAACTTCAAGAAAAGAAAGTCCTAGACTCGACTCGACTAAGATAAGAAAACAGATCCCGACTCATAATTTTTCAAATCTGGTCTTGAGCTTTCCCTTGTTCAGCTGTCAGCTTAGATGCTCGGTTCTAGTCCTTGATCCCTTTGATGGTCTGCCTCCATCCTGAGGTAGTCATCTGAGGATCTACGCCAGTGATGAAGGTTGGTGAATCGAATTGTTCTTTATTAACTTCGTTAACGAGAGGAGTACATTCTAGAGCAAGACTCCCGACTTGAATTTCATTCTTCGGGTTTGGCAATAATTCAAAGCAATCCACAAATATTTTCCCGATAAACACCCCTTTTCAAGTGACATGGGCGGATAAGATGGGAATAATCGACATTGTCTTCGACAGAAACAAAGTTGGCGTGATCGCCAAATGGATTGGTGATGTTATTTGGTTTAACATTTGGGATCGGGAGTGTTCCATTCTCGATCATGTCTTGAATTTCGTGCTTCACTCGATAGCACCTTTCAGTATCATGGCCTTTCCCTTGGTGAAAGGCACAGTAGGCATTTGGTTTATACCATTTACCTTGTTGATCAGCGGGAGGGTCCGGAGTTGGACTAATAGGCTTCAGCTTTCCTTGGGCTATGAGCCTTTGGAGAGCGTATGTATAAGTGCATCCGATATCGGTGAATGCCCTAGGTGTTTGGTGCTGCGACTTCTTCGATTGCCCTTCTAAGAGATTGATGGCTTCATCAATATGGGTCGTTGTTGGGGCCTTGGCCTTAGACGATGAGGCCCCTTGGTACCCTTTCGGCTTTTCAGCCTCTGCCCTTATGACATCATCTTATACCTTTATCCCGATCCTTATCAATTCTTTGAAAGAGCCAAAATTCTGGTATTTCAGAGCATTGCGGTAAATAGGTCATAGATTCTTTACGAACTTATCTACCATTTCAACTTCATCAGGCTTCTTGGCTAATTTCACGCTTTCAGCGCGCCATCTTGCAAGGAATTCAGTAAAGCCTTCTTTGTCTTTCTGTGTCATCACCTCCAATGTTCTTATGTTGGTTTGAATCTCGACATTATCAGCATAGTGCTTGCAGAACTCCACCGTGATATCTTCGAAGGTAGGGAAATTCTTAAGGTCCAGATTATAGAACCACGCCTTCGGGTGTTCATCCAGAGATTGAGCGAAAATTTCAGAGAGCATGTTAGCGGTACTCCCTTCGGTGCTAAGTACCCCTTATAGGCCTTAACATGGTGGATGGATCTTCTCGTGCCCTTAAACTTTGGGATATCGTGAGTACCATGTTTGTGGGCAACTTATCCCGAATCGCATAGGCCCTAGCATTTTCGTAGTGGATGTTCTTCCCCGGGAGAGTTTCGACGGTCTTCAATGAATTTGAACCGTTTCTCCGGATCGATCGAGGTGGGGTAGATGAAGAGGAATCTTCACCCAGCTTGGATTCGATCGCATCCATTCTGGTCATCATGAGGTTCACGGCCTCAGTGAGTTTGTTAACAGCATCTTCCATTGCTTGAAGTCGGGTTTTTGGCGGCCTTTCTACAAGAAAACCCCGAATCGAGTCAATATTCAAATGTAAGATCCCCTGCACACTTAAGGACACGACACCAACTTGACTCAAATCAAGACTCGACTTAAGACTGATTAACCAAAAGGTTCGACTCACGGTTGGATTTAGACCTCGATTCATTTCAGACTCGACAAGACGACATGACTCAAGTTGTCATAACTCGATTCTAAACTGGACTCGGTGTGACTAAACCCGTGATTGGACTAACATAGCCCATAGGTTTAAGTGAAACGCCCTAAATGGCTTAGCTTGGACGTTTCTGTGGACTATCCTAGACCAATTGGTAGACCAACACGACTCGAATCCCAAGAAGTGGGCTTGGGAGACCCAACAAGGTCGTGTTCTAGACACTTGAGATGAGACACGCCTAGCCAAACACGGCCAGGACCCGGACACGACTCGACGCATTTCATGCTTGGTTAAGGTTCGAGAAATATTTTGGATTTGAATTTAAAAAAACGAAGGATCGATTTGAAAATGAGATTTGAAATGGGCAGCATGCCGGCTATAAAAGCTTATTTTGGCCGAAAATTCTAGTCCTATTTGGGCAGCATTCCGCGTTTTGAAAATCACGCTATTTGAAAGTAAGTTGTTCAAAAGTTCGGTTTTGAAATTGACATGGAAAATTTTGAAAAGACTTGGGAAAACACCTTGCACATTGTCATTCTCATGTTATAAGGATGTATGCTCTTAGACATCTCTAAGTCTCGGCAAGTCTTCTACAAGAAGGTCTATGTCCTCCATCCTTTTGCGGTCTTATAGAGCAAGGGCCTTTAGGTAGAGTACCTAGAAGACAATCCCCACCATCAAGAACCACGCGAGGCGGAGCGGAAGCAAGCAATGTGCGAGTTCCTGGCATAGTGGAACGTCGCCCCCCACGCATCACAAAGAAACGATGGGACGGCCCGGGAAAGTCCTTAAGGGTTTATGCATGAATCGTAGCACTATGAGTAATGTTTTACTTTCCAATACTTTCTTTTCAAGTTTCATCTCGGAGGAAAAGACCCTAGAAACAAAGTGTAACTAGTCCTCTTTTCCCCAGCAGAGTTGCCAAACTGTGGACAAGGCCCTCGGGAACTGCGTCCTCGGGATCCACACCAGGCATAATCGACTCGAGGTTCCTTCGAATCGAATTAAGACAAATTAGAGTCGCCACCAAGTTTTTTGGGAACTTGGAACCGTTCAAGTCAACTTTACACCTTTCATCAAAAAGCATAAAGCCAATCGACTACGAGTGATTAAAGATAAAGACTTGTACCCTATATCACTCGATTTGAATGACTCTCGTAATCCAATGGTATTTAGACGGATCCACAAACCATAGATCTTGAGTAAGGGGTGAGGGTACGTGTTAGGAAGCCCATAAGGACACCTAACCCCGCCCGTCAATAACGGCCTCTACTAAGTCGAGTGTCGGATTTCAAACAAGGTCATAGCTACTACGATATATGATATGCAAACATCGTTTTCAAAACCCTAACATGTGAAGTTTCTATGTCGATTTAGATGCAACTAAACTAACTTTGTCAAAGTTGTAATTTAGCATGTGGGTTGATTGATCTAACAACATACAAAGCAAACAAGGCTTAAGGGGAATGGGGGAGCCGTTGGGATCTACCCTATTACAACCCAGGCATTTCATGCCGACACAACAAGAAATTAAAGATACAACTCGATCTAAAATACAACGCTATACACAAAACCATACGCGACACACTACACGGCCAATTCGGCCTAGGAAAACGTGCACAAAGGGGGTGGCCCACGGCTTACATGACTCACGGCCTTGGGTCACTCCTCGTGATGCGTGCTTTCACTTAATCTTATCGAATTAGACATAGGGCCACACGCCAAAGCATGCATTAGCATAAATCGGGCCATGTTGCTTTAAACAACATGCGATTTACTACGCTCTTACATGCATTGGGGCATAACCATCTAACCAAACAAGACTAAGGTTTTTGAAGAAGTTTTGACTCGATAAAAGTAGAACAAACTTGAAAATTACAACTTGATGAACAAACTATAAATTACAAGCTACGAAACGACAAAGAACAAATGATATAAAACAAACGAAACAAGAAAAGGCACGGCCACCCTCACGGCCTAAAGCCACGTCCACCTTAGTTCCTAGGTTAAATTCATTAGGTTATATAGATTTGCGAAGCGATGCGGGATGTACATTGGAAAAACGATGATAAAGGAGGTCAGAAAGCCTTGCCTAAAACCGGGTGCTCTACACGGCCTAAAGGGTCGAATTAGGTCAAGTTCGCTAATTAATTTAACTCATCGAGTGTTAATAAGAAGGTGCTAATCACGCACTCTTATAATAGCGAGAAATTAGGTGAAAGAGAGAGATGCATTCAATTAAGTTACAGAATCGTTAGTTGATTTTAAAAGCTACGTCGATGCCACCTAACGTGTCTAATTAGGTTATTAAATTGATCTAATGTCGTCTAAATGAGTTATAGGTTAACAATCAGAGGTCGAACTAACATGTGAATGGTCCTAAGGTGGGTCGAATCACACGAAACAAAAGAGGGGTCAAAAGCGAAGAGCGAAGTTAGAATTCGTTTTATTAATGCCCTACCTTGAACACGAGGATATGTAAATGAGAGGGGGGTTACGACCGACTGATGTAGCGGTTTCTTTCCCATCTCAAGTCAACGCGGGTGTTCATGGTGGTACTTTAACTCATACTCGGACTAAACTAGTTTCATAGTTAATGATAACAATCGATAAACAAAATAAAACGAAACAATAAAAAACAAACATAAAAAAACGAAATAAAAGGGAGAAAGAGGAGGATTTGATGCACCCTCAACCTACATGTATCGTTGACACCGTCTTGGGTCGTAATCGATGGTAGATTTTATCTCGAGAGGCCGTCGTCGACGAAGAAACAAAGCAAACAACACGTTTTTATCGAATCTGGACAGCAACTTTCAAACAGCGATTTCTCTCTCGTTTCACGATGAAAATTCGATTTAAAAGATGTTTTGAAAACTAGAAAGAGAGGAGAACAGAGATCTTGAAACAATCCCTGCTCGTTTTGAGTTATTGGGCACGAAAAACGAGCACAAACAGAACTGGACAGACAGGAAAAGCCGCGAAAACAGAGTGTATAACAATCTGTTTTTCGAGGGAATTCGTGTACTCTCAAGGGCAATTTGGCTCGTAAATCTTTGTCTAATGTGTAGATGGATGTTGTATGGTTAATTAGGAACAAGAAACTCGAATTTTAATGGATGTTTGAAGGAGGAGCGAATTGTATTTCGAAGAGGACACACAAACTGTTCCAGTTTGCAAGTCGGTTTTGTGGAGGGTTTTTGAGAGGCAATTAGGGTTTGTTTCTGGAGTTTAAAGCTTGTGAGTGACGGTAGTATGTATGGAGAACTTAGAGGAATGAATGTATGGTGAATAGGTGGTATTTATAAGGAGTTAAAGTAGGGTAAAAGGGGGGAGAGAGGCAGACGGGCCTGTTCGCGCATAGCTGCTGTCCAGCAGTTTTGGTGAGGGTTTGAGAGGGTTTGTGACGGGTTTTCTTGGTGTTTAAGGTAAGGTAATATGGTAGGATACTAGGGTACGGGTTAGGGTTAGGGTTAATGGGCACGGGTTTTGGTAGTGTTTGGAGCGGGTTTTGGACTCGGGTTTGAGCTGCAAAACAGGGGGGCTGCTTTGTGTATGCGGGCTGTTTGGGGGTGATTTGGGACGGGATTTGGGCCGTGGATATGAGGTTCGAACTGGGGTTGGATGGGTAGGGGCTTAGGTTGGTTAGTGTACTCGAGATTCGTGCCAACTCGTAAAGAAAACGGGCTCAAAAACCGAGCTATAATCGAGCTCCAAACACGTGTTTAAAACGAGTTTTTTCGATTTTTAAATCGATTTTTCAAATCGATTAACACATTAAAATAAATGATTTTTCAAATCAAAAACACTCATAAAATGATTTTTCAAATCAAATATTTATTTTATTTTCAATAAAATAAACTTGAGAAAATAAATTCAAAATAAAATAAAATAAATTGAAATCACCTAAAAAAACTTTAATTTAAATATCATTTAAATTAAAATACTCCGTCGACAACGCTCATTCTACATCGTAAAACGAACCCAAATAATGACAATGACAACTAAATAAATACATGTGTCCTATCATCATCGGGTGTTTGTCGGGTTCTCTATAAATTCCAATATCGACGGATACGGATATCTACAAAAAGCATAAGTAAAACAATTTTTCCTAAATGAATATCCAACATCCTTTAAAACGCATGTCAACGCCCTTAGAAGTTGATCATATTCCTGCGCATGAGCAATACACAAGCATATGTAAGCAATTGATAAGATATAAGCATGAAAGATCAAAGGAAAGAAAGGATTAATCTTATCAAATTGCTCATGAGAGATTTCAAATAGAACCACCGTACTCCCCTCGTTAGCAAGAGTAGGAGCACCTTGCTTAAGACCATAAAAATAATCGTCAGTGCACAAATTATAATCATGAATGGTCTCAAATTGGTGGTATGAAAACTCTAAGTGGTAGGAATCATAAAAAATGGGGGGTTCATCCCACTTAACCTCTATATTAGCATCACTAAGACCTCCATCAACCTCGAATTGGTTAACTACATCCTCCACGAAAGGATTTTCAAAGGGGTCTAAGGTCTCGGGTAAAACCTCATCCTTTTCATTATATTCAGGCCCAACATCGTCCATGGTGAATGTGTTATCCACTACAAGGTCAATGTCATCAACATGAGTCTCTAAATTTTCAATTGGAATGTCATTAAGAGGACTTTTAGAAGAAAAAGTCGGACTATCATCGTCGTCATCCAATAATTCAAAATCATTAGATTGAAAAGACTCACATTGGGGAGGTGAAAAAGCAAAATGAGAGAAGATAGGCTCACGTCGTCTCGGTTTCTCTTGAGAATTTTTTCCCAAACGAGCCTGTAACACTTTAAGCTCCTCTTCGATACACCAATAATGGAATTGGCGTGCTAAATCCCGACATTCGGAAGCCATGAAATTTAAGAAATTCCAAAGTTTTGGCTCAATCATGTTGTATAGATTCCCATTACTCAATTTTAGAGTCAATCCATGGGTCTCGGAATCCATGCCGCCAAGCACGAAATGACCCAAGTAATCCCCATCAAGGACATGTTCATAGGAGATGAGACTATCGCAAAAGTAGTAGAATCGATCAAGATAGTCAGGAAAAGGCTCATCTTGGAGTTGTGGGATGAATTCGTAACTCATTATGTAAGGCCAAGCTTTATTACCTACAAGAATAGGCACTAAAACTACAAGACAATAGTGAGATGAATCTCAAGGAACAAGTGTTCCTTGAGAAAAAATAAAAAGATAAAATTCAACAACTAATAACAAACAAAATCGTCTCCCCGGCAATGGCGCCAAAATTTGATAGGCTATCGCACACCTATGCAAAGATAATATTTATACCCTAGCAAAACAAATGAATGTAGTACGTAGGGGTCGAACCACAGAGAGACGGGAGTTGTTTTTTTTTTTTGATAAAATGTAAGTATATTAATATCAAAAAAGTATCACCATACAAAGGAAACGGGCCATAACATCATGCTGAAAAGGAATTGGGCTCGTTCCTAAGCAAAACAAAGTTCGGACTCGTGCAATGCCCAAACTAACTGTTAACTTATCAACAAAATAAGATAGAAATCTCATCTTCACTTCTCTCCCATCAAAATCTAACTGCCTCCATCACTTCTTTCATCTCCTTTCCTCTACCTCAACGATCTGTCTCCTCAACCATCCGTCTCCATCTTCGTCTCCACCCTTTACCCTCTATCACCAATCAAGCGGCGGAGCCACCCCTTTTCGTTGTCAGCAACCATCAAAGTAGTACCCCTCAATCTAAGCTTCGGTGATGGTATCCGCCACCTTTCTGGGATTCATAAGAGTTAACTAAAATTTGCTTAGATTCTGATGTCTCCATATGTGGTATGTGCACGCGTTGACGATGGCATTTTCCAAGTCAACTTTGAGCTTCGAACCCCTTCTGTTCGACCTCCATTCCAGAATGTCTCGGGTAGGTATTTGGACTCCAATCTGCTGTCCTACCAGATCTATTACCGCTTTACTGTACTCACAATCAAAGAAAACATGCTCAATGGTTTCAGTTGTGAGAGCGCACATGTAGCAGGTATCCTCTGAGCTCATGCCTAATTTGCACAGTTTATCCTTTGTATTCATATTGTTGTGATGGTATATCCAAGTGATGAATCCGTGTTTGGGTATAGACCACTTGTTCCATACCATTTTGTGCAACTTGACCTTTTCTCCCTTTCGTCGGATATGCTCATATCCTTTAGCAATCGTGTATCTCTGACCTTCTTGATTGCTCCATTGATTTTGTTGATATGCCGCAGCGAACATGTCTTTAACATGACAAATTTTCCTCCAGTACTAGCTGGAAGTGGCTGGGGGGAGTATGTATGCCAGTTCCTATTTTTAATATAGATGTGACTTACCCATTTGACCCATAAATGGTCAGATTTTGAGGCAATCCACCATACCAGCTTACCTACTGCCGCTTTGTTCCAAAGACTGTCATCCTTAAGACCTAATCCCCCTTCATCTTTAGGTTTACAGACTTTGTCCCACGATACCAAGGGGGTCTTTGTATATTCACTCCCTCCATCCCAAAGAAAATTCCTACAAATGGCTTCAATTCTCTGTATAATTCCATTTGGGAGGATGAACATAGAGGCCCAGTAGTTGTGAAAAGTTTTGAGAACTGCCTTCACTAATACCAATCTTCCCGCATATGAGAGCTTCCAAGCACCTATGGATCTGATTCTGTTAACAATCTTGTCTATCAGGGACTTGCAATCCTTAGTATTCAGTCTAGTAGTCTTGATAGGCACCCCAAGGTACCTAAAAGGTAGAGAGCCCTCTATCAGACCAGAGACCTATAAGATCTCCTGCTTAAGCATGTTATTAACCCCATTAAAATATGCATTAGATTTTCCCTTGCTCATATTTAGGCCTGATGAATTTGAGAAAGTGGAAAAAGTCCTTAGGATGATCATCATGGACTGAGCATCTCCTTTGCAAAATAATAACAGATCATCCGCAAACATTAAGTGGGTAATTTTCATAGTTTTGCATAAAGGGTGGTATCTGAGTCCCCCACTCTCAGTAGTATGGTTGAGTAGCCATGTGAGATACTCCATACATATGGTGAACAGGAGTGGGGAAAGGGGATCACCTTGTCTCAGACCCCTTTGTCCCTTAAAAAATCCAAACATATTAACATTGAGGTTGAGAGAATAACTTGCAGTAGATACACACATCATAATCCAATTCCTGAATTTAGATGGAAACTTTAAAGCTCTTAGCATTTGATCAAGAAACTCCCATTCAATGGTATCATAGGCTTTTTGGAGATCTAACTTAAGTAAAGCTCTGGGAGAAATAGCCTTCCTTTCATAAGACTTAATGATATCCTGACATATTAAAATATTCTCCATTATACTTCTCCCTTTAATGAACCCACCCTGAGTTTGGGAAATCAAGTTTGGTAGCACTACTGCCAATCTGTTGCATATAAGCTTAGAGATACATTTATAAATAACGTTGCAACACGCTATTGGCCTATATTGTAGCACAGTTGAAGGTCTGTCCACTTTAGGTATTAAAGTGATTAGAGTACAGTTAAGTTGCTTGAGAAGCTGGCTTAAATCAAAGAAATCTATAATTGCATTACTTACCTCATCCCCTACAATCTCCCACGTGTCTTTAAAAAATTTACTTGAGTATCCATCCGGACCTGGAGCTTTTTCATTGGGAATGTGAAAAATGATATCTTTGATCTCATCCTTAGTAACTGGAGCCATTAAAAGTTGAGTATGCCTTTCTGTACACACAGTCCCTTTTCGAACAATGTATTTCCTGACTTGTTGAGTTGTATTCCTGGCCCCAAGTAACATCTTATAGTAGTCTAAAAAGGCTTTTTGAATCCCCTCTTCATCAGTATAGAGTTTATCCTTGTGATCCTTAATCTGATGTATAAAATTTTTATTCCTCATGGCTTTAAGAACTCCACGAAAATATGAAGAATTAGCATCGCCTTCAGTAATCCAATGAGCTTTGGCCTTCTGTTTTAGAAAAGCCATTTTGGCCTGCTGAAGAGAAGAAGAAATATAATGAGCTTCATACTCTAGCCTTACTAATTCCTCATTCTGTGGATTACTAGCAAGTAGTTTCTGAATAAGATAAAGTTTTGTACTTGCAATATCAGCTCTATTCTCCACATCTGAATAATGATCCCTATTAAGCTTTTTTAGAACTGGTTTCAGGTGTTTCAGCTTCTTAATCACCCCAAACATCTTTGTCCCCTCAATACGATTAGCCCAAATATGCCTAACACAGTCCTGAAACCCAGGGGCAGCACTCCACATATTGTAATACTTGAATGGTTTATTTTGATGATGCCCTTTTACAGTCTTACACACCAAGCATGGTGTATGATCAAAATGTCCTACAGGAAGAAAATTGGCATAATAGTCTGGAAACTTTGCAAACCAGTCCTGATTCCCAAACATTCTGTCAAGCCTACTGTAAACCCTAGTTTCTGGCGGTTGTTTATTGTTCCACGTATAATATGCTCCAGTAGACTGAATATCCATCACTTCACAGTCCTCAAGACACTGCTGAAAAGGTTCTGCCTCAGCATTTGAAACAGTACCCCCTAATCTGTCTTTGGCCTGAGTGACACAATTAAAATCCCCCCCCCCCAATTATCCAAGGCGCTTGAATATTGCTAGCTATTCTTAAGAGATTAGACCAAAGAGCCTCTCTTTCTCCAATAGCATTAAAAGCATAGACAATGGTAAAATAGAAGTGATCCCGAGTTGCCTTGTCTGTTACATGAGTATGAATGTATTGAGCATTATATTCCAAAAATTGTATATCCACCATCTGAGGTTGCCAAAGCACCCACACTCTACCTCCTTGGTGATAAGTAGTATTAGTAGAGACACTCCAGTCCCTAAACACATTATTCACCACTTTATTTAAATTAGTTGGCTTGATTTTGGTCTCAAGAAGGCCAAACAACCCTACATTATTAGACAAAAAAAAACCTATTTACAACCAATTGCTTCTCCTCCCTAGTCATGCCCCTAACATTCCAAAAACCGAAATTAATCATGGATTCAAAATGAGAGGATCAATACCAGATATGCCAATGCCTTTCTTAGGGGAGCTTGTACCACTCAAGACCTCCATATAAGTTGGAGATTATTGATTACCTCTACTGACATTAACCAGGCCTTGTCTAGTTGCCCTAATCTGCTTAACAGGAGACATTGTTCCTATTTCAGAGCTTCCTGGTTTAGTAATTGGTGTGCTGACTGTGTCCATCATTGTATTTTGTCCTATTATCTTTGTTGGACTTCCTACTGGTCTGTTCTCTTTATTTTGTGAAGGTGACTGAACAGGTGGAAGGACAGGCCTTGCAGCCACTTGGACCCTCTGCTGAACAGGCCTCCACATTTGCTTCTGAGACTTGGCTACTACCTCCTTCTTAATAGCAGGTTTACCCTTTCTACAGCTCTCTTTTTCATGGCCAATTTGCTTACATTTGCTGCATACGGTAGGCTTCCATTCATAGTCAACTTGTATCTCAACCATATGTTGCTTCTCATATAAGAATTTTATCACATTAGGAAATTCTTGCCCTATTTTTAAATCCACCATTATTCGGGCAAAACCTAACCTAGTTCTTTGTTCTGTGGCAGCATCACATTTGATATATGTACCCACCAGATTGGCTAACTTTACTAAGCTTTTGCCCCAGAACTTCAATGGAAGTTTATGCAATCTTATCCATGCAGGTACAGTTTTAACTTCCTCTTTTTCCAGTTCAATATCAGGCTGCCATTGCCTTATGATCAAGGGCTTGTTATCAAACAAGAAATGTCCACTCCTTAAGACTGCTTGCTGCATCTCCTCTGTATTGAATCTGGCCAAAAAGAGACCATTTGGCAGAAAAGAAATTTTGTCTACAGTATACTTACTCCAAATTATCTTCAGGAAGGCTTCCATAATTTGCCACGGTGGGTTAGCCCCAACCACAAATCCATAAACTGCTAATCTCCAGTAATCAAGCTCGTCTTTCACATCATCATCTGTAAGTTTTAGAATATCTGGTGACTCATCATCTATCATTTGAATTATTTTCTTTCCCTGCCGCTGATACCAGCCTCCTTCTTGTATTTCTTCATTTTCAGATTCAGATGTCTCATCTACGTCCTCTACCAAGGGATCATCTAGAGATAACGTCGGGATACCTGAGATCTCATGGACGCTCTTATACTTGTGTCCTTCTTCATCATTTGGTCCTTGTAAAAGTTTGTGTTTTTCAGATCTAATTGTATCAGAGACTCCGGACGATTTCTTAGTATTGAGATGCTTGTTTGATGTTGACTTGTTTGAATCTATTGCCATTGAATCACACAATCAGAATTGATACGAATCCTAGAGAAAACGGCTGGCTTCTCTCTCTAGGTCAAACATATCTCTGTTTTAGTAAAGAAAATGCTCGTGTCAATAATAAAGAAAATGTCTAGGGAGGTCGGATCACGCATGCTAATTATGTAAATGCTCGTGTCAAGTTAAGAAGTTGATTATACGATAAATGTTTAGGCTTAAAGACACCCATCTTACGATATTAGTGTCAACCATAGACCGGGTCCTAGAGAAACTCTCGTCCATGACGAGGTCGTCCTACTACACATGCTTAGTCTAATTCAATTCCGTGCCTCTCGACTTATAGAACGAATTAACAAACTTAATCGATGAATAAGGCCTTTAAACATAGATTAAACATTATGGTGCAAGCATGTGATAGAAACAATTATACAATATTAACTTATCCTTATTTTGACATTTACATATTACTTAATCATGCATGACTTCCTTTATTCCCTAGACAAATGTAACTACTTAAACATGATTAAAATGTAAACTACACTAATGATAAATGAAATGATAAACATAATGAAAATATGAAAAGGAATACCTTGCAATGGAAATGGAAATGAAACTTAGAAGAACAATATTTGAAATGTAAATTGTAAATGAACTTGAATGGAAATTATATTATAAATTGAAATGCTTAAAGGAAATGTAAACAAACTAAGGTAAACTAAAGTTAATCTAAGCTAAGCTACTACTAGTATATAGAGAGAATTTTAGATGGAAAAATATGTGTGTAGGTTGTCCCCAAGTCGTCCCTAGAGGCTTCTATTTATAGGAGATCATAAGGGAAATATATGCATTTGACGGAGCATTGAACACACCCGTGGACTGTTCAACCCCGGTCGGGGATGCCAACCCCGATCGGGGTCGTGTGTTTCTCTCTTGTTTGTCTTCAATTGTGATTAATTATCAAATGGTATCCAATGCTTATGATTTAATGCTTGTTTAATCACCCGATTAATCACACTTTGGCATCCCAAGCTCCTCAAAGCATTCAAAGTAGCATCCAATATTTAGCATCTTATGTTTGTATTTTGTGGACTTTGCATTTGGGCTTGACTTCTATTTGACTTTGTTGTGCATTTCTTCATTTAATCCATCACTTTTGCTTATGCAAGTCAATGCATTATCTTCATGCTAGTCCATCTTACTTCTTTGTTAGCCAAGCTTCTAGTTTACTTGCAAATGTGTAGGATTAAGCTCCTAAAAGCTCTTATACCTACAAAACATGACAAAACATACAAATAGAACTAGAAAGGAAATATTAGCTCATAAAATCACTAAGGTTAGTGCAATACTCAAATATATTAGAGCTAAAATAGGGGGTTAAAATGTATATAAAATGGACCTATCAGTTTTAGGTCTAGCTGTTCACTCCGTCTGAATTGTTAATCATAGCATCTGATAGCGGTTTGATTAATTAAGTGCACATAATTAGTTGACCATCTCGTTAAACCTTGACCTGGATCGAGAGATTGGAAAAGGCGAAGACTTGCTATGAACAATAGAATACTCTAATTAGGGCGAGAGCTACATTAGGGTTCTAGGGCGAATAGTGGACCGAGAGGACCTGTTCAATACCCTTCAGACCGTTTATTGCTAACCGATGACCTTACCTTAGATCATTGTAGACCGTGGTGAACCGACCGTCCTAGCTATTTCTCATTTATTTAAATTCGTTTATAATTTACTTCCTTTTGTTTGCTACTTTAGTTAATAGACAAAACCCAATTCAAACCCCCAATCTTGTGACTCAGACAGACGTCAATTGACATTTAGATTGTAAACAGCCTCCCTGTGGATAAGATCCCGACTTCCCTAGCTATATTAGTTAGAGACCAGTTGGTTATTTTTGGTAGGTATACGATTAGCCTGTCAAATTTTGGCGCCATTGCCGGAGAGGCGACGCATTTTCTAATTGTTTTATTTTAGTTTGTCTCTTGTCTCAAGGAACCTGTATTCCTTGAGACTGTTTCTCACCTTTCAGTGCTAGTTTTGTTTATGCCCAGGTCTTTCTGGTCTGAACTCATACCATTTGACCCAGAACCAGAAAGAACCCTCCGTGCTAGACGAAACTTTTGGAAGGAGATATATCAAGCAGAAGACTTGAGTACGCTTGATTCACCTAACGCAACATTTATTGTAGAAAATCAGTCTTTAGAGGAAGACACGTCTACTTCTGCCCCTACTACCATCATGCCGACTTTAGCAAGTCACTTTGAGCCTACCCTTGCCTCTCTTCCCAAGGGATTCAAGCTCCCCACTACGGATACAGGTACTTTCGAAATTCGTCCATCTTACATTAATCTGGTGGAGCGAAATTTATTTGGAGGAGGAGCTGGTGAGGACCCAGCTAAACACATGGAAAAGTTCGTTAGTTACTGCTGCTCCATTCCTTTAGCTGCGGGGGTGACTCAGGACCAAGTCAAACAAACACTTTTCCCTTTCTCCCTACGAGATGATGCTGCTGAGTGGCTACGTGATTTGGACACGAATCTCATGGTATTACAGATTGGAACAGTTTAGCTCTTGCCTTCTACAAGAGATATTTTCCGTCCTAGAAGACAATGCCCTGAGAAATCAAATCACTAGTTTCAAACAAGGTCCTACTGAGGACTTAAACGAGGCATGGGTTCGTTTTAAGAGACTGGTTCGTTTAGTCCCTCACCATGGTTTCCAGAAATGGTTCCTCTGCAACCAGTTTTACAACGGGCTATATGACGATCATAGGGCCTTACTTGATTCAGCTGCCAATGGGAGATTCCAGGACAACACTAATGATACCAATGCCTGGAAAATAATTGATCAGATAGCTACCCACATAGCTGAGTATGGTAATCCAAGAGGTATAAAAAGAGGATGTGGTTCGGATAGTGCAATTGCACCTCAGTTAGAGGCTCTCACTGCCCAGATTGGCGAACTAAAGACATCCCAGTCCTTGGGAAATCAGCAGACAGTTAATGCTTTGGTTCAGCAATAGGTCCTTTGTGAGTGATGTGGTGCTAATGGTCATGTTGCAGCTGGGTGTATGAGTACTTTAAGAACAGGTTCATGCTTATCAATCTTTCAAGCAAGGTACTTTGTACTCTAATTTCTTCGTTGAGAGAAATCTGACCCCGCCGCCGACCAATCCCTACATCATCCCTCAAAATCGTTGTAATCAACCACAAGGGAACTATAATAGGCCGCCTCAAAAGAAGTTTCAACAGTTGCAGCCTCCTCCTCAGGCTTCAAACAGTGATATGTCAGACATTAAAGCTATGTTACAACAGCAAATGGCGGCTTCACAAAAGCAGGAAGCTCTTATTGCTCAATTGTTGGCTCACAATAAAGTCTTGGACAATTAAATTGCCCAGTTATCGAGCCAAAATACAAGTAGGCAGCCAGGTGTGTTGCCGTCTAAGCCTGATAAGCCTCATGAGACTGTTAATGCGATACATCTGCGAAGTGGTCTTACATATGATGGACCAGAGATGCCCCGGGTGAACAACGAGGTTATTATTAAAGATCTGGATGTTAATGCGAAAGATGAATGTGCTGACAAAGCTGCTGTAACATCTGAAAAAAGTCGATCGACTGAAATAAATGGTCGATCGACTAAAGCCGCAGAACAGGACATTGACAAAGCTGAAAAAAGTCGATCGATTGGGCAAAGTGGTCGATCGACTGTTGCTGCTGGTCAATCGACAGGTTTAAGTGGTCGATCGACTTTTTCGCCAGACAGGGTTGCTGATTCATCGGCTATTGCTTGTAAAACGCCTTCTACTGCTGATAAGGCGTCCATTACGGATGGAGGGAAGAGTAAAGCTGCTGAGCCACCAATTGCGATTAAGCTTCCATTTCTAGCGCGACAGCTGAATACAAAGATTGAGCAACAATTCGGGAAGTTTTTAAAGGTCGTGGAGGATCTGCAGGTAACGGTACCTTTCACTAAACTTGTTACTCAAATTCCCTCATATGCTAATTTTATGAAAGAAATTTTGTCTCGTAAGAGGAATTTTGATGAGGTAGAGACTATTGCTTTTACTGCGGAGTGTAGTGCACTCCTACAAAATAAGTCTCCACCCAAATTGGCTGACCCAGGTAGTTTTTCTATCCCCTGTTTTATAGGCACCCATACTATTGATAATGCTTTATGTGATTTGGGTGTTAGCATCAGTGTCTTACGTACCTTTGTCTTTAGCTCAAAAGATAGGTTTGACTGAGTTTAGATGCACAAATATGACTGTCCAAATGGCAGACCGTTCCTTGTCGCGTCCTTTAGGAATCCTAGAAGATGTTCCTGTGCGGGTAGGGAAGTTCTTTATACCCGTCGATATTGTTGTTTTGGACATTCATGAGGATACCCATACCCCTATTATCTTAGGGAGACCATTCTTGCACACTGCTGGTGCAATTATTGACGTAGGAGCGAGGACTCTGACATTTAAAGTGGGGGGGGGGGGGGTGAGAAGCTGACCTACACCCAATCTAGTGTCCGTAGGGCACCTATGCAAGTTATACCTTGCCATGTTGTAGTTGATAGTCCTACAGTTGAGTCCTGTTTTGCTATTACTGTGACACCTCCGCCCAATGCTGGGAGCAAGTTGGAGGATCGTGCTTTTGTATCTCCTTTTGCAGGACATGACAGGTTGAGCTGCCAGGAGGATTCAGAAGATAGACTTGGTGCGTTGGGTGCATTTTCTGCGGCTAGCGATGCGAATTATAGTGGACAGAAAGGAGGTCCCATGTCGCGTGTAAAGAAGGAACGGCCAGAGGCTAAGTGTTGTGAGGAAGCCTGTACTGCGAGACGATCTTCTATTTTCAAAGTCAAGTTTGAGTGGTGGCCTAAGGTCAATAATGCTGAGGGGACTTCATTTAGTCAGCGGCCAAGATGTGCGCCGCCTGATTGTTGATGAGTTATGAAGTAAGGTCGAGCGGGACCTCAAAAATCAGCGCTGATCGGGAGGCAATCCGGATGGAATAAGCTTTGTTTTAGCAAAGGACATTTTAGTTTTGTTTTTTTGTTTGCTTTATTTGCATTGTAATTAGGATTTATTACCGTTTGCTACTGAGAAAATTGGGACACGTGCTTTGGTTTTTATTGGGAGATATGTGCGTTATTTTCAGGTGCACCGGCAAAGAGGCGAGTCGTCTTGGCAAACTATGCATTAAAGACGAGTTTGGGCTACGTATAGAGTGGAAAAAGTCGATCGCCAGGTTGTTTTAGTCGATCGACCGGAGTTGTTAGTCGATCGACTGGTTATGATGGTCGATCGACTAACCCTGGAAATCAGCGCGTTATTTAAGAAGATGATGATCCCGATTTTGCTGTGGGTGATGAATAGTGGCAGCTGGCCACGACCTCCCTTGTTGTTGGCTGGTTTGGGGAGGTCATTAAATTGTAAGTTCTCGTTGCTTCTACTTTCCTTTATTTGTTTTCATCTCGTTTCGCATATCCCTATTCCCCATTATTTCATGTTGTTGATGGTTGTTTGCTGAACACAATGAGGGCATTGTGTGATTTGGTTTGGGGAGGGTATGCATCTGTCTGTGTACATCCATTTGCATTTTTATTGCATTTCTGTTTGCATATTTCTTGCATTTTCGTATGCATTGTTTTTCCTTTTTCCAAAAAAAATTTGCTGAACAAAAAAAATCAAAAAAAATTGAAAAATTTGAAATATTACAAAAAAAACATGTTTTATTTTGCATTTTAGGTCGAGTCGGAACGGTTAGATAACAATGATGAAACTGCGTCTGTGCTTTATTTTTCGCCCAAGCCTTGCTTTGCCATTCTTGTACGGTCATTGCATAGTCTACGAGTTTGTGATCAACTTTTCTGAACGAATAAACTTGACTTAATATTGGCAAACTACTTAAAAATCCGAGATTTAGAGCCTAATAAACTGATGACATTCATGATCAATTTCATGCTAGGATGAGATTAGTACTCCTTATAAGACATGTAACATCATTTTGCATAAACATGATTTTTGTCTCTTAGTACCTGTATGCATTCGGGTTAGTGGCGGTGTCACATGTGGAGAGGTATCCTTTTTCTTCTTATTCTACCCTTGAGCCTCACATTAACCGAATTGACTTATTTTGACCCAAATGTTAACTACAATCCTAAATTAGCCTACCCTAGTCAAGCTAGTTTATTTGTTAATTGTGGGTATGTGTTATCCGTCAGTTTGGTACTTGCATTGGACAATGAGAAGAGGGTTGAATTGAGCCAGAAAAAAAAAGTTGAAAAAAAAAGGAAGTCAACAAGAAAACGAAAAAAAAGGGATCAAAAAAATAAAAAAATGAACGGCTGAAAAAGATGGAAAAGAGGAGGACGAAATTGTGTGGTTTTCACTCCCATGGTTTTCTTTATATGTTATGGGGAGTCGTGTTTTATTGGTATGAGTGAGTTTATGCCGCATTGGCATTGTTTTATTCTTTTGAGATGGGTTTATGAGGTGGATGAGTTTACTATTTGGTTCCGTTTGATACTAGCTTGACTCTTATCTCCACACTTCCAAAAATAATTTGCCCCTTTTTACCCAATTACCTCACTTTACCATATTTGTAAGACCTCGGCATGTGACTTGGTCCTGTTTAGTTGGAATGCATATGTACAGTCGGTAGAGATAACTATCATGTTAGATTGCATGCATGTTCTTATAAGTTGCAGTTAGGTGAGTGGCTATATTTCTTTATATCTTACACTAAATACTCACCATGTTCTTTAACGAGTGATGAGCGGCCCGTAAGAGTCTGATATATACGAATCTTGCAAGGTTGAAGGTTCAGTAAGTTGTTTCATACGTATAACTCGTTTGCAATTGATTTAGTACATTGGTTTTGGCTACTCGCATTAAATTGATTTGGTTGTATGAAACATAGTTAGCTCTTAGCTTCTCTACCGTTCCATTAGTTGTTTATATCTTTAGTCTTTGCTTGCTTGGGGACAAGCAAAGGTTTGGTTTGGGGAGGTTTGATGCGTGCCTATTTCATACATTTACTTTACTTATTTGCACGCATTTCTATGCTTATTTAGTAGCGACTAGCTACTATTTCTCCCATGAATCAGCTACTTTGGGTTATTTTGTATTTTATGCAGATATGGACCTGAAAGGAAGATTAAACAAGCCAAAACCCGTCCCCGGAGTTGCATTCGGGATACTAGTGAAGTCAAGCTCGGGAATGATCATCTTGGAATGCGGGAAGACGTAAGGAAGCACGTTAGAATTAAAGTGGACGCTGCTGCTCCCCCAAAAATAGTCGATCGACTGGTTTTGCTCAGAGAATTAGTCGATCGACTGGAATTTTGGTCGATCGACTATTTTCATACCAGGCCGTGTTTGCTTAACTTATTATTTCGGCCCATTAGTCGTTTAATTAATAATTGTCAGCTTATTCTATATAAACAGATGCCGAGAACTTTATTAGGGCACCTTTTCTTTTGCTAAAAACCAGTTTACACGTTACTTCCCCCACTTCCTCTTCTCCCTTCCTCCTGCCCTCCTTGATTACCCCCACTACGTTCTCCTCCATTCTCCACTTCTATCAACCAAGTATCATTATGAAAAGGATTGACCCCTCCCCCTTCACCCGCCACCGTTCTCCTAGCTCCCTCTCCCTGTTTGCCAGCTCTCGTACAGCTTCCACCCTCTTCATCTGCACTGCACGAAGCTCCAGCCCCTCCCTTCGCTTCTCAGCCCCTTTGCTACCATCGCCCTCGTCCACCACCCCCAACACATGTCGAAACAAGCTTCTGCCCACCACCATTATTCCCTCCTTTCTTGCATTTGAGATTAAGCGCAATAGATTGGAGTTTCTCTATCATTTTAGCAATATCGGCTTCTACTTCAGCTTTCCCCGCCTTGTTAAACTCAACATTTAAATCCCTCATAGCCTTGCTTGTCCCATCATGAACAGTCTTAGTAACTTTCCACGGCGATGCGCGTAACCACTCCCCAAACTTCAGTTTATCATCATCATAAGGACCGTTCTCGCAATCCTTCTCACCATGCCCGATTACACCACACCCATAGCAGAAAATTGGGAGTCTCTCGTACTTAACTGTAAAATCTACCACTTTGCCCTCCTTCATTTTTACAGGAATCGAGGCTTTCAAAGGGTGCCTCACATCCTGAAGAACACGGATACGAATTGCGCTATCGATCTCAGTATTAGGTCCAAATTCGACATCAATTAACATACCAAGACACGCTCTAATCTTCTGCGCATTGTTCGCACTCGTTCTTCCCACAATCGGTAGGTCATATACACGTGACCAAATAGGAAACCGAAAAAGAGGAACGTCTGTGAGTTTACCTTGATCGTTAGGTTCGTTGAAGCACCATACAAATTTATCAAAGTGCCACGGTTGTCCCTCCAAAACCCTAGCTTTGTCCCTCTCCGCACCGAACTTGAAGACGAAAAGTTTTTCCTTAGTATCGACTACATTCCCCAGCATAGGCTTTGTCGGATTCCACAGTCGAATCATGGTATCGATCGCCGCTTTTTCGTTAATAGATTTCGAAGCCCAAATTTTACCCACAAGCATCAAACGACTCTTCTCTTCCACAGCGTCGACTTCATCATCCCAGACAATCGCTTGATTGTCTCCCTCACCCATAAGCCCTTTCCCGTTTCGTGGCCGACCCCGTGAATCAACCATCATCTGACCCTGCATACAGAAGCAAACAAGACAAACAAACAAACAAAATAAAGGGAAAACAAATCTCACGACCAAGATCGTAAGAGAAAACCTCGAGATGAAGTAGGACTCTAAGAGGAAAATAGACGGAACCCTAGGAATTTTTAGACCAAACCCTAGACGTATTGGAATATGTTTTCGTAAGATCTTTAACCATCATTTCTTTTAGTTGTACTTCATTATTAAGTCAAACTTATCAATGTAAACACTAAATCATTTTCATTTTGGTCAATAATTAGCTTAATAATAATTGCCAGTTATTTAATCGGGTCAATAGCGTGTCGCGTCAGGTTCGGGTCTGGGGTCACTGATCATCAGGTCGTGTCGGGTTAAGAGTCGTCATTGGGTCGAGTAGCGTGTGTCGGTTTCGATTTACAACATTCTCATTGGCCCGGGTTTGCTCGGGTTCGGGTCGAATCAGACTTGTCAGCTTTACCCGACCCGACACCCAAAACTGTAATCAATATGATTCATGGATTTGTAACCAATACGACCCGACCCGAGCGCTTATATTGTAATTTGACCATTATACCAAGATTATTTGATAATGACATACATGAAAATGACTCGAATTCGAAAAGACCAGACCCCGACCCAGACCTAATTGACACATTTGTCACGTCTAATCGGGAGATCTTGAAAATATGACTGCTAGATCATTCGACAATAGAAATAGTATAAACCCTGTGCAATGAGTGAACAATATATATAGAGCTATATTTTAATCGACAATTCATTAATTTTTCGCGGTTCTAAACCCTGTATTTTGATTTGAGAAAATATTGAAACCGTAAAATGATTCAAGATTTAAACGAAGATTTAGTTTTACTCCACATTAATTAATATGCAAAGTCAACTAATTCAACAACTCTAATATAGATGAAATTTGTACGTGGACCTAATAAATTAGTCAATTTATACACGAACATCCTATATATATTTTCAATAAAGCATGTTTTATGTCTCCGCGTTCGAAATCCAAAGGGTCACAGGTTGACCATATAACTCTGTTCAACTTAATAAGTAGACGCATTACCACTCGCTCCTCAATTCTATAATGAGCATTCTTAATACTCAGAAATTGAACATAAAACAGAGGAAGAAACTCAATGTGTTCCTACCTGGATCCTTCAGAGCTACAACTCCCAGCAGAGCTCCAACACACTGAGACCTTGCCACAAATTATCACAAGACCGTTGTCACAAGTTATATTTTTCAGCCTCACATTTCATATTTAACAATAATCTTGATCCAAAAGTTAATATGGAACATAGGATTATCAATGCCTCAGTATTCGAAGAAGAAAGCATTACAACACACCCTGCACCGGTAAATTGTAAAATGTTTTCTCATAAAGGCTACAATGCTGACAAGCTTCTTTCCCAAGGAAAATATAATAATAATGATGAAAGAAGCGAAAGTAAAGAGGGGAAATTATCAAATAAGCAAAGGGAAGACGACCCTCGCACAACCCCCGAAATCTAAAGACTAGACACGTCTAAATAAACAGAAAACGTCCACCTATACTGTATACATCCCTAACCAAAATCTCATTTATGTACTCATGTTTCTGACCTTACAAGTTACAACAGAGGGTGAGTTTCGAAGGATAACACGCATAAAGGCATACAGCCATAAGAACAATTTCCATTAGAGAAAACAGAGCACCTGAGACGGGGGTTGCAATCGACATCGAGTGTCAAAAACTCCGTCGAGAGAACCAGAGACGGTTCAAGCATACAAAATCCAGTCCCCAAACCATGCTAGTTGTAGATTTTTACAGGTTTCTCAAAAGTATGGCGATTCTGCAATTTGATACAAAGGAGGTGAGTAATAGAGGATATCAACTTAAGAATATGATAAAAAGCCAAGCAAGGAGGATTGCAAAGATATGCAACTGACTCGGCAACAATATAGCCAATGTCTAGCTATCACTTAGATGTATTTAAACATATAAGACAATAGAAAGTTCCACTCTCGTACCCAAACATTTTGGTAAATTTTACCTTGTTAAACTCAAATTTCAGAAATTTTACTTTCAGGACTTGATCACATTGTTTGAATGGAAGGTTTTGAAGGGAACGGGAAAGGGAGGAAGCGAGCGGGATGCAACTTTCCTGGTTCGGATATTAAATTGGGTTGTGCGATAATTCCCTTCCTTACTCCATTCCCAAGTCGTACACAATTGTCTGGATGGAGGGATTTGATCATTTGATGGCAAAGAAAGGGTCCGGAAAAGGGAGATGCATTTTCCCCTGTTTAGATATTAAACTAGGTTGGAGGAAAATTGAGGGGGATGTGGAGGGATCCTTTTTTTAAATCTCATACAAGCAAAATCAAAATCCTACCAACATGAAAAAAGATCAGAGGGGTAACACACTTGTTTAATCTCAGCCAAAAGAATTAAGTTGGTTAAATCCAATTTTTCCTAGTAGCGATATAACATTGGCCCAGTATAAAATATAGATAACACCCTCATCAAAGTACCATACAGTTTCTTGGTGCCTATTTGAGTTACCTTAGGTATGACTAGCTTAATCTTAGCCAAAACAGAAACACAGGCTACAAATGACGAACAAAATCACTTTTACCAAATCCATCTTTAGCTCCGAATGGGATTTCGGTTCAGCAGAACTCGTTCACATATTCTTGAAATAATTTGTGCCCCCCTATAGAGAGACTACAAACTAACTTATTCCTCCCTCTGGCTTTGAAGATAGTTTGCCTTTCTATTGGTTCGGGTTTTATGTACACACATGCAATGATGCAGGCAAATTAGGGAGCCACACCATGTCCAAATACAATAAATATTAACTAGGACAGACAGAATGGAATATGTAAACTATCAACATGGACAAAGGAAGCAGATAACAATGAATGTACCCACAGTTCAAATATTCGGATCAGACAAGTCATGACACACTATTTAACCAAAGCAACCACAACCAACGCTTCCATTTATAAAATCAAGGGCATGGGGAGGGCAGGCAACTGAGATAAGTCGGTTAGTTAGCAATATGAATCGGAATTTGACCATTGTTGGGGCGTCTCCTCAGAAGCGATGTGCTGCACTTCTTAAACCCGGGTGTAGTGAAAAGTATGTGAGGGTTGCTAGGTCGTCGCCCGGAAGCGACGCGCCATCATTACACCTGGGGGTGGTGTCAAATAGGAAAGTGTGCGCTACATCTTCTAGACCCGGGTGTAGTGAAAAATATGCAAGGTTTGTTAGGTCGTCGCACGAAAGCGGTGCGCCATCTCGAAGTATGGGTGTGGTGTCAAATAGGTTGACCCAGGAAGCATGGCCAAGAGCGGGTAAAGAAATTAGGGCATGACTTTAGGAAGGGTAGTAGGTTACGTTTTGGTACTTGGAATGTTGGCTCTTTGACAGGGAGAGAGGGAGAGGGAGATTAGCTGAGGTAGGGGAGATCATGAAAAGGAGGAGGGTGCATATAATGTGTCTACAAGAGACAAAGTGGGTCGGAGATAAAGCAAGGGTGATAGCGCCTTGGGGTTATAAGCATTGGTACACGGGTAAAGACAAAAGTCGTAATGGAGTGGGTATTGTCATTGATAAAGATTACATTGATGATGTGGTAGAAGTATCGAGAAAGAGTGATAGGATTATGAGCATTAAGTTTGTAGTCGGGGATGAGGTGCTGACTGTTATAAGCGCTTACGCACCTGAAGTTGGATGCTTCTTTTCGACGAGCCTTCTGGGAAGATCTGGTAGAGGTTGTAGAACGAGTCCCTATTGGAGAGAAATTGATCATTGGTGGTGACCTCAATGGGCATGTGGGTACCAGTCGAGTTGGCTTCGAGAGCATTCGTGAGGGTTTTGGGTTCGGGGAGAGAGAAGCGGGAAGTGACATATTAGATTTTGTTTTTGGCATATGAGGGTATAATGAACACTTGGTTCGAGAAAAGGCATTCTCATTTGGTGACTTATATGAGTGGAGGAAATGCTAGTCAAATTGACTTCCTTTTGGTAAGGAATGTGTGGAGGAAAGAGTACACCGATTGCAAGGTCATACCCGGGGAAAGTGCCGCAACACAACATAGACTAGTGGTGCTTGATTTTCGGGGTAAGAGAGACCTGGGGAAGAGAGAGATAATCGGTGAAGCACGACTAAGTGGTGGAAGCTACAAGGGGAAAACCAACAAGCGTTTTTGGATAAGGTCGGAAGTAGCGATATTTGGTCGGATTGCAATGAGAAAGATATAGATGCAACTTGAGATAAATTGGAGCATGTTGTAAAGGATTTGGCGAGGGAGGTGTTAGGGGAATCTAAAGGAAATAGACCATCAAGTAAGGACACATCTTGGTGGAACGATGAGGTGAGACAAGCGATAAAGACAAAACGTGAATGCTATAAGGTTTTGGGGAAATGCATGAGTGATGCGAACTTTGAAAAGTACAAGGAGGCTAGACGAGCCGCTAAAAAGGCGGTGCGTGATGCGAGGGCAAAAGTTAACCAAGAAGTGTATGGCAGGTTGGACACGAGAGAAGGAGAGAAGGATATCTATAAACTAGCTCGCATAAGAGACCGAAAGACGAGGGATATTGGGAGAGTCAGGTGTGTGAAACATATGGACGACAAGGTTCTGGTTGAGGATAACGAAATAAAGGCTAGATGGAGTTCTTACTTTGATACTTTATTCAATGGACATCAGGAGCAAGGTTTTGGGGATGTAGAAGTAACACCAAACATGGTTAATCGGGAATATGTGCTTAGAATACAAAAGAGTGAAGTTAGAAAGGCGTTAAGGAAGATGGGGTCAAAGAAAGCAAAGGGGCCGGATGGTATACCCATAGAAGTTTGGAGGTGCTTCGGGGAGAAAGGAATCGAATGGATAACCATGCTCTTCAACAAGATTTGGAGGAGCAACAAGATGCCATCGGCTTGGAGGAGAAGCACTCTTGTCCCTTTGTACAAGAACAAAGGTGATGTTCAAGAGTGTCTTCCAATTATCGGGGAATTAAAGTTATGAGTCATACGATGATGTTATGGGAGAGGATAATCGAGCAAAGGCTTAGGAAAGGTGTAGACATATCGGATAACCAATTTGGATTTATGCCAGGGAGATCGACTATGGATGCGATTTTTATCATAAGGCAGTTGATGGAACACCATCGGGACAAGAAGAAAGACTTGCATATGGTTTTTATTGACTTGGAAAAGGCATATGATAGGGTACCGAGAGAAGTACTTTGGTGGGCTTTGGCGAGAAAGGGTGTCTCGAAAATATATTGACCTCATAAAGGACATGTATGAGGGGGCTAGTGGAAGTGTTTGCACTAATGTTGGGAGAACGGAAGAATTTCCCATTACCATCGGGGTGCATCAAGGCTCCGCACTTAGTCCTTTTCTCTTTGCTATAGTTATGGATGAGTTGACAAGGGATATTCAGGACGACATCCCTTGGTGTATGATGTTTGCTGATGATATTGTGTTGATTGATGAGACGAATGAGGGGGGTGGAGAGAAAGTTGGAATTGTGGAGGCATACTTTAGAGACTCGTGGGTTTAGGCTGAGCAGGGAGTAAGACCGAGTATTTAAGGTGTCAGTTCACTAACGTGGCGGGATCGAGATCGACAGAGGCGGGGAGTATTATTTTCGATGGGAATGTTGTAGAGGGGTCAGATTTCTTCAGATATCTAGGATCTATTATTCAAAAAGATGGGGAGTTAGACGGAGATGTGGCTCACAGAATTAAAGCGGGATGGTTGAAATGGAAGAGTGTTTCAGGGTTTTTATGCGATAAAGATATGCCCCAAAGATTAAAGGGAAAATTTTATCGCACGGCAATTAGGACTTACGGTTCGAGTGCTGGGCCGTGAAACATTGTCACATTCAAAAGATGAGTGTGGCGGAGATGTGCGGCCATACAAGGAAAGATCGATTGAGGAATGAGGTGATTAGGGCAAAGGTAAAAGTGGCGCCAATAGAGGAAAAGATGATGAAAAATCGACTAAGATGGTTTGGCCATGTGAGAAGGAGACCTATGGACGCACCAGTTAGGAGCCTTAGGAGGAGGCTGGAGACTTGGAGAATAGAAAAGGTCCCTAGGGGTAGAGGGAGACCGAGACAGACATGGTTGAGAGTGATAGAGCACGATATGAGATTTCTGGGGCTTGAGGAGAGTATGGTGACGGAGAGGGCACAATGGAGGGAAATGATACATGCGGATTTTTAGTATTTGATGTTATTTGACATATTTAGTGTTTTTATTTAATTTTTAAAAAAAAATTATTTGTTTTTCTCTCCTTTATTACACCTTTTTTACCAACCACTTTCTTATATATATTACTTGGTTTACTTTTATGGTATTCCGGATCCTTTAATCCTACTTCGGTTTTCAAAATCGTTTTAATCTTTATTTTCGATTTAAATTTTAAGTTTTTATAAAAGAAATCCGGACTTAATTTTAAAACCTATAAGTTTAACTTGACTTTGTATTATGTTTCACTCTCCCTTTTGTTCTGCATTTTCCCTTTTCTATTTTTTTCGCATTTGGAAGTGTGCGTTCAGCCGTTCACCCATAGACGGTTCTAAAGGATGATTCATGTCAGCCGACCCCAAATTGGGATTAAGGCTCTGATGTTGTTGTTGTTGTTGTAAACTGTCATTGTGACTTAAGTTAATCAATAATATCTCAGACTTTCACTAAAACAAGCTCCCTCTCTCTATAGCAAACTAATTCAGTTACAAGCTTCAGTAATGGTGATCTACCTAGCTACAACAATGGAGATCAACCTAGATTAGTTTCATAACTATCACCTGATTCGAGTAGTGTACTCTTTTAGGGGAAGTATCCGGATGCTCCAATCCAAGGTACTGTTCCCATGCACCACACACATCCCTTCTCTGAAGAAAAACAAAGATATGAACTTAGAGCAATATTTCTAAAAAAAAAAAAAGTGGGAGGGGAAGAATATTGTAAGCAGATAATGTATAAACATCATAGAGCGGAAAATGCTACGAACCTGAAAGCGACTGGACACAACGTCAGTGTCTTGGAGATACTCTGGACGACCTAATGACAGAAACGCAAACTTCCACTGGCCAACCAAAGCAATGAACAAGATGATTTTTCAGAAACAGCAACAATACCTAATTTTGTTAAATGCAGTAAAGTTATAGAAAAAAGCATACCTTAGAAAATTCTTCATCTGGGACCTGCAATTTCTTTTGAATCCTACCCTTAACATCAGCCAAGGTTTCCCCTTCATGAATCACCAAGAAAAAGGGTTCGCCGAAGTTTTGGATTTGCTGATATGACCAAATTGTTTAATTAAACGTTCAACAAATCTGAAAACTTAAGATCAGTAATAAAAGGAGGTCTATCATGATAGTTTGTGAATGTAAGATAGCTACCGTTTGGTTTTGCGCTGTCTCCTTAGTAAAATGGTACACATGAATAAGCCGTTCGTGAGGGCCCAAGTTCTTCTCTTCTTGGGGAATCTATAACAGAAGTTAAATAATGAAAATGCCAAAACTGAAATAAATATTACAATGAAACCATTGCCAATAGTAATTGTTTTGACAGCACTACAAAAAGATGGGAGTGTTGCACCGACAAACAAGAAAGAATGAGAGTGATACGATCTCTCTTTTTGCTGGGTGAGGGGGTAGCGTTACTAATAAACTGACCTCTTCTGCTCGCAATGTCCAGTACTGATCATTTATATTCTCAATCTTTTCATTTGGTGGAAAGATCTGTGGAAACCAACAATTAAATAAAAGATTGAATTCTATACGTAAAAATTTTTGAAATTTGGATGATCAATATTGTCAATACAGCGCAAACCTTATAGATCTTATGATAGAATACTTCAAGCAATCTCAGCTCGGCATCAGGATGTGACAATTCAACCTATTGCGGAGGACACAGGTTACAAATTGGATCATTTCCAGTAAAGAAGAGTGAATTTTCACATTTTTTGAAGGAGGTGTGCAAACTAATGTTAAGACTTGAGAGTAAGCTTGCAAAATTTTAAACCACATTGTCATTACTCATTATACCTTTAAAAAAAAAAATCAATCTTGGAGCGCCAATAACACCAAATTGATATAAAGAACAGTAAATGCATTACTACAAAGTGTGAAATAATGGCAAATACTGCAACCCACCAACCACACACAGCAACATGAAAGAAAGCATTTACCTTTGTTTTCAGGTCATTAAGAACATCCCCTACTGTACTGTGTTTTGGCAGTCTAGTATGAATAGTTACCTGATGACAAAAGGCAACCAAATATATATCATTAAATAAGAGAGACCAGTAGTACAGAAAATTGCGATGTGTTTTCATAATAAACTTACTTCATCTTTTGAAGCATGATGAAAAGCAACTTTAAGTGTCTTCAAGCCTTGTAATTCCGGCAATGGTATGTCCAAAACTTCATAGTATAGTATGTCTGAAGTCTGCTAATTTGCAAGGAAGCGGAGAATATTGAAACAACCCATACAGGGGACATGACAACAATGGTTACATCCAAGGCAATAAAGCTAAATACCTGATTGTAGTGGACTAGCATGTCTGCCAAGTGATCTACACCCCTATATTTAATAGGCTGCGGCTTTGGCTGCTGAGAGTAGCAGTTGTGAGAAGTAAGCCTAATTTTTGATGGATCGTCCAAGCCAAGTTGGCGAGACACTCTTTCCACTACATCATCGTATGTATGATGTCTTGACCTACAATCCATCGACAAGACCGAGACGGTATGAAGAACACACGATCCGTGTATACAATCTGTATTAAAACCTACCATACACAAACACATAAGCTTCAAAAGGCAGGAGGGTAACTTACAACTCCAGGCAAAAATCATCTTCCTTGGGTCTCTCTAGTGTTCTAAAGTGAACCACCTATGAAATTCAATAAATTTACATGAAAACATGTAACTCTCTGCAAAACTAGCAAAGAAGCAAAATACAAAATTTACAGCCAGATTTAAAAAAAAAAAAAAATATCTATTACTATAAAATTATACATCGGCGTTTTACGAGACACCAAAACTGTCACACAGATTCTGAGGTACAAGAATGCAGGACATACAATAACACATTGGGACCAAGTTTGGTGGCTTCTGAAATTAAAAATTAACTGACAAAACTAGGGATCATACTTGGCGATTCTGCACATAGTCTAAAAATGAGGGGATGCGCGGATAGCGGTATCTTTCTGCAGTTTCAGCCAGTAGAGATTTCTGGAAACAAACTATATCTCCGTCTTCAAGCTAGTAAGCATATACAATAAAAGTTGTAATAAATTAGTAAGACTTTCAGAGATTATCAATGGAAAATAGTGGTCAAGTAAACAACCAAATGGATTAATAAATAAAACAGATCTCCACCTGACTACCCCGAAATGTTAGCTGCGGATCAATAGGTTCACACATCACAGTTGGCTCAAACTTAATTTCCTGCAGATAGTATTCACATGTTAACAAATGAAAAGCAGAACAAAAACTTCAAAACCCAAGTCATATACTACAAAGTGACAATGTGATCGTAATCACGAAAGTAACATCATTAGAATATGCCCCATCCAAAATAAACCTGAAATCAATATTAGATAGCAAACATCACACATCAAATTATCCAACATATATGCTGTGGACATCTAACCTCAAATAACTCAATCTCCTCCTCAGCAGCGTAGCCAGCCATTTCCTTCAATTTCCCCCGAATTTCTCCTGGTTTACCATCAGCCTTGACAAAAAGTCTTCCCACATAACTGCAGTTACGTCAAAGGAATAGATATATGCAAAGTTAAATTTTGTACAACAGTAAGAAGGATTTTGTACACAACAACTATATGACGTAGTACCGTAGCTCTTCTTTCGCAGGATTATAATGCTTAAAAAACAGTAAAATTTCATCCTTCGTCTTTTCTGGAGGTGCGATGGACCGTAAATCCTGCAATATAATAAAGCAATACATAAAACTAGCGCAATTGCAAATGCTTGAAGAAATGATTATGCTTCTTTCACCATACTTACATAGTCAAGCTCTACTTCCAACAATAACTTCAGTTCCGCATTCTGAACTTTATTAGACACTTCCCTCAGCTGTCCAACCTGCAGGCAATGGAAAGCAAAAGATGTAAATGTCACCTACCTCAAAGGCTCAAATGGCGAAGAATGCATCATTTAATCATTAACCAGCTTCAGCCTGTGTTGTAATAATGTGGATCCTCATAGAAACTCATGAAAAAAACCCTTTCCTTTTCTAGTGATTTAAATGAAAGATTCTTTAACTAGTATCAGACATAAATAAGTAAGCTAAAGAACATCCATTTCACCATCAACAGTTCAAGACTTCAACATATAATGTCGGGAACAAAAAAATTATATTCAATTGTAAATGGAAGTATAGGGTCTATCGAACTTACAGTCTGGGCTTCCTCCAATGCAGTCAATGGTCTATTCGGTCGATAAGTGTGATTTTGGCGCTTTGCCCACAGCCAAAATCTTTGTAATTGTACTGGGATACCAAATTCTTTAGCAACCTCTTCCTGCACATAAATAACCATGAAACAGATATTCATAAGCATAGAATCCTCAAAGGTACAGACCACTATAAAATCAAGTGCTGGGCCAGACTCAAACAAAATCAAGTACTTGGGCAAGATTACTAAAGAAAAACACGGTGATTAAGGATTCAGGAAAAAGAAAATAAATTTCAATTTGCTGCTAAAGGACACTGAACAATATACGTTCAACTACCATAAAAACACTTGCTTAGAGAAAGAGCGGCAAATCACACTGTATTGGCATTTGGCAAAGACTACGAATCTTAGAGCTATCACGAATTATTCTGGGTAAAAGTTTAGACTTTAAGCATTTCCTCCAGTATTGCAGCGTTGTTGTGATAAAAAAAAGCACTAGCAAAGAGTAATTTGCAAACTAAACTTAACAGAGACCAATAAAAAATACAAGTGGCACCTTGAAAAGGTTAAATGGCATCTGCTTCTGAACACGAAAAGATTTAACTTTATCATGATCAACAAGGTCGAAATAAATATCCTTTCCGATCTGCTCACTGAGATCTTCATCACGTGCAACCTTCAAATGGAAAAGTACGCATCAAAACCTGGGTTGTCGATGAACAAAACCAGACAAGGAAACAACTTCTAAGAAACACAATCACCTTTATGATAGTGTAAAGGTGTGCCTCTGCTTTCTCCTTCTTCTTAAACTCCTTTTCTTCTTGTTCTCTATTCAAACGTTCCTAAGCAAATGCAATAGGTTTACTGTAAACATTGCATCTAAAAAGAAATAGAAAGTCGTAGCAAAGTTATAGTCTTACCCTAAGATGTTCAGCAATGTCCTTCTCGTCCACATTACACAGAATCTTGTCCTTATCACTTTCACGTATATACACAAGCATATAGGCATTTGAATATTTTGTGAATTTGAAGGGAGTGTTATTGAAACCAGGATTTGTCTGTGGTAACTGCGGCAAAAATAATATAACATGAAATGAATCGTGTTTGTACTTTGTAGATTACTGAACTAGACAGTGCTAAATAATCATACCTCCTCTTCACCACCATATTGTTCATCCAAAGCTCTCTTCATATCTTCTTTTGTAACCCGCTCATCATCAAATTTATACCTAAATAGCACCGCAAAGGATTTAAAATAGTAACAAAATCAATGTGAGCAATAGAAAGATGGACGAACCGCAATTTAAATCACTAGAAAGTGGTCATGCAGCATCTAAACCAAGAACTGATGTGCCTGTTAAGCAACGTCTAGGATTCAGTAATCTACTATTAAAAGTGCCGCCCTAAATCAATCTAGGGTTTCAATTGTTGGACCACATCATCACCATGAACAACATTGCCAACACCCACAATCTATTATTCAAAGTACCGCCCTTACGAAACAACCACCAAAACACAATTCACACCCCACTACCACAGTCAACATCACCACCAACCATTAACCACTGTCCACTACTCTGCCTGACTGCCTCTACTGTTGCTCACCGCCTCACCCCTAATCAACTCACTGTCTTTGTCTCTACAACAAACCCAGCGGTATTACCCCCTTGGCCCTTACCCCTCCTATGCTTCAAACCTCAACTTACGCCTCCAACCCCTCAATCTCCATCTGATTATCCCCATCCATTCCGAATTTAATTCCACCACTTTCCACGCGCATGGCCAACCTGGCCTCCTCCACCCTTAACTCACCTTTACCGCCAGTTCAGCAACTGTCCTTCTAAAAGCTTGTTAACCTGTGCTTCAGAGATGAGTGGCTGACGACCAGTGAGTAATCCGATTACAGATAAGGTGAAGAGGAAAAACATCGTGTGGATGGCGCAGAGAGAGAGAGAGAAAGGGACGCCATGAAAATGGATGAGTGCCGTTGTATCGGTAAGAAAAATAAGTTTTATCCTTCTTGTCCAACCAAACATATTGGGTACTTTTAACGAGTTTGCCTTCTTGTTCAACCAACATATGGGGTATTTTGATGGGTTGTAGTGTTGTACGCCCTTTCTCCATATTCCCCTTTAGTTAATTTATTTCCTTATCTCCTCGTCAATAAAACGACAACTTAATTTGCGCATCAAAGAACAATAAAGCAAACAAAGAATTGAATATATGATGTTGTCAATATTACTAATAAAAGAAAAATGATTTCGAAAACTCATCATCACTAAATAATTCAGAGTACATAATAAACAAGTAGATGCATACCACTGTTCCGAAAGTGTTGGCCGTATATAAGCATAATAATGTCCACCATGCACCCCACCACTATGTACCAAAACACTGCATATAACATTTGGAAGAAACAACCATCTTCAGTTATAATAATGCATCAATTTCACCTCTTGAGAAGTGATATTATATTATTACTACAATACTATCTATCCATATATTGTCAAGATGGCAAAAAATACAACAACAACATTAGCCCAGTGCCTAAATAGCTCCTGAAAATTGTGGGCTAAGGGGGAATCGGATGTACGCAGCCTTACCCTTGTGTTAGTAACACAAGGAGGCAGTGTCTGAATGGCTCAAGATGAAATTTACGTCGAGAACTGCACTGATTGAAGAACTGCTACTTCACAATTGAGAGAAGAGCAGCCACTTTATTCAATTTAAGGTGTCCTAACTACTTTATTATTTTAAAATGTTTACTTGATTGGTGAAAATATCAGGCTCTTGTTGAGTTTAGCTCATATCATGAGTCAATTTAACTAGAGCTGAAACATGTACAATTGTCAGAGTCAAAGATCTATAAAGCAATAAGAACATGAAAATGTAAGAGTTGGAGAGAATGGAGATTTATATGTATGTAATGTCCAACAACGACACCACTCTAATGTTTCAACTTTCAAGGGCCTCCATCGGTGTGATGCAGTCCGATGACCATAGGCTTGCATTGAAAAACAGAAAAAAAAAATGTTTCTACACAGAGTGAAAATAAATAAGAACTTTTTTTCACTTTGTTTTATTTCTTTATAATCAAAACCAGAAAACTTTTGAATTATTCACTACAAAAGTATTATCTACAACCCTATCAACCAATAAATATTCAACGCATTATTTAAAATCAAGCATCGTAACAGCAAGATTCTCTTCTAAGGACAGACCATAAAGCAAAACTCTGAAAGTTAAAACAAGAACAGTTAGGTCCTATGACAGCTGAAGACGGGTGTGTTAAAATACTACAATGTGGCAAGTCATTCATGTAGTCGATTCTTGGTTTTTCCATGGCTTTCTATTTACTCTCCTTTCTATACTTCTCTAATTAGGTGTAGCATTTGGTACTAAGTAGTCAGTAGCATAAAAAAATATTCAAAGGATCACTCATACCTGTGGAGAGTATACAAGTTGCGTACACTTCTATCAGCATCAGGAGATAAATATTTGCCATTTTCACGATCGAGATCAAGTTCAAGAGGAAACTCATAGCGATCATTGATCTACAAAGTGTCATAAAACGCGAGTGTGACTAATATTCATGTCTAAAACATTCACCAATTAATCAACAATCAGCAATAAGAAATACATGAAAAATAAATGCAATCGGAATGAAAAGCCAAAAAAAATGAGTGAACAGATAGCAAACACCTAGATAGAACAGTATACATCTAATCAAAATATGCTATGTTAAATTTATCCTATATATGAGAGTTTACTATGACCAACCTTCACCATAGTGTCACGCATGAAATCATACTCAAATCTTTTGAGCTGCAGCTGAAGTACCGGGGGAAAATCAATGAACAAGACACCCTTCCTAGCATCCTGAAATTTCCAATGCCAAACAATAAATTAAAAGGTGCAACTCCCCCTGATGGCTGAAACATGTTGAAGCTGGTGAAAAACAAATTGCTTTCACAAGAGCAAAAAAACTATTATTGAGGAACAAGTAAAAAATTGCGTGTGCATTTTGTTTGAAAAGTGAACAGAGATCGCGCCTTGGCGGAAAATTACAAAACTTTAAATGCAAAACCATGTATAAGTTACTCAATAAGTTACTTAATAAGTAATAGATACAATCTACATTTATGCTTTCAGACCACGAAGGATATGCAAGATTATGAAAAAACTCCTCACCTGCAAACCATACTGCTCGGCATGATACTTGTTATCACCGTCCAGTTTCTCAACTTCAACATACTTATCAAAAGAAGCATAAACGTTATTGCACCCTTTAACGTCAAGCTGAAGATCTATAAATCAAAATTGTGAATTCAGACCACCTCAAACCTAAGCACCAAAGGTTTTGTTAGCAGTCTCTACATGGAGATATCTCAGCAAAAACTTACCATAGAAGGACTCCTTCCTAGTAGATTTGTAATCCACATTTACACATTCAATGTAGTTCATGTGATGGCCTTCAAACAGTTTTTGAATGGTACCCTCAACAACGGTACCCTGCCATATTACGAAAAATCAACAAACCTAAATCTAAACAATCAAGCGAATATGACATTATTTAGTCAGAAACAGCACCTTCATTTTATCTTCGAGCTTTTCACAAAGAACCCTATTCAGCTCCTGAACATCATGTTGCATGAAAGAATCATAGGTATCCCAACCAAAAGATTTGGTCAACTCTTTTGTTGCTACACTGCCGTCACTATATTGAAGCTTGTAGAACAAACTCTGAAGAGCCAGAGGAATGCTTGCTGATGGCATATCATTCTCAGTTGTAGGCATATGGTATACAGCCTGTGAATCAGTGAATACCACAGTTAGCTATCTGGAAAATAAATTAGTACTCGTATTCTCTAACCCATGTTGGATCAGACTACCAAAGGCCACAACAAACCTTACGAAAATAAGGAATGTGAAAAAGCGTTTGAAGAAGAGAGTTCATGTAGCACGTTGCTCCTTGATTCTTAAGTCCAACAAATCCAGTTTCCTTCTTTGAGTCATAGGACCAATAGTCTACAATCTTTCGAACAGAAACCTCGGCCTCGATAATAACAGTATCGTTGACAAGATACCCTCGACCGGGGTCATACAGCTCACTTAAAGCCATAAACGAAGTAAAGCCCCAATCACTTTCCCTAGCATTGAACTGATGTTGGGTATCTGCAGATTTTTGATTGGAGATTTAATAACATCCATCCACAAGATTTATAAAAGTGTACAGGATCCAAAATCCTTCTTAAATCATACACACATTAGCAAAAAAAAAAATTGACAGAGCAGTGAAAACGCCTGCATGACGAGCAGGCCAATACTATCATAGTTGAAACTTGAAAGAGATGAAGTACATTGACATTACAACTGATCTTTGAGCACCAGTTGCACACATCATCTAAAGTAGTCTACAAATATATAGATGTCACAAGTAACCCTACGCTAGATGGCCAGTACTATTCTTTCAAAAAATATTATACGAGCAGCAGGTCATCAAAAATGTATAGCATATTTACACAAACTACTCCAATCATATAGACGTCACACGTAACTCTACGCTAAAATCGCGTTAGCCTTTACCATGAGCCCAGAAAAACAGCATGCTGTGTTTATTCAGTCACTCCACAGACGCAACCGAATTTTGTAACAAGACAATATACTGCACCTTACTAGTGACGCTGAGAAACTCAAACCCAAATAGAGACCACATTTCAATATAAAAGACAGGATTATAAAACCCAACATGACAACTTTTAAGGCTTTTTAGTTTTTACATCTACAAACACAAAAACCAAACAGATAAGACAAAAAACTGTACCGGATAAAAAAAAAGGAATACCTTTTCTCACAGAATACTTGTTATGAACTTGATTAACTACAGCCAGGCTAAACTGAGCATACCGACTCCACCCGTAGGGCAAATTAGCAGAATCCGCAACATCAAGATACATTGACAAATAGTCCACATTGTTCCCTTTAGGGAAAATAAGTATCCGCCTGCACAGCCCAATACACAGTTCAACAATTAGCAATCCCCTCCAACAAACCAATACACAACTTTCCATAACTACCAACACAACAGAACTTCTGAAAACTTCGGAGTAATGCAGTATACCATTTATGATCACCAACGACGAAAACTTGGGAATAATGCTTCTTGGTATTCAACCGAGTGAAATTCTCAATTTTCCAAGTAAACCTCGACGTTGGAGGATCCTCCGCAGGTGGAGTCTCCAAAGGATTAGCAGGTTCCGCCGAAGCAACCACTGCCAACAGAAATCATACAATCAATAACCTAATCAACACTTCAATTCAACACTAACTCTCATTTGAGACAGCCTAAAATAATGTTATTGCAAAACCTCTCCCATTATGGACAGTTTTTATTTTACTTTCTTTTAAAGTAGTTTTTAGTGCATTATTCCCTCCGTCCCAGTCGTTGTTCACCTTTTATATTCTTTGTCACGGGTATTTATTTTAATCAAAGGTAAACAAATGACTGAAACAAAGTGAATAATTGATATGCCTCACACGGTCGTTCAACAGACTACTCCCCAAACTACAATAATTATTGTGCAAGACCGTCTCCTGGCGTGAGGCGGTCATTTTATTTAATATTCAGAAACACTCATTTATCAATAGTAACACATGAGTGTTTAACCAATATAAGACCATCTTTTTTTTCTTTTCTTTTTTTGCCAGATGTAAAAAGAGTGATATTACATACTAGTAGTACGATCCCCTAAGTCATATTTAGATACTACATTACGAAACATAAAAGTACAATAATCCACTAATAAACTGAGATAAGACTCGATTGGGCACGAGAATCATCATCTACGGCAACTAGAAGGCTGACAACTCCAAAGGACCATCGATACATATATCAAAGACAGTCTTATTCTATAATTTGTGACTCCCCTAATCAATAACCTAATTAATAATAATCTAACAAATCTTCATCGTACTAACATGACTCAATAAAATCAAATAAATCGCAACGAGATGAATCGACAACAAAACATAGAAAATTCAAGAGAAATTAAACGAGTAACCTTCCATAGGCTGATTATCATCAGCAACATTGGAATGCGGCACAAGCATCTCTTCATCTTCTTGCCGCTGCAAAATTAGCAATTCACGTTACAAATTAAAACCCCAATGGAGCTAAATTAACGAAACCTAATCTCAAATTACTAAAATTGCAGTAGATAATATCATAATCATAATCATATAAACACACATTCAAATTCAAAATCAAAATCGAATTAAAAATAGAAATGTGAAGATTGATAGAGAGAGAAAGCGTACGTCGATAGGAGCGGGAGTCATGACTGTCATTCGAGAGAGAGAAGAGAGAGAAAGTACAGAAGGAAGGAAGTTGAGATCGTCACGAGCTGGTCGAGGTGAAGTGGAGGAGGAAGGAGGAAGGAGAAAGGTTTTTAGAATGTCGGAGTTCATTTCAGACATTTGTTTACCTAACTAGGCCACAAAAACATTTTCTAAGAGATTCGCAAAGTTGAGACTCCCCATATTTTCTCTTTCATTTTCTTATTGTCCACCTTATTTTCCACTCATTTTCTTATTAGATTGAGATCTGAGACACCTCAAAACAGAAAAGAACAACAAATGACTAGGATAGAGGGAGAATTACTTTTAGTTAAATATTTTATATGTTATCTTTGAAATACTTTGAAGTTAACCTCAAAAAATAATATAAACTCTTAAATATCCTTATATATATAGTTGTTTAAAAAAATACAAGGTGCAAATTTCTTATATATATAACACATCAAGACACAATTAAAACATTTGAATAAAATGAGTTTGGTTCATATATGTTTGATACATAAATATCACACGTTATACATAAAAAATTAAAAATTGTATAAAATTATATTCATATCATATTGAACAAATATTAATTGATTTGGAACATAACGTATCGTGAAATGATATAATTTGAGAACTTAATGTTGATTGTTGCATTATTCGAATAAATTTTATTTTAATTGATATGATATTTGATCAGTCACAAATTTGTTTATAAAACCTTGATCATGCATAATTAACTATCACTTATTAATTTTAATTAAAATTGTATGTATTTTATTTTAAAACATTGTACTTAAACATAAAAAAATTTAAGAAAATTAATTTATTTTTATTTATAAGCATAAAAATATTAGATGTCATATATAAATTATATTATTTTTCTTTAATTATAATAATAAAATTTTAAAACAGGTCGCGCGAAGCGCGGGATACTACCTAGTTCATATCTACATCTATGCAACAATGGGTTCCCCCAACACACACCCAAATATATGGGAATCTCCCCAAAAGAACACAAATTATCCTTCTTATTTTTTTGGGGACCTCCTCTATAAGAGTATCCGCAAAGGTGATACTCTTCATATTTTCTCTTTACTTCTCTTATTCGTCCACCTCATTTTTCAGTAACTTTTCCATTTACCCTCCCTAATTTATATTTACATCTATGCAATAATGGGGTTGTCCAACAATATTAGTTTACACCCAAAAATTTGGGAGCCTCCCCAAAAGCAACTCAAAACACATTGCTTTTTCTTTGGGGACCTTCCCTACAAATAGAGGAGCCCCATTTGTTGGGAGGGTGTGTGCAATAATGGGGTTCCCCATTTGAGGAGAGAGAGGACATATGAGGAGGTTAGCTTCCCACCTTTGCGGATGCTCTAAATGGTGGAGCATCTAATTAAGGGGAAGTGTCTGCAATAATGAGGCTCCCCACTTGAGGAGAGAGAGGACATATGGGGAGGCACCTCCCCACCTTTACGGATGCTCTAAGGTATCGTTTGGTTCGCATGGGGAGTTAAATTCCCATAAATTTGAAAAACACGTGAATTGAACCATTTATGTAATTTGCTTAAAAAGTATTTGGTTGGCATACGGAATAAATTCATGTAGGAGTTCGCAACTACCTAGGGGCCTAGGTAATTAGACTCCTCTGTTATAGAGGAGTTTACAATTCATGGGAAAACAAAATGTGATTTTGGGTAAACAAACACTCTTTATTTTCCAATTCATGGTGACAAGGCTAAAGTCGTGTCGCCTTAAACAAAGTAAACATAACTCATTACTAACAAATAGGTAGCGGTAAGACGGGTATCGAATTCACAGGGAGGCGGTAATTATTTAGTTTGTTAATATTTAAAGTGTCTTAAGCTAACAATTTCTTGAAGATTTGGTTGGTTTAGCTATAACTAATTTCAATTAAATAAAGGGTTGATTCAATAAGATTAAAAGGTTTAGGGATCGGGTTCACTAGGTCATATTCGAGGGTGTGTTTTAACTAATTAAGAGAGCAATTACGTTGTTTAAGGTCATAAGATCGGTCGACTCAAATATGCCCTTTAGATCCAAACTTAACTCATGTGGTCGCTATAATAAAGTTAGTCTATCCAATTGTCGCAGCCTTTATTAGTCTTAATCCGGTCGGCAATAATCCTAATTCGCAAGACTAGTCAACTAATTATGGCCAAAACTAATCGACTAGATTCAGGACAACAATTGAACAACAACTACGAGCAATTTAACAATTAATTCATTAAGTAAACCCCCTTCTAACAACCTAGATCCCCTTTTACCCTAAATTAATGATTTAGCTACTCATACTTGTAAAATAAACAACAACAAATTGAATGATAAACAAGCTAAAGAACATAACAAAGATGAACAAAGAAGCAATTACGAAACTAGAACTTGAATAATTAATTAATGAAGAAAGATTAACTAAATACCGTAGTTGCAAAGTAGATCTGAAAGCAATGCGAAATAAAGATGCAACTGAAGTTTTTCTAAGGATTCTAAGCAATAATTAGCGTAACCTAATTAATGTTACGAACTTCCTATTTATATTACAAATAAACCGACTTAAGGAAGTTTCGCGGAAAGTATGAAATCGATAAACACTCGATCGAGTGTCCACGTCATCACGACTCGATCGAGTGACTTCAGTAGATCACTTTTCTTTGTATCTTCTTGTCCTGTTTTCTTTGGCATTTCACCTTGATTCTTGAGCCATTCGTACTCCGTCTTGTCGACTCTGCGGTGCTCCATATTATCCAATTGCTCCACAAATGCATCCAATCTACATTAAAACACCAAAAGGCAGAAGTATCAACATTTCCAATATAAACGGCATATAAATGACATATATAAGCACAAAACCGTCTCAAAACAACTAAAGGGGAGGCATATAACTGTATATAAATATGACTCATCAAACTCTCTTAAACCATCTCTTTGCTTATCCCTAAACAAAACAAACATACAATACAAACGACAATCTTACAAATGGTGAAAAAATAACTCAGAGCTAATGTTAATGCACATACAAATCCCAAGCTATCCACATCTATAACAAAGTGATGACCAAATTGTACCAATAAAATAAATTCAAAGGTACGGGTAAAAGAAAACGCAGCTCAAGTCTCAAGATATAACATGATACCGTAGACAAAAACCAAATACTTTTCGATCTTGCAAGATAAATTACTCGAATTCTTGCGGATTTCACTCATGCACTAATATTTGTTATTCTAGTTGCAATTGCTTGTTTCCACATGTTTTGTAGGAGTTTAAGCTTTTAGGAGCTAAAATCCAACAAAGATGCACGCTAGAGTGCAAAAGCTAAGCAAGAGAAAGTATTAGACTAAGTGTATGAAGTTGCATGGGTTTTTGCATGAAGATTTAATGGATTGAAGTAAGAATTACAAATAAAATCAAATGCAAAGTCAAGCCCAAAATAAAAGTTCAAATTAAGGTGGAAGCTTTGGATGCTAAGGAGGTTTGGATGCTGAGATTAAGAAACATTATCGAGTGATTAAAGGAGCATTAAAACATGAACATTGGATTCCTTGAGCATTAAACCAAGAATTGAAGAGAAAGAACTCGGATCACTACGTCCCCGATCGGGGTTGGCATCCCCGATCGGGGTTGAACAATCCCTGGGTGTGTTCAATGCTCCATCAAATGCATACATTTCCCTTATGATCTCCTATAAATAGAGGCCTCGAGGGACGACTTTCACACAACCTACACACATATTTTACTATCTAAAATTCTCTCTATATATTAGTAGTAGCTTAGCTTAGATTAATTTTAGTTTACCTTAGTTTGTTTACATTTTCCTTAAGCATTTCAATTTATAATACAATTTCCATTCAAGTCATATTCAAGTTACATTTCAAGATTATTTCTATTAAGTATTGTTCTTCCAAGTTCCATTTCCATTGCAAGGTGATGCGTGTCATTTATATGATGTTTTACATCCCATTTTACACGCATTTCAGAGCTCATTCTTGTAGTTTATGCTACATTTCTCCCTATTTCCGTCTACTTCCGTATTTTGTACATTATTGCAGAAATGTGAAGAATTCAACGGGAAATCAAGCCAAATCCGTCCCCGAGTAATCTGCATTGCAAATGACGTAAATGAATCACTTAAGGAACGAGCTTGGTGCGCAATCCAAGGCCCAAAAGACAAGTCCACGAGTTTTAAGAAGTCAAGTAGCAGCTCAAGTAGTCGATCGACCATCACCCTCGGTCGATCGACCAATGTTCGGTTCCGAAGCCACTTTCATTCTTTGAGTGGTCGATCGACCACCTACCTTAGTCGATCGACCAGGCTGCTATTCCGATTTAGAATTAAAAGACCGTGAATCTTGAAGCCCAAAGTTATGCTAGGTTTAGGAAATAAAGTTACGTTAGTTGCTATATAACGTAACCTAGAAACATTCAATCATCATCAAGTTATTATTCAATTTTCATTAAAAGTTTTATTCAGTAATTTAGATTAAGTTTTCGCATACGGTTCTTGATAGTTAGGGTTTGGGATTGTTGAGCATTGGATTTTCGGTTCTTAATAACTAATCTTTCCTCTGCAATTCGGTATTCTTCTGCCCTAATTATAGTTCATCTTTATTTTATCAATAGTTTAGAATTGCTAAGTAGATTCCATAACCGTCATCATTGTTTATGTTAATTGTTTATTTTACTTTTTTTTAAGCATGAATTCAATAGTTAGCTTTATCGTTTATGTTGTTGTTTCTACCCTTAGCATGAGTAGCTAATTCTATAGTGCTAGGATGTAGGCGATTTATGGCATAGGCGGCAATAGATTATACACGATCGTCTCGCGCGTTGGTCGATCGACTGACATTGTAGGTCGATCGACTGACCTCGTAGGGTTTTATATTCGTTTTAATTGTTTTAATGTTGTATTTAACGAATCGAATGCATGCGACCAGTTAGATACCTAATTTATGACTGACCCAATAGATCGAAAGATAGGGTAAGTTGTTAGACCATCAATTGAATCGACTAAACTGTGCTAAGATCGAAAGATAGGTATAGTTTAGACCGTTAGTCACTTTTCAGAACGAAAGTTAGTATTAGTGATATTAGGGACCTATAGCGAGATCGAAAGATGCTATTTGTTAGGAGTGGACCGAGAGGACCTCTTTATTTCCCGCCTCACCTGTGTTGACTCAGACCGACTTAGTTTGCTGCCGCCGAAGCTATAATGAACCGATCATCCTAGTACCCCTTCTTTATCTGTTAGACCGTCTTTTTAGTTTTTTATCTGTTCTTAGCTATAGACCATCTCGACTCAAACCCCCACAATTGCTATCTTAGACTGAATATAAATCAACTAGAATTTACATCTGCCTCCTTGTGGTTCGACCCTGTTACCACTAGCCTAGGTTAGTCTTAATAGAAATTACATATTTTATCTTTGGTACTCACAACGACGTGTATCAAATTTTGGCGCCGTTGCCGGGGAGGCAATAGTCCTAATTTTAGTTGTTTTATTTTTAGTCTTTCTTAGTTTAAGGGACTTCTGTTCCTTAAACTTTTCTCATATTCTTTTTGTAGTTTCCTCTTATGCGCAGGTCACAGGGTGGTGAACTAGTGCGATTTGACCCTGAGATAGAGAAATCTTTGCGCGAGTTGAGACGAACACAAAGAGTACTACCGAGAGAGGAAGAGCCGAGTACTCACAAGCTATTACGAGAACAATTTGTTCGAAGAAGACCCACGATCTTCACCCGTTTCCACTTCTTCACCGAGACAGTTACTTCTCCGAAATTCCAGTCATGGCGGAGGAAGCAAGTATAGCTAGTCATTAAGCCGACAAAAAAACTTATATAAGGGGTTCGAATTACCAGGAGATGCCAGGAAGTTCGAACCAAAGCCTTCTTACATTAGCATGGTTGAGAAGAACCGATTCGGGAGCCGCAAATGAAGATGCGGCTAAGCATATGGAGACCTTTATTGACTCATCTTGCTTCCATACCCCCACCACCGGGCGTGACCCAAGACCGGATCAAGGAGACCATGTTCATCTTCTCCTTCGTGATCTTTGCAAGGGAGTGGTATAGAGATTTGGACCGGACCGTTCAGGGGATCACCGATTGGAATACCTTGGCATTGGCATTCTATAAGAAGTACTTTTCTGCTTTAAGGACGATTGCTATCAGAGCCCAAATCACGGGCTTTAAACAAGGGCCGGATGAGAATTTCCACGAAGCATGGGTCTGTTTTAAGAAGCTGGTGCGAACCATACCGCACCATGGGTTCGAAAAGTGGAGCTTGTGCAATCATTTCTACAATGGGTTGTACGACGATCGAGAGGGCCATTTTGGATGCTGCAGCCCAATGGACGATTATTTGAAAATTTGGGAGCAACCAAGGGGTGGAAGATCATTGATGATCTAGCTACCCACAAGGCCGAGTATGGGAATTCTAGAGGGAACCGGAGGAGAGTGCTGAATCTTCCTCTGTCACTGCGCTTGAGGCTCTTACTGCGAGATTTGACAAGTATGAGCTAGGAGGAGCCTCTAAAGGTGGGATGTACCAAGTCAATGCTGTGTCAGACGGTCCCTTCGTCTGTGAAAGGTGTGGAGCTGAGGGGCACGTTTCGAAGAACTGCCCTAGTCCCTTTGAATCTTGTGCTGCCTTTCAACACTATAGGCAGACCAACACCTACTACGAGCCAACCCACCCAACTTGAGTTGGAGGAGCCAAAATGTCCTGAATCCAACTCAAGCTCCGCCGCAGCAGCAACCCTATGCGCCCCCTCATCAAAAGCAACAACAATATCAGAAACCTCCTTATGTGCCGCAACAGCAACAATCGCAGAATTCTGAATTTTCCGAGCTTAAGAACCTGTTGCTAAAGGAGTCCCAAGCAAGAGAGGCCGGGATGAAGCTACTAGAGAGCCAAATTGCTCAATTGACTAGCAAAAGTAACACTCGAGCTCCCGGACACTTACCGACTCAACCTGAACAAAAGGAGACCCTAAATGCCATCACTTTGAGGAGCGAGTCCACCCTTGATGGTCCTGCCATGGTCGAGGACGCTGTTGAAAAAGATGAGCCGGAAACAAGTCAAAAGAAAGCTTCAACGAATAAATCAAAGAAACAATGTCTACTGGTATATCGGTCGATCGACCGATATACCTAGTCGATCGACCGAGGACAAGGTGGTCGATCGATCGGAGATCGGCTGCGATCTTGAGGAATTTCGTCCTTTGATGCCAAATAATCTGAGACCACTTGTTTCGGGGTACCACAATCCAAAAATACCGAGTCCGACCCGAGTCTTGATGGGTCACCCCCCCAAGTTCGACCCCATGACGGTTAATGGCTCTCATTTGAGACGGTCTGAAGAGGGGTCTAGCTTCAACAAGGAGAAGCTGACGGACTTTCAGCCTAAGTCCAACGACGCCGGCGCGCGTGATTTGGAGGAGAGGGCTAAGGTACTTCTTACAGCCCCTTACCCGGAGAGGCTAGTGCCGACTAAGGAACAGGTATCTTTCAGCAAATTTTAAAAAGTTATCCGTAGTCTGAATGTACAAGTCCCCTTCCTTGAGTTAGTAAACCAAGTGCCCGCTTATACTAAATTTATGAAACAACTTTTGTCCAAAAATCGGTCACTTGAAACAGTGCACACTGTCGCACTTACTAAAGAGTCTTGCTCCTACTTGTCTCACACTGCGCCCCATAAGTTAGAGAATCCGGGTAGCTTTTCTGTTCCTTGCAAAATAGGTACCTTCTCAATTGAGAAGGCTTTATGTGACTTAGGAGCTAGTATAAGTGTCATGCCCTTGAGTCTAGCTAGGAAGCTTAAGTTGACCAGGTTTGCTATTACCGATATGACAGTACAGATGGCTGACCGATCTTTGGTCCAGCCAATAGGGGTCTTAGAGGACATTCCTGTCCAAATAGGGAAGTTTTTCTTCCCCATTGACTTCGTTGTACTTGACATGCCTGAGGATGCTCATATTCCCATTATTTTGGGTAGGCCATTTCGCACACTGCTTTGGTGCGATCATCGATGTCGGTCTAGGAACCTTGACTTTCAAAGTGGGAAAGCACTCTATTGTCTTTACCCCCTAGGCTAAGAAAAAGGATCCCATGTGGCTCACACTTGTAATACGGTCTCGAAAAGAAATCGTACTTTGTGCTTCCCGAATTACTGTCTCTATTACTACTCCCGTGCTAACCCCTCCGCCCCAGTTGGGAGCAAAAAAAGGAGGAAAAACTTGTTGTTTCGGACATTGCGGGAGCCGGGTTTGGGGAAGGAGAAGTTGCAGGTTACTCCCGCCGCGACAGAGCAAACCATTTCAAGAGGAGGTCTTGGATGCCTTAGCTATGCGACTGATGAGGAAGTGGAAGATGAGCCAGCCAAGGTGAGATGGTCTGATTTGGAGTCCGACGAACCCAAAGAGACCCTTGATTGGGGAGATGACGAGGTTGATCCATTGAGCTCTCCGACTGTTGAAGCTAAGAAGGGTGCAGCTGATAAACTGAGCACCATTGAGGCTACCTCTAGTAGCCAGAAGCCGACGAAGTGGGCCATACCTTGGCCTTTCTTGATCAACTACTAGTTGATCAAAAGCTTTACAAACATTTTATTGCTTTCGAACTATTTTATTTTTTATTGCTTTTGTGTACGCGAAAACTTCGCATTTATTTTGTTTTGTTTAGGATTTTTATGCACTTTAGACTTTATTCTGGGTTTTGCGCAATTTTGGGCGCGTATTATTGTGCATTTGCGGGTTTCTAGACCTCGGTAGCTCGAGTTATTGAGCTAATACGAAGAAATAAGAAGTCGCAAGAGAGGTGTTTTCGGTCGATCGATCGGGTCTATATAGTCGATCGACCGTTTGCGGAGTTTATAGGAGCTCTGTTCACGCCCACCTGTCGATCGATCGCTCGGTTGGGTCGATCGACCACTCTTCTTTCTTGTATTTGTTCACGACCTCTCCTCTGCTGTGTTTGGTCGATATGGGGACCTAAGGGAGTTTTCTACTCTGCTTTACTTTCCGTTATATTACTTATTTCTTCTGTTCTCTCATTTATGCACAATTTTACCGCCTCAAAAATTGTTTTCTCAGTCTTATGCGTGGTATTTTCTGTCTTTCAGGCACTCTTGTTAGTAGCACTGCTAGCCACTGAAACGTCCTAGCTCACGCTGGTTTGGGGAGGTTTCCTTTTGCTGCGCTTAAAGTCTTGTGAGTTCCATATCTTTCCTTTGTGTCCTGTTTATTTATTTTCTCGCAAATTCCCATTTCTCTTTTCTTCATTACATGATTTTGCACAATGGGGACATTGTGTGATTTGGTTTGGGGAAGGGTTTTGCGTCGCATATCATTTGCTTGCATTCACGTTTACATTCTGTTTTGCATTGTTCATTTCATTTCATATGTATACAAAAATCCAAAAAAAAAAAAAAAAAAAATTGAAAAATTTCAAAAAATTCCCATAAAATGCACGTTTATTTTAGCATTTAGGTCGAGTCGGAACGGTAGTATTTCTATGATGATTTTGCATTTGCACCTGTTTTGCCTGAGCCTTGCTAGATTAACATGTTATTAGTAGAATCGTAAATGCATATCTACGAGTTTTCGTTACATTCTTGCTGAACTTGAGATTTGACTTAGAAAATTGGCAAACTATATCATACATTAAAGATTTAGAGCCTATAACTGGTGACATCTATGACCGGTTTATTTAGGAATGTGAGTAGTACTCCTTATGAGACATGTTACATAAATGTGCATAAATATGAACTTGATCTTCTTAATACCTGTATGCATTCGGTTTGTGGGTTGTTGACACATGTGGTAGAGGTTTTCCCTTTATTCATTTTGCCCATAAGCTCCACACTGCCAAAAATATCCTTTTTGTCCTATTTACTACATCCTACATTTAGCCTGCCTTTGTCAAGCTAGTAGTTTAGTTTTTGGGATTGTTACTCGTTTTTGGTGGCATATGCTTTGTTGGGAAGATGAAATGAAAAAAGAAGTTGAAAAAGAAAAAAAAAAGAAAAAAAAATGATTCGAAAAAAGGAAAAAGAGGTTCTGCACTGTTCATAGCAGTCGATCGACTGCTCCTTTTGGTCGATCGACTGAGATTCGAGGAAGAAGTCAATTCGCATAATTTAATCCTTATCTTTTGGCGATTTTTGCTCCCATGTTTCATTTATATCCTATGGGGAGTTTATTGATTTGTTAGTTTGGAGATTGCGAGATTTGTGCTTGCTATAGCACCGTTTCGTTTGATTATGAGCAAGAAGTTGGATGTTGCCATTTGGGTTCCGTTTTGGTACTAGTTTGATCACCTGTACCTCCACTTTTCCACAAAATGTTTTGCCTCTTCTTACCCATACCTCACATATCCCATATTTACCTCGGCATGTGTCATTGGTCATCTGTTTGGTTGGAATGCATATGTACGGTCATAGAGATCATTTTCATATTCTATTGCTGACATGTCTTCATAGGTCGTAGTTAGGTAAGAGTAACTACAAAATTAATTCTTTCTATCTTACATATATTCACCTGTACTTATTGAGTGATTTGAGCGACCCGTGAGAGTCCAATTTGATAAGTCTCTACAATTGGCGGTTCATCAGTCTTTAACGACTTTATAATTCGTTTGCATGATTCGCATTACTAATTGATTGTTGGTTATGCATTAAATTGGTTTAGGCTTTACAGTTGACAATTCGCTCTGAGATTGAACTCGTTCCATTAGGTTTTAGGATCGAGTCTAGTTCTTGCTTGGGGACAAGCAAGGGTTTGGTTTGGGGAAGTTTGATGCGTGTCATTTATATGATGTTTTACATCCCATTTTACACGCATTTCAGAGCTCATTCTTGTAGTTTATGCTACATTTCTCCCTATTTCCGTCTACTTCCGTATTTTGTACATTATTGCAGAAATGTGAAGAATTCAACGGGAAATCAAGCCAAATCCGTCCCCGAGTAATCTGCATTGCAAATGACGTAAATGAATCACTTAAGGAACGAGCTTGGTGCGCAATCCAAGGCCCAAAAGATAAGTCCACGAGTTTTAAGAAGTCAAGTAGCAGCTCAAGTAGTCGATCGACCATCACCCTCAGTCGATCGACCAATGTTCGGTTCCGAAGCCACTTTGTTCATTCTTGAGTGGTCGATCGACCACCTACCTTAGTCGATCGACCAGGCTGCTATTCCAGACGAGAATTAAAAGACCGTGAATCTTGAAGCCCAAAGTTATGCTAGGTTTAGGAAATAAAGTTACGTTAGTTGCTATATAACGTAACCTAGAAACATTCAATCATCATCAAGTTATTATTCAATTTTCATTAAAAGTTTTATTCAGTAATTTAGATTAAGTTTTCGCATACGGTTCTTGATAGTTAGGGTTTGGGATTGTTGAGCATTGGATTTTCGGTTCTTAATAACTAATCTTTCCTCTGCGCATTCGGTATTCTTCTGCCCTAATTATAGTTCATCTTTATTTTATCAATAGTTTAGAATTGCTAAGTAGATTCCCGCAACCGTCATCATTGTTTATGTTAATTGTTTATTTTACTGTTTTAAGCATGAATTCAGTAGTTAGCTTTATCGTTTATGTTGTTGTTTCTACCCTTAGCATGAGTAGCTAATTCTATAGTGCTAGGATGTAGGCGATTTATGGCATAGGCGGCAATAGATTATACACGGACTGTCTCGCGCGTTGGTCGATCGACTGACATTGTAGGTCGATCGACTGACCTCGTAGGGTTTTATATTCGTTTTAATTGTTTTAATGTTGTATTTAACGAATCGAATGCATGCGACCAGTTAGATACCTAATTTATGACTGACCCAATAGATCGAAAGATAGGGTAAGTTGTTAGACCATCAATTGAATCGACTAAACTGTGCTAAGATCGAAAGATAGGTATAGTTTAGACCGTTAGTCACTTTTCAGAACGAAAGTTAGTATTAGTGATATTAGGGACCTATAGCGAGATCGAAAGATGCTATTTGTTAGGAGTGGACCGAGAGGACCTCTTTATTTCCCGCCTCACCTGTGTTGACTCAGACCGACTTAGTTTGCTGCCGCCGAAGCTATAATGAACCGATCATCCTAGTACCCCTTCTTTATCTGTTAGACCGTCTTTTTAGTTTTTTATCTGTTCTTAGCTATAGACCATCTCGACTCAAACCCCCACAATTGTTATTTTAGACTGAATATAAATCAACTAGAATTTACATCTGCCTCCTTGTGGTTCGACCCTGTTACCACTAGCCTAGGTTAGTCTTAATAGGAATTACAAATTTTATCTTTGGTACTCACAACGACGGGTATCACAAGGTATCCCTATTCATATTTTCATTGTGTTCATCATTTCATTTGTCATTAGTTTAGTTTGCATTTTCATCATGTTAGAGTAGTTTCATTTGTCTAAGGAGTAAGGGAAGCCATGTATGATTAAGTAATATGTAAATGTCAAAATGAGGATAAGTTAATATTGTCTAATTGGTTTCTATCACATGTTTGAGCCACAACGTTTAAACTTTGGTTATTGGCCGTAATCGTAGATTAAGTTTGTTAATTCATTCTATAAGTCAAGAAGCACGGAATCGGATTAGACTAAGCATGTGTAGTAGGAGGACGACCTAGTCATAAACGAGAGTTTCTCTAGGACCCGGTCTACAGTTGACACTAATATCGTAAGGTGGGTGTCTTTAAGCCTAAACATTTATCGTAAAATCAACTTCCTAACTTGACATGAGCAATTATATAATTAACATGTGTGACCCGACCTCCCTAGATATTTTCTTTATTATTGTTTTATCATTATATCAAACCAAACCAATCAATCAATCGTTAACCTACCGAGATAAAAGTTCAATCCATAACAACTAATTAACAACTCCCGTCTCTCTGTGGTTTGACCCCTACGTACTACATTCATTTATTTTACTAGGGTATAAATATTATCTTTGCATAGGTGTGCGATAGCCTATCAACTCGTCACAAATGGGGGTTCATCCCAATTATCCTTTAAATGAAAATCGCTAAGTCCTCCATCAACCTCAAAAGGGTCAACTACATCCACCACAAAAGGATTCTCAAAGGAGTCTAAGGTCTCGGGTAAAACCTCATCCTTTTCATTATATTCGGGCCCACCAATATCCATGTCATGGGTGTCATCTACTACAAGGTCAATGTCATTAACATGAGTCTCTAAGTGGTCAATTAGAGTGATGTTAAGGGGAATTTCAAAAGAAAAATTATGACCATTATCATTGTCTTCTAATAATTCTAAATTATTAGGAGCAAAAGACTCACATTGGGAGGGTGGAAGAGTAGAAGCTTCGATAAATCGCTCATTTTCTTCTCGCATTTCTGTAAGCATATCTCCGAGCCTTTTTAAGGAACGGGCTTTAGATGCTTGTTGCTCCAAATAAACTTGAGTAAGCATTGTGAGCTCCTCTGCGTTACGTCTTAAATTTTCTTGGCGAGCTACTTCCTGACATTGGTTGGCCATGAACCTTAGGAAAACCCAAAGCTCCCCCCACTCTTGTAGTAAAGACTCTCACAACTCATGTAAAGAGCCAAATCACGGGACTCGGAATCCATTCCATTAAGAACAACTTGACCCAATTCATATTCATTGTAAATGAATCCAAGAGAAGCAATATGATTAACGTATTCGTCAAATTGGGATAAATAGTCATGAAAGGGTTGATTTTGTTGTAGGAAAGGAAATACAACCATTGGATGGATATGAGGATCGCCTTAAGATAGTTTTACCACCTGAAAAAGGCATTAAAACTACAAAACTACAAGAAAACCGTGAGAAAGATCCCAAGGAACAAGTGTTCCCCGGGATAAAATAAGACAAGATAAAATTCAACAACTAATAACAAACAAAACCGTCTCCCCGGCAACGCTTCCAAAATTTGATAGGCTATCGCACACCTATGCAAAAATAAATACCCTAGACACAAATGATTGTAGTACGTAGGGGTCGAATCCACAGAGAGACGGGAGTTGTTAATTAGTTGTTATGGGGTGAATTTTATCAAGGTTGGTTATCGTATGATTGGTTGGTTGGGATGATGGAAGAAAACAATAATGAAAAAGAAATAGTCTAGGGAGGTCGGGTCACACATGCAAATTATATAAATGCTTAAATTAAACATAGAAGTTGATGAATCGTTAATTGTTTAGGCTTAGAGACACCCACCTCATGATATTAGTGTCAACCATAGACCGGGTCCTAGAAAAACTCTCGTTTAGGACTAGGTCGTCCTACTACACATGCTTAGTCTAATCCGATTCCGTGCCTCTCGATTTATAGAATGAATTAACAAACTTAATCAATGAATAAGGCCTTTAAACAAAGATTAAACGTGATAATACAAACATGTGATAGAAGCAATGAAACGATATTATAACATCCTAGTTTATCATGTTACAAATACTTTTTATGCATGACTCCCTTCATTCCCTAGACAAGGTAGACTACCCTAGCATAATGTAAATGTAAACTAAACTAATGACAATTGGAATGACAAACATAATGAAAATAGGAATATAATTACCTTGAAATAGAAATGGAAATGGAATTGAAGAACTATGCAAATATAAATAACTTGAATATAACTTGAAATGGAAATTGTAATATAAATTGAAATGCTTAAAGGAAATTGTTTATAGTAAATCTAATCTAAACTAAACTAAGAACTAAACTAAGAACATGAAAGTAGTGTAGAAAATACTCAGAAAAATGGTGTGCAAAAGTGTGTTGTTCAACACCATTTATATAAGAATAAGGGAGTAAAATTTGCAAAGGAATCCAAAATGGCATCCTAAGCACACTCTTAATTTTCCTTCAATTCTTGAGTAATTGCCAAGAGAATCCCATGTTGGCCATTAACTCCTTCTTAAACACCCGATTAATTGCACAATTAGAATCCAAAGAGCATCCTAAGATGAGCATCCAAGGCATTCTCCCATCTTCTCTACTTGGGCTTTAACACTTGATTTTATACTTGGGCTCAATGCTTCATTTTTCTACTAACATAAGTTAGTATCATTTTTGCTTGGACCAACACTCCTTATAAATTACCATCCCATGATCAAGCTTGCCTTTACTTAGCCTTGCAAATTCCGATGTTTGCTAAAATGACGGGAAAAAGTTTCCGATCGCTTAGATTCCTACAAAATGTAACAAATACGAGCAATACACCTAGAATGCAATATTAGCTCACAAAAATACTAAATATAGCGCAATAGTCAAATAAATCGAGCTAAAATAGGGGGGGGGGGGGTTAAACTATATATAAAATAGACACATCATGCTCCTTAGGATTAATTTGTGATTAGTTGAACAAGGATTCAGCTGGCCAAGGTGGCAACTGGTGGTTAGCCTGAATGGTGTACTTGTGAGCTGATGAACTTGGACTGATAGTAGACCTTACCTGATCATTATTGTTAGCCTGTTTCTGGTTTACTGGGATTGCTGTGGCGTGGTTTGTGCCTGGTGTCCCTGGTAAGACAATGGTGTGCTTGGTTTGTCCCTGGCCATCCTCTAAAAGATTGCTAGCCTGGTTAACAACTCCTGCTACAACCCCCCCAGTTGAACATGGCTTGACCTCAAGCCTGGATCCTCCTCCTCCTCAGAATCTTCATAGAATGGACTGAGATCACCCACATTGAATGTTCCATGAACTCTATAGTCCCCTGGCAAGTCAATTTTGTAAGCATTTGGACCAATCCTCTCTAAGACCTCAAATGGCCTATCTGCCCTAGGCATAAGCTTGTTCTTTCTTTTTTTGATGGGAACCTTTCTTTCCTTTGGTTTAGCCAGACCAGATCTCCTGCCTCAAACTCGTTCTTCTTTTTAGGCTTCTTGTATTATTTCTTGTACAGCTCATTGGACCTTTCAATTTGTTTTTTCACAGTTTCATGCAGCTTCAGCAGTTGTTCAGCTGTTTTCTTGGCATCAGGATTAGACTCTCCCCTTGGGACAGAAGACAAATCCAAGGGCATAAGTGGATTAACCCCATAGACGAGCTCAAAAGGACTGTGACCAGTAGCAGTAGATAGTGCTCTGTTGAATGCAGATTAAGCTGCAGCTAGCTTTAAATCCCAATTCTTCAAAGTCTTGCTAACTAGACACCTTAGTATCCTTCCCAAAGTTTTGTTAGTGACCTCAGTTTGGCCATCTGTCTGTGGGTGGTGGGAGGTACTGAACAAGAGCTTTATCTCTAGCAGCTTCCATAGGGTCTTCCAGAAGTAACTCATGAACTTGGTATCCCTGTCTGATACAATTGTTTTAGGAATCCCATGGAGTCTCACAATTTCTTTGAGATATAACTCAGCAACACTGACAGCATCCTCAGTTTTCTTACAGGCTATAAAGTGAGCCATCTTACTGAACCTATCCACAACCACGATGATTAAGTCCTTGCCTCTCTGTGTCCTAGGCAGGGCCACAATGTAATCAAGGCTCACATCTTCCCAAGGTTTATCAGGGAAAGGCAGTGGAGTGTAAGGTCCTGCTTGGAAGGAGCTCTTGGCTTTTTGGTATGTAGAGCACCTTCTAAGGACTGCCTGGACATCACCTATCATCCTGGGCCAGTAAAACTGATCCTGTAAGATCTCCAGAGTTTCTGGACCCCAAAATGTCCCCCTAATCCTCCTGAGTGGACCTCTCTGATCAGAAAATCCCTGTAGGATCCCTTTGGTACACACAGCTTGTTACCATGAAATAGAAAACCTTCATGCAGCATATATTTCTTTCCCTGAGCTGGTCCTCCCTATGTGTGAGTAATCCACTCCTTAGAGAAATCAGGATCCTCCTTATACATCTCCTTCATGAACTCAAACCCAAGTACCTTGTTACTCATAACAATCAGCAAAGAGTGTCTCCTAGATAGGGCATCAACTACTATATTTTGCTTTCCTTCCTTGTATTTGCTTGAAAATGTGAAAGCTTACAAGAATTCCACCCATTTAGCATGCCTATGTCTTAGCTTGTGTTGACCATTGATGTATTTCAGAGCCTCATGATCTGAGTGTAGTACAAATGGCTTGGGTTTTAGGTAATGACCCCAATGTGTAAGGGCTCTGATTATGGCATAGAACTCCCTGTCACAAGTGGAGTACCTCAAATTTGCCCCATTTAGTTTCTCACTGAAGTAAGCCACTAGTTTTTGTCCCTGGATTAGGACAACTCCTATTCCAACTCCACTAGCATCACACTCTACCTCAAACAATTGATGAAAATCAGGAAGTTTTAGAATGGGAGTCTCACACATCAACTTCTTGATCTTCTCAAAGGACTGCTGAGCAGCTTTAGTCCATTAGAAATCTCCCTTTTTCATGCACTCAATGATTGGTGCAACAACTGTACTAAAATTCTTGATGAATCTTCTGCAGAAAGATGCTAGACCATGGAATCCCCTTACTTCTGTGATTGTTTGTGGGACTGGCCATGTCTGCATAGCCTTGATCTTCTCCTGATCAACAGATATCCCTCTTCCAGATATAATATATCCTAGAAATGCTACCTCATTGACCATGAAAGTACATTTCTCAAGCTTCCCATACAATTTTTGTTCTCTGAGTATCTTAAAAACTGCTTCCAAATGTAACAGATGTTCAGATGGACTGTAGATGAGTATATCATCAAAGTATACTACAACAAACTTTCCAAGGCAAGGCCTCAGAAATTCAGTCATTAGCCTTATAAAAGTGCTTGGGGCATTAGACAACCCAAATGGCTTGACAAGCCATTCATACAGACCATGCTTGGTATTGAAAGCTGTTTTCCATTCATTACCTTCTCTTATCCTCATCTGATGATATCCTTGCCTGCGATCTATCTTTGAAAAGATCTGAGCCCCACTGAGCTCATCCAACATGTCATCCAACCTTGGAATATGGAACCTGTACTTGACTGTGATATTATTTATAGCTCTGCTATCAGTACACATCCTCCATGTTCTATCTTTCTTAGGTACTAGTAAAGCAGGCACTGCACATGGACTCAATGATTCCATCACAAAGCCCTTTGTCATTAACTCTTCAATCTGATGCTGTAGTTCCTTGGTTGTTGTGGGATCACATCTATAAGCTGGCCTGTTAGGAAGCACAGAACCAGGTATAAGGTCTATGTTATGCTCAATCCCTCTCAGGGGTGGCAATCCACTAGGCAACTCAGCTGGAAAAACCTCCTGGTATTTCTGAATCAGAGGTTCAACCTCTGAAGGCACACCAATACTCTACTCAATGTTGACTTCTTTGGATAACAGAAACATCATAGGCTGCTCTTGCTTTAGCTCCTTAATCATGGCTGCCTCAGATAGAAACAACACTCCATTAACTTCCCTAGGCATGTTAGGGCTTCCATAGCCTCTTTGGTTTGGTGGCAAGGGAGTCAAGGTGACTTTCTTCCCATTGTGCTTGAGACTATAGACATTTTCCTTTTCCTGGTGAGTGGTGTTCCTGTCAAACTCCCATGGCCACCCTAACAGTAGGTGGCAGACATCCATAGGGACCATATCACATAATACTTCATCCTTATACACCTTCCCAATTGAAAAAGGAATAATGCACTGCTTGTCAACTCTTACTTCAGAACCTTTGTTTAACCACCTCAACTTGTATGGACTGGGGGTACTCCTAGGTAGGTAAACTCAGCTTGCTGACCATAATGGTGGAAACTACATTGGTATAGCTACCTCCATCAATGATCAGATTACACACCCTCCCTTGGACAGTGCATCTACTCCTGAATATCATGGTTCTTTGATCAGCTTCTAGAGGAGCTGGTTGAGAGTGCATAACCCTCCATAGGACAAAACTGTGCTCTGTGTTAGGGTGGGCTACAACTTGTTCTTGATCAGTTTCCCCCTCAGCTTCCACTTCTTCTAGGACCAATGTTTCATCTTCCTCATATTCAACTAGTCCTTCCCTTTCCCACTCTTCAATCTCCATAGCTGTGAGAGCCTTTTTAGAAGGACAATCCTTCTTGAAATGGCCAAAGCCTTGGCACTGAAAGCACTTGATCTTATCCCTGGATAGAGGTGGGTTGGTTTTAGGATACATGGGTGCCTTCCCTTTGTCTAATGTGGGTTGGGTAGCTGGTTTAGGTGTCTCAGTGATCTTAACACCAGTATAAGGTTTGAATGTTGGTCTGGTGAGAAATTTGGGTGTTACAGGTTTTGTTTTTCCCAGTTTCTCAACTCTTAAGGCTAGGTTGACTGCCTCATCAAATGACCAAACCTGTTGCATCCTTACCCTGCTAGCTATCTTAGGATCTAAACCCTCAACAAACCTAGCAATCTTTTGCTCAGGTTTCTCAGTAACCTCACATTGCAGGGTTAGCTGTTCAAAGTTCCTAAGGTAGGCCTCAACAGATAGTTGTTCTTGTCTTAACTGAGTCAGCTTAATGAAGATATCCTGGGTATAGTCTTTGGCTATGAATTTCTCCTTTAATTTCTTTTTCAACTTAAGCCAAGACCTGACCGGTTCCTTACCATCTCTAATTCTTTGGTGTTTCATATTTTCATACCAAAGAGATGCATATCCTTTGAGTTTTAAGATGGCAACTTTAAAAGCTTTTCTGTCATCATAATCCTTAAACTCAAAGACTCTGTCAACAGATCTAAGTCAGTCTAACAAATCTTCAGGATTTAAACTACCATGGAAATCAGGAATGTCTACCTTTACATCTTTGTCTTTGGCATCATAGATTCCTTCCTCCATTCTTGAGTCATCTGATTCAGAGATGGCTTCCTCATCATGATGTGGTTGCCTCCTTCCCGCTCCCATTGCCACTACAAAATAAACACGGTAAACTGACGGAAAAAACCCGTCAGTACTATCTCTTTTCCGTGAGGAACAGCCAGTCCTGATGGTTTTTCTGTCAGGATTGAAGCGTTACTAGAAATGGTCACAGAAAACAGATTTCTGACGGTATTTCCGTCACATGGTAGCCTTCTGACGGTTATTCCATCAAAATATCAAATTTAGGCAAGTCAACAAAATGTTGACCAGTGTGACGGAAAAACCGTCAGAAATGAGACATTCCTGACAGAAATTCCGTCAGATAAGTCAACAAATTTGTTGACTTCTGTGACGGTATTTCCATCAGGAGATGCCCCATACTGACGGTTTTCCGTCACGTTGGTCAACAAACTGTTGACTTCTGTGACGGTTTTTCCGTCAGAAGTTACTCAATCCTGACGGTTTTTCCGTCAGGACTTATCTGGGCAGTGGCTGGAAACAGCAGCTTGCTGCCCAGCCACAATGCGGATTTTGCATTGTTTTTACGCACCAAACCTGCAAAAACCAAATACAATCGTCGACCGCCAAGCGGGAATCCATTATTATGTCGACCGCATGAGCGGGAATCAAGAGTAGACAACGAAAGCATCGATAGAAAACCAAACACGATTGGAAGACCGAAGTTATTACATAAAAGCTAAAGGTCAAATTTTTACATGTCTCATAAAATAATGTAATTTACATACCAACTAAACTACTAAAATCCATAATCATAAGTGTCCTAAGGTAGCCTTAACTAAACTACCAATATAAGAACATAGACGACGGTACTAATAATTACCTAGAGGCTCAATAAAGTCACTACCAAAGCCATGCCCGCCATCCTCATTGTCTTCTCTACGGAAAGGGCGGGCGAAACCGGAGCACGAGTAAGGGGGTTGAGATGCGCGCATCTCAGCCATTGCTTGTTTCATTTCTGCCATTTGCTGAACTTGGAGACGGACTGTTTCTTTAGTGGCGCACATTTGTTCCTCAAGACTTTGTCGTGCGGCTCGTTCATTGTTTATTTGGGTGGCAAATTGAGTATACTGGGTAGGAGTGTAAGAGAATGATCGACGAGTACCTTTGTTAGACGGATGTTTATGCCATTGTTCGGCCGCTACATCACCGTTCCCAAAAAATCTTCCACGATTGTCAAAACCATCGACCGCTTTGTAGAACGAACGGTACTCGTCTGGAGCCTCTCCGGGGGGCGTTGGTCGACTCATCTCTTCTCGATAAACGACCTAAAAGAAAAAAAAAATAAGGAAAAAATGATATTATATTTAAAAATGAGGAAAATATAATAAATATTAACATTATGAATTAGAGAAATACAATAAATATTAACTTACGTCGGTCTTAGCAGCTCGAGGATTAACCCACTCCCCTTTCTTGTTTTTATTGGTCTTTGTAAACAACTTGTATGGTGTGGCCGACTCACCATGAAAGTAGCATAAAAACGTAAATTGATTATATTCGGCAATCAATACTTGTAACCAATTTGTGAAAAATAATAAATTTGGAGGGAGTATAATACTTACCAATTCCTTGAAAGCATCGGAGCAACTCTTACGGTCTAGAGTATGAGTGCTTAGTGCTTTCCCGTCCTTAGCACCCGACATTCTATTTGCCTTATTTGTCTTAGAACTTTTGGCAAATTCAGGGTCTTTTTCTTCTCTTTCCTTCATATTCACCCACCAAGAGAGCGGTACCCAATCGGGTTTGTTCTTTAGATACTTGAGTCCATTAATAAGCTTGGTAATCCGCCTCGTGACCTCCTTTTGCCAATCATGCTTAGGGTCATACTCATTATCGATGGACTTCACATGTTTCTATTTCAAAAACAAGTGTTTAATTAGTAATAGAAGATGACTTTAATTAATAAAAATAAAATAAAAATTATTAACGTAAAGTAAATAATAGGTAACTTTTAAATTACCCTAAACCAATTCCACATCTTCAAACGTTGCGCTTGGCTCGCCTCACTCCATTTGGTGAAGTACTCTTCATCTGAAATGTTATTTGTGAACGACCAACTGACATATTTTTTTTATGCACTTGTCATTCCACCTGAAAATTAAAACAAACATATATTGAAAATTTAAATAAAATGATTTGAATGATATATATTTCATAAAGCTAAAAATAAATTTTAGAACACTTACCATTTACCATCTGGTTTGTGTTGTGATAGAATTATCTGCATATTATCCTGTTCCGGATGAAATGTCTCAACACCCTCGTCATCATCATTATCAATCTCATCGTTCTCCTCGTTACGGCGACTTCCCCCACTACTGCTCCCTATCAACTTTCGAATGAAACCTGCCATATACTAATCATAAACAACATAAATTGTCAGTTGAATAAAAATCGTTAGTACAAATTGGAGTGTCATGAACAATATAATAAATAAATAATTAACACCGCAAATTGGTAGTCCAACAAAAATGAAGTGTCATGATTAAAATGCTTCAATTTGATTCAATGATTAAAACTCATACATAAAAATGATTTCATTAAAATTCATACATTAATATAGTAGAATTACAACAACTCCCATCACTCATCACTATCACTATCACTATGAATCAAAAGAGGTTCATCATCATCTAAAAAAAGCATTCCGACTTCTTCCTCTTCTTCCCCATTTTCCTCTATTCTATTTTCTTCAACTTCAACTTCAACTTCATTATCCTCTTCTTCTCCGACATCCCCGTCATATTCCCTTTCACCCATTTCCACAACCACTTCATATTCATCTTCAGTTTCTGACTCTTCCACCAAAATTGGTGAAGATGCGTGATCATTGACAACCACATCCTCTTGGAAGACAATTTCGTCAACAGGAGCATCAACATGCGATCTTGCCTTGATTTTAAAAACCGCGGACCATTGCTGATTACCTTTCTTAGTGGTTGGATAAGGAGCATAACAAACTTGATCGACTTGAAAAGCTGCCACGAATGGGTTATTGTCCACGAAACTTCTTTTTCTCATTTACATCTATAAGTCCGTATGCCTTATGGATATTAAGTCCTAGTTGAGAATTATCAAACCAATCACATTTAAACAATATCACCCTATAAACCCTTTTCTAGGTATAATAACCAAGCTCAATTACTTCATTTAGGGTTCCATAGTAGTCCAAACCTTCTGTAGAATTCACACAAACCCCATTACTTGAGGTAGCTTTCGAAAGATCAACTCCCTCCTTATAAGCTCGAAATTTATAGCCATTGATAGAATATCGTCTCCATGTCTTCACCTTGCTACTAGGACCTAATGCTAGAGCTACTATTAAAGGGTCCTTTAATCTATAAGACTATCAATAAAACAATATGTTAATTAAGGTGTTATATATATATATATATATATATATATATATATATATATATATATATATATATATATATATATATATATATATATATATATTAATAATCTCCATAACTAATGATATGGACAAACAAAATAAATGGATTGGTATATGATAGTATGAGTCAAACGTATTACTTACTTCATTTCGTAACCATTTCGGATAACTTTTGTCATGTTTGCTCCAAACATCATAAGAGTACATGACATCAGGAAATGTGAGTTTGATATGTGTCTCAAATTCCCTATATATAGCAGGAAAATGTTTTAATTATGTATTACCTATAATTTTGATCTAATTTGATAATTAAAAATGTATTGAATAATGACGAAATAATAACTTACTTTTCATAAGGCTTTAACAATTTCCCACAATTCCTTAGCACATAAAAATGAGAATCTTCATACTCTTTCTGACTCAAGTGCCTCTGAATACATTTCCCAGTTGTAGTTCCCATGTCAGCATTGAATAACTCGGGCAATTTTATTGAATCTATGTCGTCATCGGAATTCACACCAACATCTAAATCTTTCGCTTTTGTGTCAATGTGACTTTCAAAATATAGGGAACAGAAATTTGCAATTTCTTCTAACAAAAAAGAATTGCATATAGAACCCTCCACCCGAGCTTTGTTGCCAATCTTTCTTTTTATATGATTAAGAAATCTCTCAAATGGATACATCCATCGATATTGAACAGGTCCTCCAACCTTCGCTTCATAAGGTAAGTGAATTGGCAAATGCTCCATGGAATTGAAGAAAGATGGGGGAAATATCTTCTCTAACTTGTATATTATCTCCGCAATGTTATTCTCTAGACGTTTCATAGAATCAACTCTAATCGTAGAAGTACACAGGTCTCTAAAAAATTGGCTGATCTCAGTTATTTCATTCCAAGAATTAGTTGGGAGCAACTCTCTCAAGGCAACAGGGAGTAGCCGTTCCATAAAGACATGACAGTCATGACTTTTCATGGAATGCAACACCTTATTTTTATGGTCAACACACCGACTCAAATCTGAAGCATAACCATCCGGGAATTTCAATTTAGCAACCCATTCACATAGAGCCTTTTTCTCCGCAATTTCTAAAACAAACCTAGATGATATTGGCCGTTTATAACAAAGTTCATTAAAGTCTAGTTTTTCCTTAGGGCCAAATTTAGTTTTACCTGGTATATCCATCATCGTGTTGATAAGTTGTTCGAAAAAGTTTTTCTCAATGTGCATAACGTCTAGGTTGTGTCGAATTAACAACGTTTTCCAGTAAGGAAGTTCCCAAAGTATGCTTTGTTTCCACCAACCTTCAGTCTTGTCTTTCAATATTTTCAATTCTTGATCAGAAGCATCAACTATTTTTGGCAAATCCTTAACGGAATCACACACTTCATCACCTGTTAATTTCGACGCGGCTATGCGATTCTCAGTTTTTCTGTTCTTTAGAAAATGCTTACAATTGTTGCATAAAGGATGATCAGGTCTTAAGAACTCACGGTGACAATCGAACCAACAAACCTTTTTGCTATTTTTAAGCCAAAAAGATCTATGTTCTTTTTCTTGACAATAAGGACAAGCACGATACCCACTTGTGGACCAACCGGAAAGCATGCCATATGCCGGGAAATCATTGATCGTCCACATTAATGCAGCCTTTAATTGGAAATTTTGTTTCTTAGAAACATCGTAAGTGTACACGCCGGTTTCCCAAAGTTCTTTCAACTCTTTAATCAACAGTTGCGGTACACATCCAAATTTGTCTTAGGGTTCTTAGGACTGGAACGAGCGAGAGATAAGAACATAAATTGTCGCTTCATACATAACCAAGGAGGTAAGTTGTATGGAGTGACAATCACAGGCCAACATGAGTAATTCCTCCCAAATTGCCCGTAAGGAATAAATCCATCTGTACACAAACCAAGCCGAACATTGCGAGGCTCACTTGCAAATTCTGGATGCTCTCTATCAAAATGTTTCCACGCTTCTCCATCACTTGGGTGTGCCATTGTCCCCCTTTCTCTTAATCGAGAGTTTCTATGATGCCAACTCATCTCACCTGCTATCTGCTTGGTTGCATATAATCGTTGTAACCTTGGCGCAATCGGGAAATAAGTTAACGGTGTACAAGGAATTCGCCTCCCACTTGAATTTTTTGTACTTTTATACCGAGATGCATGACACTTTGTACATTCCTCAAGATTAGCAGTTTTCTCCCAAAAAAGTATGCATCCAGTAGGACATGCATCAATCTTCTGGTGGGGTAGTTGGAGTCCCTTAAGCACATTCTTAATCTCATTAAAATTGCGCGCCATGTCATTATTCTTTGGAATAATGTCACCTACGAACGACACAAACCCATTCGCGCATCTAAGAGATATGTTATTCTCACATTTGAGTGTTACCAACCTAGCTGCCGCTTGCAACAAACTCATATTACTTCCCTCATACACTGGTTGTTTGGCTTTTTCTAGCATTTTATAGAAGGAAGAAACTTGGGGGTGTGGGGTTTCATAACGCACTTCTTCATCGCTAAGGTCGTCGGGATTCAGTTGCTCCTCCAATATTTGTTCAATATCATCACGTAATGCATTTTCCACGAGCTCACGGTAAGGATTTTCACTAACTACGATACTACTTGAACTTCCTTCGGTAGGCATTTCCTCACCGTGATACGTCCATACATAGTAATTATCGGCAAAACCATTCGACTAAAGATGATCTTCAACTACTTTTTTCCCTTTAAAAGCTCTGTTATTGCATTTCTTACACGGACATCTTATTTCACCAAAATTCTTATACATACTACTTTGTTCCACGAAGTTAATAAACTCTTTCACCCCCTTTGCAAATTCACGCTTCGGTTTCTTTTTTTCGTCTAATCTTTCTTACATCCATTGTCGTTCTAATTTTTTCATGTTTATATATATCTACAATTCAATTTGTTTGTATATATGTCATAAAAACACAATAACAACCAAAAATAATACTCAATAAACATTATCACCAACAAATAACTATTGTCAACAAGTAGTCTTTTTTTTTTTTTGAATTGGGTCCTTATCACTCCAACCTAAACCCATCAATGTACGTTTCAAGTCACTAGCAAACACACACTTGTGATTTATTAATGAGGAAAAAATTCGGCACCAATTCCCCTTAGTTCTCCAAATACACAATGTAGAATAAATAATTACTCCACATATGCATTCAGAGAACATTAAAGGAATTGTCACCGAGCTCTTTCCTCATTAACAAATCACAAATACGTGTTTACTACCTAAATGACTTGAAACGTACAAAGACAATCCCAAAACGGGGACTATTCAAAAATTACTCCTAATGAGTAATTTTTGAACGGGTACTAAGTCAATGTGAACATTAATTTCAATAATATTAAAAACAAAACATACAATGACTACTTTCTTAATAATGTTAATTAACAAAAACTAAGTAACATGACTAATTTTTCATTTTAAATATCTAATCTAATTAACATTAATTCAAATTATCATTTTAAAAACATTAACATTACACAAAATTTAACAATTCACAAAACTACTACTAACTATTGCTAATTAAGCTAATTAAGCTACTACTAACTACTACACAAAATTTAACAATTCACAAAAAACTACAACAAAATGGCTTCTATCCTAATTCAACATGCATCAACACCAACTAATAATAATTACGATAATTAAAATAATTAAACAAAAAAATTAATTAAAAAGAGATTAAAAATACCTAATTAATTTTACTAATAAGTAAAAAAGAAGGATGAGAAAGAAGGTGGAGGGGTGGATGGAACCAAGCGGCGGTGACCGCGATGGTGGACGGCGCGGCGGTGGCGGCGTGGCGTTAACCTATACAAATAATATAAATAAAGACAAGAAAAGGAAAAAGGAAAAGGAAAAGAAAAAACAAGAGATAAATGACAAACCTGGGGTGGTGGTGGTGGTCGGCGGCAGGAGAGAGTGGTGGTGGTGTGGTGGTGGTGGTCGGCGGATTTGGGGAGAATAAAGTAAAAAATCGATTTGGGGGAGAAAGTAAAATGACGATGAGAATGCTGTCGCGGTATTTAAAAGAGTCCTGACGGAAATACCATCAGGATTCCGCTTTTTTGGAGACTACTGATGGAATTTCCGTCAGATAAGTCAAACTTTTGTTTGACTTATCTGACGGAAATTCCGTCAGAACTCTCCAAAAAAGCGGAATCCTGACGGTACTTCCGTCAGGAATTTTCTATCAATTATTGCTGGTTGGGCAATAATTGAGGGGAAATAGATTGACGGAATTTCCGTCACAAGGGGCATAATTCCTGACGGCTTTTCCGTCAAAATAAAATGGCGCCTTTGGTTTTTTAACGCGCCAGTATAGTATGACGTACTGTGACGGATATTCCGTCACTATCACACCTCTGACGGATTTTCCGTCACAAATCCGTCAATATTTTTAGATAACTGACGGACTTCAAATTCCGTCACATATACCGTCAGTTTTCCGCGTTTTTTTTGTAGTGTGCAATCCCTCTTCCCCTTCCTCTTTCTCTGAAAGGTGGTGGTTGCCTTCTTGGGTCATGGTTTGGAAATCTCTCCATGACAGTATGGACAGCATTGAGCAAGGTATCCACATTTCCTGCAAAGTTCTCTATTCTGGTCGCAATACCAACAAATCTCTCTTCACTCATTGGGTTGTTTTTTTGTAGTTTTGATGTAGTTGGGAAAATGAACTCACTTTTCTCTCACTCAGGACTAACACAAGGCAGGATTGTGTTATAACCTAAGTTCTGATAACCAGAATTTTCAGTGTAAGCTATGGGGACAGACACTTTTTTGAACAAACCCTGAAACAGACAAGGAGCAATTCTCAGGGAATGCAATAAACTTGAGGAATTTTGTAAAACTAGTAAATGGACTTGAAAAATTATGAAACTTGGTGACAATTTAGTTAAAGTGGTAAACTTAAACTGTGCCAAATCTCAGAATTTTACACACAATCGAAGTATTTTTAATAAATAGAAAATCAGACTGACATAGTTTGATTTTTAGGTAGTTTTTCTGAGTTGGATTGAATGACTCTTTTTGTGACCTAGTAACCAGGATATAATTATAAAATTCACCCTCAAGCAAACACAAAGGTTAAACTTAATAATTTAGGGAGCCTGGAATGAATTTACTCAAGCAAGCACAAATCAAACTCACAACAGACAGACAATGCACTTAGGACAGTTCAAGCAAGCACAAACCTGTCTAAGTAACACCACAAATCCTTAATCACCTTCTAAGAAAGCACAAGAATATATTAAGTCTAACTTATAACTAAGACTCGGCAAAGTGAATAAGATTTGCAAATTTTTGAGAGAAATCTCAAGGTTTTCATTAATCAAAGTCTGAGTAAAACAGACCGGGGAATGGTCCTTATATAGGCCTTCCTGTGAAGTTTCAGTAAATGTAAAACCCTAGATAACTCCATCTAAGGGCCAAGATTAAACTTAGGAAGCAAACAGGAGTAGTGGAATTATTTTACAATGGATACAAAAGAAATTAAGGCAAACTGAACAAGAACAAAAGAGCTGCAGGTTGATAGTGACATGTTGTCCTTGGCTGTTGTAATTCTTTGGCTGGTTGTTGAAGGTCAAATGGCCTTGGTTTAGGCATCTTTTGTGGCTCAAGGCTCTATCTAATGAATGCTGAAATAGGCCAAGAGTTCTTTTGATGAGAATTTTCCCTTGTTTGGCAAAAAATTTACAACTTTGCTTTATTTGAATTTACCCTCCTGCAACTAGCTTTTCAGTCTGATTTTTTGTGCAATGCTTTAGTAATTTGGCCTGGCTCCTTAGGATTAATTTGTGATTAGTTGAACAAGGATTCAACTGGCCAAGGTGGCAGCTGGTGGTTAGCTTGAATGGTGTACTTGTGAGCTGATGAACTTGGACTGATAGTAGACCTTACCTGATCATTGTTGTTAGCCTGATTCTGGTTTGCTAAGGTCTGGTTTGTGCCTGGTGTCCCTGGCAAGACAAGGGTGTGCTTGGTTTGTCCCTGACCATCCTCTAAAAGATTGCTAGCCTGGTTAACAGCTCCTGCTGCAATAAGACAAATCTGTTGGAGTTAGTGTCCTCCATAATAGTGCGTACACAAATTAAATCTCATTACAAGAATATAATAGGGATACTTATATTTATGTAATCCATGTCAGTTGATTAACGTAAATCAATAATGGTTGGCTGACTAAAGTTTGACGTTATTGTCGTATGACGGTGGTGATCAACTGATCCCTTTCGGTCACACCTAAAGGAACGAGCCCCAATACAAATCTAATTAATTGTATGTGATACAGTTTAATTAGTCCGTTGAATCATGACTATTGGGCCCAGAATTACCCTGCCCAGTTAGATATGAGTCAGGCAATACCCAAAGCCAAGCCTGAATAAAAGTCATCCTACAAAGCATTAGAACGCCTGAGCAGGCACCAACCAGGAGGGAAAGACAGGACATACATCTATTATGCCTGGCCTGAAGGGATGTCTCATCAGCCACAAAGTCAACAACATCAGGACAAGGCAGGCAACAATTAAAGCACGGTCAAGACTTAGGAAAACAGTTCCTACAATCAAGGAAGACCCATTTAACATTTCACATAAAGAGCATAGAAGATTTGACTAAGCAAGAATAACGACTGGAAGATTATAAGAGTCAACCAACCATCCCCGGATAAATAGGGCACGAGTCCTATTTATCAGGAAACCCTAAAGCACCCTGAAGAGACCGTTGCAAGGCTACTATAAATAGAAGAAGAAGAAAAAGAGAAGAGGATCACTTGCTTACACACTTACTTACTCTCACTTTACTTTCATACTTGTATTCAACACAATATTTAACATTGCTACTAAGCAGCCGTACTATATATTTCGCCTGACATACATATTCCCTGTCAGGGTATCAAAAGTCATAGTAATAATCCCTCCTGGCTTGGTGCCCGTGGGTTTTTCCCTTATTCCCAGGGTTTTTCCACGTATAAATCTCTGTGTCTTACTTTTGCATTTATTCCTTTATTCATTCCATCATACTAGTCAGGCTATTTGTTTTGAGTTAGATTACCCTGCAAATTCTTCCCTGGTAGGACATTATCTCTGTGAGAGTTCCTGCTAAAACAATTGGCGCCCACCGTGGGGCATCTAGCTCAAAAATAATCAAAACTTAAATCCAAACAACACAAAAACAATTCGAAAAAATGACTAGAGATAGCATTGAACAACAACTGGCTGCTGCCTAACAACAACTGTTGGAGATGGAATAATTGAAACAAAAAATGGCCCAGGCTGAAGCTGAAGTCATGAAACTAAAGGAATCAGAATCTAGTCTGAAGCAAAGATTAGAAGACAAAGCCTCAGGGTCAAAGTTAAAGATCCAGCCTGGCACGCCATTCTCCTCAATCATCAGGACCATTGATTTCTCCAACTTTGGTACTCCAACTTCATTAAAATCCAAAGCAGGAGAAGGTGATACAGACTCAGAAGATATTCCAAATGAAGAAGCTGTACCATATCAAACCAACACAATATTAATGATGGCCATGCTCCAGGAAATCCAGAAACTCCATGAGAAATTTGAGAAGATCCCTGGAGTACCTACACCCATTGAAGAAGCCAATCCAGAAAGCTATGCTGACTCACCCTTCGTGGATGAGATAACAAAGATAGATCTACCAAAGAAGTTTGTGGTGCCATCAATGAGAGTCTATGATGGAACTACAGACCCACAAAACCATGTAGCCTACTACAAACAAAGAATGTTAGCAGCCTCAATACCTAGTGAACTACGAAAAGTATGTATGTGCAAGGGATTTGGAACACCCTGAATGGGCCTGCCCTACAATGGTACATAAATCTACCAAATGGAAGCATAAAGTCCTTTGCTAATCTGATAAACTCCTTCAACCACCAATTCGCCAGCAGCAGGGAACTTGAAAAGAGATCCAGTGACCTGTACAGGATCAAGCAAAAGCCTGGCGAATCAATCAGAGCATTCATGACCAGATTCAACAAGGAAAAAGTATCAATTCCCAGATGTGACATTGGAACAGCCGTGGAAGCTTTTAGGCAAGGGCTACCATTGGACAACGATTTCTATGATGAAATGACTATGAAGCCTTGCATGACCTTTGAAGACGTCCATGCATTAGCCCTTAGCTAAATCAGGCTGGAAGACGATAAAAGTTTTAAAGCAGATACCACTGATAACAATTCAGGATATGACAGATCCAACAGGAAAAGTTCCAATCACAGAGGAAGCAGTTCTAGGCCATTCCCTTATACCAGGCTTGACAGATCAGAAGTCAACTATGCACATGAGCAACGAGGTAACTCCTATACTCATCCCCTATTCAGAATATAACTTCTCTGTTGACACTGCAGGATTGATCAAAAGGCTTGACAACATGGGATACATTGTCAAGTGGTCAAAAAGACAGATAACCCTAACTCAAGGAAAGACACAACAAGATGGTGTGAGTTTCACATGGAGATAAGACACACAACAGAGGAATGCCTGGGACTACACATGCAATGGCTTATCTGTTAAAGAAAGGCTACCTGAAAGATCTAATGCCATCAAAGAGCAGGGAAGACAACGGAACAAGAAAGGAGCAGGAAAGACCACAACGTGACCTGCCTCCAGTACCACCCATCTATGAAGTCAAGTTCATCAATGGAGGATCTGAAATCTGTGGCCTCACCAACTCTGCTGCAAAGAAAATAGCCAGGGAGTCAAAAATGAAATTTCCTTTTAAACATAGAAATTTACCTCAGATTACTTTTGATGATACTGACATGCAGGGAATCTCTGATGTCCATCATGACGGCCTGGTCATTACCATGCAAATAGGAACCGCACGTGTCCTCATAGTTTTAGTAGATGGTGGCAGCTCAGTCAACCTAATTATGCTTGACGTCTTGAAAACAATGAAGATTGATGAAAGCCAGATCATAAAGAAATCAAATGTCCTGGTAGGATTCTGATACGTCGTCAGGTACCAAAAATAAATACCTAGCTACTACTAACAGAAGTCAGCGGTAAGTAGGGTCGATATCCACAGGGAGGCGGTCACTATCTACTTGTCTATTCGGTCTGTCTAAGTCACAAGTTGGGGGTTTTGAGTTGTTTGACTCAACTAAATTAGATAAAACAAGAGAAATAGAAATGAGAGGAATTAACAAGCAAGGGAGAGAGGACTAGGATTTCGGGTCATCAATGAACGTCAGTCAATCGCAGTTAAGGTCACAGATCAGTCGATGTGTCGGTCTAAGGGGCAATGAATATCTCCTTTCGGTCTCAATTCGCCCTAAAATGCTATTAGCTTAACTTTCGCCCTCACTAAAGCATCCTATTGTTCACTGAGGGTCTCACCCCTTCCAACCTTTCGGTCTAGGTCAAGGCTTACCAAAATTAAAAGGCTAATTGCATCGATTCAATCAGCTAGATACAATTAAGGGCACTGATTAACAACAAAGACTAAAACAACAACGACCAATCTATAAACTAATTAGCAATTAACATTCATCTATTGAATCACCTAATCCTAGCAGAGAAATTAGCTAGACATAATAAAAGTAAGAACAAAAGCAAAGGGGAAAGAAATAAACATTAAATAAAATGAGAGAAAAGGGAAAAGAGAATGTTACAGTGGAAGAGATCCAGAAAATAGAGAGAAAATAATATCCAGTAGTAAAAGAGTTGACAAGAGAGAGAAGAGAGTTCTAAATGACGTCTCCCCTTCCTATTTATAAGAAAAATAGGATTTTATTTAACCTAATGACGGATTAAAGCTTAAAAAGCCCGATCCCATAAGAGAAACCACTCGACCGAGTACTTTTTTTTTTTGGTTGAATGTGAGCTTGTTTCATTACTTAAAACATTTCAATGATGATTACATAGTTCCATACAATCCAATTTTCTGACTACTTTCAAAGCCTATTACTTATACAATAAGATCAAGTTTTTGCAGCCAAATTCGATCTTGCATTCTAACACTCCTGCAATCTTCACTCGTATCCTAGCATAAACCAGTCTTTTAATTTCCTGCACCACCCTCTTAGGACATTTAAGACAATTATCCATCCTGCAAGAATTCTTTTCAATCCATACACAATACCAGAAAGCTGCCAAAGTCATCCTGCACACTCTCTGTTGTAACATCGAAAGTCCCATACACTGAGGATCAATCTGAATATGCAACCAATATTCCAACTGTTCCTTAATCTGCTCACTGTATTTGCACCTACTAAATAGGTGCTCATGTGTTTCAATCCCATTTTCACACAACACACATTGATTGCTGTCACTGATCTGCAATCTGAACAGCTTCTCACGTGTGTTAAGAGCCTCTTGCTTAATCAACCAGCAAATAATAGAATGCTTAGGGACACACCATGTATCCCAGACATCCTTATACCAACCAACAGAGGGGTGTCCTCCCTGCAACAAACCATACCCAGACTTAATGATGTAACCCTTAGGATCATGAATCCAATGGTTATTCACATACCCACTGGAAATCAGACCCTTGACCTTACAAATATTCCTCCATTTCCAATTGGAATCAGCAGGAGGAACATAGTTATACCAGTCCTGATCTTTTAAATATATATGATGCACCCATTGAACCCATAACCTGTCAGCATTAGTATACAACCAGTTCACCAATTTTCCTACACTTGCAATATTCCAATTTTCAGCTTTTATGACACCCAAACCTCCTTCTTCCTTCCTACAACAGAACCTATCCCAGGCAATCAAGGGGGCCCTCTGATATTCAGACCCATCATCCCAAAAATAACTCCTGCAGATGGCCTCAATTCTCCTTACCACAGCCTTTGGGATCAAAAAAATGGAACCCCAATAATTATGTAAAGTATTCAAAACAGAGTTAACTAGAGTTAGTCTTCCTACATAGCTCAATTTTCTAGCCCCAATGCTCCTAATTCTGGCCACAACTCTTTCCATCAATATGTTACAGTCCATTTTTGTTAACCTCCCTGCCTGAATAGGAATCCCCAAGTACTTAAAAGGGAGATCACCTTCCTTAAAGCAAGAAATTTGAAGAATATAAAGCTTAAACCACTCGATCGAATAGAAAATCTACTCGATCGAGTAAATCCTAAAATGCAACTACTCGATCGAGTAGAAAAAGGACTCGATCGAACATAATTGTACTCGATCGAGTACTTTCCAGCGCACAATTTTCTGCTTTGCGCACTAAACTTCAAACGGCTGCCATTTCTTCGTTACTTGGGAAAACATGGCGATTCCGGTGGCGTTGGAAAGCTAAGAGGACAAAGCTTTCATCTACAATTGGAATCACCTGAATATCATTTGTAGAACTCGAGATATGGCTCTTCAAAGTAGGCACTAGCAATTTGAAGTTCTTCCTTTGCTCGCCTAGCTATCTTTCTTCTTTGCGCATCTCAAAATAGCTACATTTCCGCTCCAAATTCACTCTTCCTCCAAATGCATGCTAAACGGACGGTAAAAGGCTTGATTTCACTACTTTCTGGTTCATTCCTGCAAATAAGACAAAACAAACCAAAGTAGCATATTCAAGGCATTTCGTAGCATAAAACTACGATAATAGCATACAAATACGTGCATAAAAAGGCCTAAAAGGACTATATAAAATGCACGTATCAGATTCAGTGGTGAAACAAAGAACACTAGGAGAAATCTACCTGCCAACATACGTTGAAGGAGTCTCCTCATATGAGAGATTTGGATTCCTGGATTGCCTGTCATCCTACAATGCCATCCTAGGCAGACTTTGGATCCATAATGTCCGAGCTATCCCTTCAATGTATCACCAATGCGTCAAAATACCAACAGAGTGGGGAATAGCAACCATCAAAGGTGAACAAAAATCTGCCCAGGAATGTTACACTGAATCATTAAAACCTTCCAAGGCAGGTAAGTCTCTCGTCTAGCAATTACAGTACCCTGTCAGAAGCACTTATGTGGCAGAAACCAAAATGGAGACAGATCAGGTAATTTTAGACCCTGAGTATCCTGACAAGTATGTACTGGTAGGATCTGATGTCCCTGACAATATCAGACCAGAACTAGTAAGTTTTCTTAAGAATAAATTTTCATGCTTTGCCTGGTTCCACTTTGATATGACTGGTATAGATGCCAATATTATTACCCACAAACTTAATATTGACAAATCGTTTAAGCCTGTGCAACAGAAAAGGAGGAAGTTTGCCCCTGAACGCAACTCTATCAGTAATGAAGAGGTGGACAGACTTCTAGATATGGGAATCATCAGAGAAGTAATGTACCCTGAATGGCTAGCAAATGTGGTTGTGGTACAAAAGAAAAATGCAAAGTGGAGAGTTTGTGTAGACTACACAGACCTAAACAAAGCCTGCCCAAAGGATCCATTCCCACTTCCTCATATTGATGCCATGATAGATGCTACAGCAAGGCACGAGCTATTAACATTTATTGATGTTTCAAGTGGATTCAGCCAGAACAAGATGCACCTAGCTGACCAGGAAAACACTACATTCATCACGGAAAGGGGCATATATTGTTACACAGCCATGCCTTTTGGCCTGAAGAATGCAGGGGGCAACCTACCAACGCCTAGTCAACATGATGTTCAAAGATCAAATAGGTGACACAATGGAGGTCTACATTGATGATATGGTGGTTAAATCAAAGAAGGCTGAAAATCATGTAAAAGATTTAGAAGTAGCCTTCAAGATCCTGGAAGAATTCAATATGAAGCTCAACCCTTCCAAATGCCACTTTGGAGTCTCGTCAGGCAAATTCCTTGGATACATGGTGACAAAAAGAGGGATTAAAGTCAGCCCAGAACAGATAAAAGCCATCTTGGAATTAGAATCTCCCAAATCAGTTAAAGATATCCAAAGATTAACAGGAAGAGTTGCAGCCCTGAACAGATTCATATCCAGGTCATCTGAAAGATGCAGATCCTTCTATGACCTCCTCAGGAAGAACAAATCATTCAAATAGATGCCTGAACACGAAGCTGCCTTCCAAGATTTAAAAACCTACCTGGCTACTCCTCCACTGCTGGCTAAACCTAACAAAGGAGAACACCTGACGGTTTACTTATCAGTCACTGAAACAGCAGTAAGTGGAGTCCTAACCAAAGAGGTTGAAGGCCAACAACACCCTATCTACTATATAAGTAAAAGTCTCCTGGATGCAGAAACAAGGTATGGACTACTTGAAAGATATGTACTTGCTTTAATTATATCCTGTACTAAACTTAGACCTTACTTTGAGATTCACCCAATAATTATCAGGACCAACCTACCTATCAAATCTGTCCTGAGAAAACCTGAACTTTCAGGCAGAATGGCAAAATGGTCAGTACAACTAAGTACTTATGACATAACTTTTGAACCTAGGACAACCATTAAATCTCAGGCATTAGCAGACTTTGTGGCTAAATTTAGTCCCAACCTAGAACCTGACCTCATAAAAGAGGTCAACCATCTAGACACCCATAAATTAGGCCAGGAATGGACCTTACCCGTAGATGGAGCAACAAATATGAGAGGAACTGGCCTAGGACTAGTACTAAAATCACCACAGGGAGACCTAATTGCTCAAGCTATTAGTTGTGAGTTCAAAGCAACAAACAATGAAGCTGAATATGAAGCCCTGATAGCTGGACTCAAGGTATGTATAGATATTGGTGTGAAAAATCTCAAGGTAAAAACTGACTCCCTTTTAATTTCCAATCAAGTCAAAGGAACATATGCTGCAAAGGATTACAAAATGATTCTTTATTTAGACTACGTCAAAAACCTTTGCAAACAGTTCAGTTCATTTGACATTGATCAAATACCAAGAGACTTAAATACTCAGGCTGATGCCCTAGCCAGCCTTGGATCAAATTTCAGCCCAACTGTGTTTGATAAAATACCTATTGTTCATCTATTAGAACCAACCATTAAAAAGCCTGACCAAACTTATCCCATCAATGAGGACATAGACTCTTGGACCAAACCATACTATAATTGGTTCTTACAGGGGACACTACCTAAAGACAGGCATGAAGCAAGGGCCCTTAGAATTAAAGCTTCCACCTATACTATTATAAATAACATATTGTTAAAAAAGTCTTAGGCTGGACCTTATCTGTGATGCCTGGAACCTCATGAAGCTAAACAGGTTATTGAGGACATACATGACGGATATTGTGGAAATCACAAAGGTGGCAGAAGCCTGGCAAGCAAAGTTCTAAGGACAGGCTACTTCTGGCCAACCCTTAGAGCTGATTGCATAGCTTACAGCTCCAAATATGAAGCCTGCCAACTCCATTCTCCATACATTCACCAACCATCAGAGCTAATACACTCCATCTCAGCTCCCTGGTCGTTTATGAAGTGGGGAATGGACATTGTAGGCAAACTACCCCAAGCTCCTAGACAAAAAATCTTTATGTTAGCCATGACCGACTACTTTTCAAAATGGATAGAGGCAGACTCATACATGCAAGTCAAAGAGAAGGATGCCATATCATTTATCAAACGCAATATAATATGTAGATATGGCATCCCCTCAGAAATAGTTTGTGACAATGGTACTCAGTTCGTGGGAAAAAGGACAATGGCTTTTTGTGCATAATGGAATATCAACCTGGTAACCTCAACGCCAGGCTACCCAAAAGCCAATGGCCAGGCAGAATCCAGCAACAAAGTAGTAATTAGCTGCCTGAAGAAAAAACTATAGAGAAGAAAAGGCAGATGGGCTGAAGAACTCCCTTTAGTCCTCTGGGCTGACAGGACCACACCCAAGACATCCACAGGCCAGACCCCTTACTCCCTGGTCTATGGTTGTGAAGCAGTAATTCCAGCAGAAATCCATGTACCAACCACCAGAAGTAGCCTGAACACTATAGAAGAAAACATGCCACTACTGCAAGATAGCCTGACCCTGGCTGAAGAATTAAGAGATGCAGCCAAGACCAGAATAGCTTCCTACCAGCAAACAGTAGCCAGAAGCTACAACAAAAATATAAACATAAGGTTTTCAAAGAAGGAGACCTGGTCCTACGGAAAGTCTTCCCAAATACCAAGGACAAAAATGCTGGCAATCTAGCTCCTGCATGGAAAGGACCTTACCTGATTGATTCAATACTAGGACATGGAGCCTACAGGCTACAAACCCTAGACGGAGAAATGATCCCCAGATCTTGGAACATTTTCCACCTAAAACTATTCCATGTATAAAACTGATATCCTATAATCCAAATCATGGAAGGCCATTAACTCTGTCTCTTGCCTGGCAAAAATTTTATATGGAAAACTCCTGAATAAAATCATGCGACCTTAACATGCTATGTTTTTCTGCTAACTATCATCTTGCCTGAAAATCTATTTGCTTTATTTAAGTACAAATTCTACCATGTCTACCTATTATATCCTTGCTATATTGAATCCTGAAAACTTGTTTTACGCCTTTGTTCCCTATATTATATAGATCATTACACACAGGCTCAAATAAATGTTCAGGATTGAGGGCCACTCCACTCAACCTGAATAGCATCTTAGAAATGCTTCACAAAACTTGGCACCTGCCTGACCCAAAAAAAACATATACAAAAAACTGAGCTCAGTACAAAAAATAAAAAGACAAGTATGATGGTGGAAAAGACCAGACCACTTGTCTTAAAGCCCTCTTGACAGGCTGAGGGCTATAAGCCCTCCTGACTCGCAACCACCCCTCTTACCCAGAAAAGCCCTCCTAACAGGCAAAAAGCCATGATTTCCTAAAAAGGATTGAGGGCCATAAGCCCTCCGACAGGCATTTCCCTAACAAAATACTTTGAACTACATTATTACAGGTACCAAACCAAGATATTCAAAGGAACAGGAAAACGCCTTCAAATTGCATCAAAATAAAGAAAACAGATCCAAAGTTGCCCAGGGAACATCCCTCCTGGGCAGGACAAAATACCAGCATTATCTAAAATTGTTTGTCCAGGGAACATCCCTCCCTGGATGGGCAAAAAAAACAGCTACTCTAAAAACTAAGTTAATTAGCCTGCCTTGGAAGCAGTAGCAGAACTAATACCCTCATCAGTTGGCTCCTCCTCCTCTTCATCATCAGGCTCACCGCTTTTTTCCTTGGATGGGGGAGAGTCAACCTCATCATCAGCATGCAATTTGCAGAGGTTAGGATAAGTAGCGTTGAGGTCAGCCATCTCCTGATCAGGGTTCCAGTATGACCTGACTTCAATAGGCTCCTTCATGGCATCTACACGATCCTTGCCAAAGAAATACAATGCAACTGTGGGAAATATCGGTATACTTCATCAAGAAATTCGGATTATAACGAAATTATAATTATGAAATTGCTAGTCATAAACGAAATTGCATAAACAAAAAGAGTAGAGATTAGAATCAACCTTTGGTCCTAGCAATTTGGTCTAAGAACAAATATCGAGATCGATATTCTCCTAATCGTTGCACCCAAAATGCTTTGAGAAATGCCCTTCTTTTGCTAGAAAAGAACCCTAATTTCACTAATTATATTCTGGTTTTGATGAGAGGTTTTTGTGGAAAAATCAAGTGAGAAAAATAATCTCCCTCAATCTCCTTATAACCGTCCAACAAGAGGAGAAAAGAGAGGAATATTTTTTCTTCTCTTTTTTTTATTCCAAACCGAGAATACCAAAAATAAGGAGAGAATATCTTCTTATTTTAGGTAGTTATTAAAATGTATAAAATGTGTATATTTATCAATTGTAAATTATGTCAACACGTATTTAATAAGTCCACACACAATAGTTTGTAGTCGATTTATTAATACCGGTCTGTCAACATTTATTATGACAATTACGTATAATATATATACATTAAATATAAATATCGCATATTTATAATTTGCTAATTAAATATAACCGTTTACGTTTAATTACGAATTAACATCTTAATTCGTTTAAGCTAACATTATATACATTAATTAAATATAACAGTTTATATTCAAATTTTACGAATTAACAATTAATTCATCTCAGCTAATATTATTTAATTGTATTAAATAACCGTCTCATCATCACATTGACTAACCTTTTAGTCAAATACATGGACTAACCGTTTAGTCATGTAAGGCATCAATGTGATTATATTTTCATATAATCACATCTCTCAAACACATCCTTTAGACGTGACTTTTAGGGACCAGTTGATCACCGCCATCAGTATGATAATAACGTCAAACTTCTAGCAAGCCAACCGTCATTAATAAACGTTAATCAACTGATAAAATACTAAGTATACCCTGTGAACCTATAAGAGATTTATATACGTTATCACACTAACTGTGGAGGACACAAGCTCCAACAAACTCCCAATTGTCCTCTGATGCCCGTCGTTGTGTGAACCAAAGATAAAATTTATAATACCTATTAAAACTAACAGAAGCTAGTGGTAACAGGGTCGAACCACAGGGAGGCGATGCAATTATTAATTGTCTAATTTTAAGTCCAAGGTAACAAATGTGGGGATTGAGTTGATTTGGTCTATAGCTAAAGGCAATAAAAGATGATAAACTAAACTAATTGATGAAAACAGATATTAAAAGGGTGCTAAGATAGTCGGTTCACTATAGTTTCAGCGACAGTATACTAGGTAGGTCTAAAACAAACACGTGAGACGGGAAAATAAGAGGTCCTCTCGGTCCACTCTCACAGGTAGCATCTTTCGATCTCGCTACAGGTCCCTAATATCACTAATACTAACTTTCGTCCTGAAAAGTGACTAAAAAGGCTAAACTAACTTATCTTTCGATCTCGTTAATCTAGTCGTCTTAATTAGGTAGGCTATCTCCCTTCCCTATCTTTCGATCTTTATTGGGTCGGTCAAATCCTAAACATTCAACTAGTCGCGTGCACTCGATTCGTCGAACAAATAAATTAAATTAATTAAAACGAAGGTAATCTCACGAGGCCAGTCGATCGACCAGGGGACCCAGTCGATCGACCATGGCGCGATTTAGGTAGTGCTATTCTAATGCCGCCTACGCTACAGATTCCCTACATCCTAGCACAGGGTATTTAGCTACTCATGACTATGATGAAAACAACAATAAGATTAAGAATTAATACTACTGAATTCATGCTTGAAATAATTAAACTAACAAATAACATAAAGTGATAAATTGGCTTCGGGAGATTAATCTAGCAATTCTACACTACGAAAGAAAGCAAACAAACTGAATGTTAAAACAGATGAATACCGTGTAGAGGATTTGCAGAATAAAGATCAAACCGAATGCGAAACGAAACTTTGTTAAACAGTATTAAGAACCCTAATTACTTCTTAAAACTAATGATAAAACTTGATTAAAAACTAAAATAAAAACTAGATACTTCTTCTGAATGCTAAAGCTACGTTATATAGGAATACAACGTAGTTCTTATTCCAAAACCTAATGTACAATGGGCATCTTAATTCTCGATCTTCTTATTCACGTCAGAGTTAGCGGCTTGGTCGATCGACCACACAAGGCAAGCGATCGATCGATCGCTCTTGAACGAACAAGAGCTACCGAACTCGTGGGTTGGTCGATCGACTAAGGGCGCGATCGATCGATCAAGTAGTAGGCGATACTTGACTTCTAACTTCTCGTGGATTTGTCTTTCGGGCCTCGAAATGCGCACCAAGCTCGTTCCTTGAGTAAATACTTCACGTCAAATGCAATGCAAGATACTCGGGGACGGATTTAGCCCAATTTCTACTCATTTCCGCATAAATCTGCAATATTACATAAAAATACGAAAGTAGACGAAATGGGGCAAATAGTAGCATAAACTACACAAATGAGCTCTGAAATGCGTGTAAAATGGGGTGTAAAACATCATATTTAGGACACTCATCATCCTCACAAGTGTATGTGCGATAACCGATTCTCATATCCTAAAATTTCTCCCACTCAATGTAAAACAATTTGCAAAATCCGTATTGACAAAGGTCGTATTTTACAAGTGATCAATATCAAGAGTGATTTTCTCGACTAGAGAGTAACTTAACTGATAAACGAATCATCATTCGAGCATGGCCATGCGTTTCAGTTACAACTCCTCGAGTGGCCCTGAGAAATGACTAAACCTGATAAAGGTTGGATATTTTCTTCAACTCGAATCCTGCAGACATAACCAAAGTATGAAATGACCCAGTAAAAATTTGCTTAGCCTCCTGTTACGGTCGACCATGAGAAAGAAACCAAAGTCACCCAAAAACTGCCTTAATCTCAAGAGACAGTCGATAGTAAAAAGAATCGACTCTAGGAACACAATGGATGTCCAATCCACGACCTGGCACCGAATGTTTTAAACATTTAGGACTCCATTACGTTGTCACAATGTCCTACGAGGTATCGTTATAACTCGCATCTGTGATCGATCAACCAACTGTTTGACTTATGGCTCGTTGAACCCACCATCAATCAACATCACAATATAATAGCCAGAGTTATCAACTCATGTAGGCGATTACGGACCAAAACAAATATAATGTAATTCAGTTCACTTTGTGGCGTTCAATGTTGTCGTACAATCCACATGAAAAACAAAATATAAAATAATACGATGAAGTTATAAATAGCATATGAAAAGAAAATGTATCGAATTCATAAGCAACTAGTACAACTCAGGAACACGCTTAATTCCCATGGAAATAACGTGCCCTTCATGTTTATCATATTTCAATGGTTTAGTGAGAGGGTCTGCGATGTTGTCATCCGAAGAAATCTTGTCAATCACTATCTCCTCTTGCTCCACGTAATCACGGATCAGGTGAGCCTTCCGATGTACATGTCTAGACTTGTTGCTAGACTTAGGCTGCTTGGCCTGGAAGATGGCACCTCTATTGTCACAATAGATGGTGATTGGGTCATTCGAACTAGGAACTATGGTTAGTCCTTGTAAGAATTGACGCATCCATATAGCTTCCTTTGCTGATTCTGAAGCGACATAGTACTCGGATTCAGTAGTAGAATCTAATACAACTTCCTGTTTGGAACTCTTCCAGCTGACCGCAACACCATTAAGAGTAAAGATGAATTAAGAGTGAGATATCGAATCATCTCGATCTGTTTGGAAGCTAGCATCTGCGTAACCGATTGCACATAGCTTAGTATCTCCTCCATAAGTTAATACCCAATCCTTAGTCCTCTGTAGGTACTTAAGGATGTTTTTAACAGACATCCAGTGTGTTTCACCTAGATCGCCTTGGTACCGACTCGTCATACTCAATGCATATGCTACGTCTGGACGTGTGTATATCATGGCATACATGATTGATCCTATGGCTGATGCATAAGGAACACGACTCATGCGTTCGACCCCTTCAGGTGTCTGGGGTGACTGAGACTTGCTCAAATGCATCCCAGAAGTCATTGGAAGGTTCCCCTTCTTGGAGTTGGTCATGCTGAACCTTTCAAGAATCTTATCTAAATAAGACTCCTGACTCAGTGATAACATCCATCGTGATCTATCTCGATAGATACGGATTCCCAATATGCGTTGTGCCTCACCCAGATCTTTCATCTGGAAATGGTTCTTCAACCATCCTTTTACCGAAGATAAGAGAGGAATGTCATTCCTAATCAAGAGTATGTCATCGACATACAATATCAAGAAAACAATCTTGCTCCCACTCGACTTGATATATAAGCATGGTTCCTCGACATATCGAGTGAAACCATACTCTTTTATCACCTGGTCGAAACGGTGATTCCAACTCCGAGAAGCTTGCTTAAGTCCATAAATGGAACGTTTAAGCTTGCACACTTTCTTAGGATTTTCAGGATCTATGAAACCTTCGGGTTGTACCATGTACAACTCCTCCTCCAAATAACCGTTTAAGAAGGCGGTTTTCACATCGATTTGCCAAATTTCATAGTCATGAAAAGCGGCAATCGCTAAGATTATCCGAATGGAACGCAATATAACTTCGGGTGCAAAAATTTCATCATAATGCAATCCGTGCACTTGAGTGAAAACTTTTGCCACTAGTCGTGCTTTATAGGTATCTGGTTACCCGTCTACAAAATGCTTTATTTTGTAAAGCCATTTGCACTGAAGAGGTCTTACCTTGTTAGGTAAATCAACAAGATCCCATACGTCATTCTCATACATGGAGTCCATCTCGGATTGCATGGCTTCAAGCCATAGCTTAGAGTCGGAACTGTGGGAAATCATCTGTATATTTCCCTTAAACTAGAAGGATTATAACGAATTTAACAATGATGATTAAAGGTCATAAACAAAATACATAAACAAAGTATAAGGATTTAGAATTAACCTTCGGTCCTAGCAAAATTGGCCTAAGAACAATATCAAAATTGATATTCACCTATTAGTTGCACCCAAGACGATCTGAGATATGCCCTTTGATTATGCTAGAAATCGATCTAAAATTTTCTGTAAAATTTAGTTGTTTTTGTGTTTTGTGATGAGAGAGGAGGCAAGGTCAAGAAAAGCATTAGGGTAGAAATAATTCTCTCCCTTTCTTTTTATACTGACCGAATTATCGAGTTAATTAGGAAAGAATAATACTTTTCTAATTTTCGGCCATCAGACCGAAATAAGGACTATCAGCTCCTTATTTTTGGTCTTTCCAAAAATATATAATATGTGTTGAATTGTCATCTAGTGAGGATCGAACCCATGACCTCTTGGTATGTGTACCCTCACTATTACCACTATGACACATTCATCTTGTTGATATTAAATACAACTGATTATATTTAATTACGAATTAACAGATTAATTCGTCCAAGCTAACATTATATATATTTAATTAAATATAACTTATTATATTTAATTTACGAATTGACAATTAATTCGTCTCAACTAATATTATTTAATTTTCATTAAATAATTATCTCATCAACACATCGACTAACTTTTTAGTCATTTTGGGCATCAATGTGATTATATTTCTATAACCATATTTCTCAAACACATCCTATAGGTGTGACCTTTAGGGACCAGTTGATCACCGCCATCTGTATGATAATAACGTCAAACTTTCTAGCAAGCCAACCGTTATTAGGTAAACGTTAATCAACTGATTAAATATACGAAGTATACCCTTGTGAACCTGTAAGAGATTTACAAATGTTATCACACTAATTTGTGGAGGACACAAGCTCCAACAAACTCCCACTTGTCCTCACAAGTGTATGTGCGATAATCGATTCTCATATCCTATAAAATTTCTCCCACTCAATGTAAAACAATTTGCAAATCCGAATTCACAAAGGTCGTATTTTACAAGCGATCAATATCAAGAGTGGTTTCCCCGACTAGAGAGTAACTTAACTGATAAACGAATCAACATTCGAGCATGGCCATGCATTTCAGTTACAACTCCTCGAGTGGCCCTGAGAAATAACTATACCTGATAAGGGTTGGATATTTTCCTCAACTCGAATCCTGCAGATATAAGCACAGTATGAAATGACCCAGAAAAAATCTACTTAGCCTCAAGTTACGGCAGACCGTGAGAAAGAAACCAAAGTCACCCAAAAACTGCCTTAATCTCAAGAGACAGTCAATAGTCAAAAGAATCGACTCTAGGAACACAATGGATGTCCTATCCACGACTTGGCACCGAATGTTATTAAATATTTAGGACTCCATTACGTTGTCACAAATAGTTGTCCTACGAGGTATCGTCATAATCTCGCATCTGTGATCGATCAGTCAACCATTTGACTTATGGCTCGTTGAACCCACCATCAATCGACTGCACAATATAATAGCCGGAGTTATCAGCTCACATTGGCGATTACGGACCAAAACAAATATAATGTAATTCAGTTCACTCGTATGTTCAATGTTGTCAATACAATCCACATGAAAAACAAAATATTATATATATAAAACGATGAAGTTATAAATAGTATATGAAAAAGATAATGTATCAAATCCATAATCAAGTACTACAACTCAGGAACATGTTTAATTCCCATGGAGTTAACATGCCCTACATGCTTATCATAATTCAACGGTTTGGTGAGAGGATCCGCGATGTTATCATCCGTCGCAATCTTGTCAATCAATATCTCTTCTTGCTCCACGTAATCACGGATCAGGTGAGCTTTCCGAAGTACATGTCTAGATTTGTTGCTAGACTTTGGCTCCTTAGCCTGGAAGATGGCACCTCTATTGTCACAATAGATGGTGATCGGGTCATTCGAACTAGGAACTACCGAAAGCCCTTGTAAGAATTGACGCATCCATATCGCTTCCTTTGCTGCCTCCGAAGCGGCATAGTACTCGGATTTAGTAGTAGAATCTGCTACAACACTCTGTTTGGAACTCTTCCAGCTGACCGCAGCACCATTAAGAGTGAAGACGAACCCGGACTGAGATTTTGAATCATCTCGATCCGTTTGGAAGCTAGCATCTGCAGAATCGTTGCGCATAGCTTAATATCGCCTCCATAAGTCAATACCCAATCCTTAGTCCTCCGTAGGTACTTGAGGATATTTTTGACTGCTATCCAGTGTGTTTCACCTGGAGTCTTTTGGTACCGACTCGTCATACTCAATGCATATGCCACGTCTGGACGTGTGCATATCATGGCATACATGATCGATCCTATTGCAGATGCATAAGAAACACGACTCATGCGCTCAATTCCTTCAGGCGTCGTGGGTGACTGAGACTTGCTCAACTGCATCCCAGTCTTCATAGGAAGGTTCCCCTTCTTGGAGTTGGTCATGCTGAACCTCTCAAGAACCTTATCCAAATAAGACTCCTGACTAAGTGATAACGTCCGTCGTGATCTATCTCGGTAGATACAGATTCCCAAAATGCGCTGTGCCTCACCTAGATCTTTCATCTGGAAATGGTTCTTCAACCATTCTTTAACCGAAGACAGGAGAGGTATGTCATTCCCAATCAAGAGTATGTCATCGACATACAATATCAAGAATACAATCTTGCTCCCACTCGACTTGATATACAAGCATGGTTCTTCGACCGATCGAGTGAAACCATACTCTTTTATCACTTGGTCGAAACGATGATTCCAACTCCGAGAAACTTGCTTAAGTCCATAAATGGAACGCTTAAGCTTGCATACTTTCTTAGGATGCTCAGGATCTATGAAACCTTCGGGCTGCACCATGTACAACTCTTCCTCCAAATAACCGTTTAAGAAGGCGGTTTTCACATCCATTTGCCAAATCTCATAATCATGAAATGCGGCAATCGCTAAGATTATCCTAATGGAACGTAGCATGACTACAGGTGCAAAAATTTCATCATAGTGCAGTCCTTGCACTTGAGTGAAACCTTTTGCCACAAGTCATGCCTTATAGATATCCGATTGCGCGTCTACAGAACGCTTTATTTTGTAAAGCTATTTGCACTGTAGAGGTTTTACCTTGTTAGGTAAATCAACTAGATCCCATACGTTATTCTCATACATGGAGTCCATCTCGGATTGCATGGCTTCAAGCCATAGCCTTGAGTCAGAACAGGCCATAGCACCTTTATAGGCTGCGGGTTCATTACTTTTTAGAAGTAAAACGTCATTCTCCTCGACCATACCAATGTATCTGTCCGGAGGATAAGAGTCTCTACCCGACCTCCTAGGTTCCTCAGGAATATTAACCGTATCATCAGTTGGAGGTACAACTTCCTCCATCCGTTCCTCGGTTATTGGTTCTGGAATCTCCGACAGCTCGAAGGTTCTATTACTCGACTTGTTCTCGAGAAATTCTTTCTCTAAGAACGTCGCACTAGCCGCAACAAAAACTCGATGTTCGGTAGGCGAATAGAAGTAATGACCAAATGTTCCATTTGGATAACCTATAAAGTATGTCTTGACCGATCGCGGGCCGAGCTTATCCTCGTGTCTCCACTTGACATAAGCCTCGCACCCCCAAACCCGAATAAAGGACAAGTTGGGTACTGTTCCCTTCCACATTTCATATGGAGTCTTGTCGGCGACTTTAGACGGACTTCGGTTAAGTATAAGAGCAAATGACAAAGAGCATAACCCCATAATGAATCTGGCACTACGGTGTGACTCATCATGGATCGAACCATATCAAGTAAGGTTCGATTTCTCCGTTCGGACACACCATTCAATTGAGGTGTTCCAGTGGAGTTAATCGCAAAACGATTCCACGATCTTTCAGGTGTTGATCAAACTCATTTGAAAGATATTCGCCACCCCGATCCGAACGAAGTGCTTTAATCTTTCTACCCGATTGGTTCTGCACCTATTCGGTATTCCTTGAATTTCTCAAAGGACTCACTTTTATGCTTCATTAAGTAGACATATCCGTATCTACTCAAATCGTCCGTGAAAGTGATAAAATATCTATAGCCATCTCTAGCGGTAATTGACATAGGTCCACATACGTCCGTATGTATGAGTCCTAATAGGTCACTAGCGCGCATTCCAACACCTTTGATGGAAATTCGAGTCATCTTGCCAATGAGACATGATTCACACGTGCCATATGTAGAAAATCCGAATACGGGAATAGTCCCATTATCGACGAGTTTCTTTACGCGTTTCTCATTTATGTGTCCCATTCGACAATGCCATAGATAGGTTTGATCTTTGTCACCAACCTTTAATTTTTTATTATTCATGTGTAATACTTCCGTGGTTTGATCTAAGATGTAAATTCCATTCATGGAAACTGCTTTGCCATAAATCATTTCATTAAAAGAGAAAATACAACTATTATCCTTTATTGAAAATGTAAAACCGTCTTTAGCAAGTACGGAAACAGAAATAATATTCTTAGATAAATTGGGTACATAGTAACAGTTATTTAAAGATAACTCAAAACCACTAGGGAGTTGGATTACATATGTTCCCTTCGAGGCGTGAGAACTCGTGCTCCATTCCCGACTCGCAGGTCCACATCACCTTTTTCGAGAGGTATGATGTTCTTTAGGCCCTGCAAATGATTACACAGATGAGAACCATAACCAGTATCTAGTACCCAAGTTACGAAACTTGCATGGTTAATCTCAATCATATGAATATAAGATGACATACCAACAGGAACGACGCGGCCTGCCTTGATGTCCTCACGGCAGACGGGACAGTTCCTCCTCCAATGTCCAGTCTTGTGACAATGGTGGCACTCTATGTCACCGCCCTTGCTCTTTGTCTTGCCCTGTGAGCCACTAGTCTCACCAGGCGCACTCTTACCGTTTCCTGGCTTCTTAAACTTTGGCTTACCTACAGCTAGGTCGCCATGAGCCTTGCCCTTAACTTTACCTTTGTAAATCGTGAGAACATCCTGCTTCACGCTCCCACTCAATTTCATATCCTTCTCATTCTGTACGAGAAGGAGTGTAGCTCATGAGGACTCCTTTTCAAGTCATTCATATAGTAGTTCGCCCTGAAAAGGGCAAAACCATCGTGAAGAGAATGAAGCATTCGGTCAATGACAATGCTCTCACTGATTTTACAATTCAGTGCCTCCATCTTCTCGACATTCTCAATCATGTGAAGAATGTGTGGGCTAACCGGTTGGCCCTTCTGGAGTTTCGCATCAAAGAAGCGACAGGTATGCTCATATGTAACGATTCTCGGTGCTTTTGAGAACTCGTTAGTGAGCGTGGTGAAAATCTTGTTTGTACCATGGGCAATGAAGCGTCTCTGCAAATTGGTTTCCATTGCAAAGATGAGTACGTTCTTTATCGCACCCGCTTCCATAACGAAATCACTATAAGCGAGTGACTCGTTGACTCCTGCATTTGGGCCAGGTTGACGGTATTGGCTCGATTAAATACCTGAGCTTACCGTCAGCAGTGGCAGCATTCCGTAGTGCCGCCTCCCAGTCCGCAAAATTGGACCCATCATTCTTCAGTCGAGTGGACTGATTTATTTGGTCCATGAACATCTTAAGTCAGGACGAACGATCTAGTGTGGCACTAGGCATTGGGATTGCGTTATTTCCAGCCATTTGTTGTAACAGTATTATTGATAATAAACGTGTTCTACACTGCGAAAGAAGAATAAAATAATAAGCATGTGCATCGTTTTTATTTTAATTCTAATGAACTAATGTCATAACGCGAAGACTCAAAACATTTATACAATTGACCTCCCTCAAGAATTATATAAATGACCCCAAGACTCAATTTTCTGTAAATTGATAAGCTACCTTTTAGCTAATTCTACCGTTAGAATTCTTGGTTGATAAATTTCTGTAAATTCTATCTATAGTCCATCATAATCACGAGAAACTCTTCGGACTATGATGTTGAGGTAAACTAAGTCAACACAACTACTTACCCAACGTAGAAGGGGTCATATTAGGCCTACCGACGAAGAAGGGATTCATAGATGTTTGCCCTTATAAAGACTAATCTCAATTTCCGTTTTAGAGGAAGATCCCATCAACTTTATTTTAATTCATATTAAGTGAACTATAATCTAGCATGCGAGAATGATTAAACTAAGGTAATGGCTTAAAGACTGTGACATCTGCATGTCCATGAAAACTAACATACAACCTATATGAGTCAATTTTCATGCATTTTAGTAGTAGGTGGTTTGGTTTTAGGCGGAATATGATGCATAAACTAACATGTTAATGAAAAGTAATAAGAATGAAAAAAAACGTAAAAACAGTAAAAGTCCTAGTGTGGCCTATCCTATCAAAATGAACAATAAATACAAGTTTGTAATCCATCCTTGGACCCGAGAAGCTTGTCTTGATGTTCCATCTTGATCCATGTAGCGGGAGTGAGTTTCAATCTCCATCTTTAGTCTTCTTTGAAATTACAATAAATAAATTACATAATTGACCTATTAATTACATTCTAATTTCAAAAACCCAAAACTAAAATAAAGGAGATTCGAGATCTCATAATTACATAAAAAATCATGTTTCCTTCATTACGAAAACATAATTTGACTAAGGTCACACTAAGTATTACAAATTACAACCGATTGCAAAAATAAATACGTAAATAAAATTCATTCATTCGATTCATTCAACAAAATTAAAAGCATCAACTAAAATAAATTAAACATACATAACACAATACATTAATTATGTTGATTAATTTATCCAAACCACCTATATGAAATTAAATTAAGTGACAATTCCGCAATTTAATCACATTAATTTCATTCTTAATCCATATTAAACTTGTAATATGAATTCTATCCGTCTAAATTTTAAACTGCTTTAAAATAACTCGGTATCTTTAAATTGTGAACCGATTCACAATAACTAATTAGCCAAAATAAAAAAAAAAATCCAATTGTTATTTTGGTCTCGGCTGAAAAATAAACAAATTTTTTTTTTTTTTATATTTCAGCTGCTCACGGCTGAATTTAAAAACAGCCCCCTTCCCTTTTTTTTTATTCGGCAATAAGGAAAACAAAACAAAGAAGGAAAAAAAACTTTCCTATTTTTTTTTTCTCGGCATATAAAAAAAAACAAAAAAAACAGAATTTTTTTTCCACGGCAAACCCTAAATTAGCCGTCAAAATTAATCCCCTTTTGCGGCATAAAGCCCTAATACAAGAACGATGAATACGATGTTTACAGTTGCTATTTAGAACATGATTTAGCAAATGAATTAATGAACATGATTAATCTTATATGCTAAAACTATATAGCAAAAACAATTTCTTGTATCATCGACATGACTATTCCATATACAGTTTAATTTAATCCGAATTAAATCAAGGTATCTACAAATTCATTTTGTCATCATCTTAACTGATTAAAACAATAATTTGTATGAATCAAATGGAAATAAATCATCAACAATAAGAGGAAAAACCGAAAAAAAACAGACGGTAAAAAAAAATTAAACTCACGGCAAAAAAAAAAATTTTCAGCCGAAATTTTTTTTTCTTTCTTTTCGAAAATCCTTATGTTGTTTACATACAAATTTATGAAAATCATCAAGATTAAAATCGTGGCCTAAGCTCTGATACCACTTGTGAGAAATCATCTGTATATTTCCCTTAACCTAGAAGGATTATAACGAATTTAACAATGATGATTAAAGGTCATAAACAAAATAAATAAACAAAGTATAAGGATTTAGAATTAACCTTCGGTCCTAGCAAAATTGGCCTAAGAACAATATCAAAATTGATATTCACCTATTAGTTGCACCCAAGACGATCTGAGATATGCCCTTTGATTATGCTAGAAATCGATCTAAAATTTTCTGTAAAATTTAGTTGTTTTTGTGTTTTGTGATGAGAGAGAAGAGGCAAGGTCAAGAAAAAGCATTAGGGTAGAAATAATTATCTCCCTTTCTTTTTATACTGACCGAATTATCGAGTTAATTAGGAAAGAATAATACTTTCCTAATTTTCGCCATCGAATCAAATAAGGACTATCAGCTCCTTATTTTTGGTCTTTCCAAAAATATATAATATGTGTTGAATTGTCATCTAGTGAGGATCGAACCCATGACCTCTTGGTATGTGTACCCTCACTATTACCACTATGACACATTTATCTTGTTGATATTAAATACAATTGATTATATTTAATTAAGAATTAACAGATTAATTCGTCCAAGCTAACATTATATATATTTAATTAAATATAACTTATTATATTTAATTTACAAATTGACAGTTAATTCGTCTCAACTAATATTATTTAATTTTCATAAATAATTATCTCATCAACACATCGACTAACTTTTTAGTCATTTTGGGCATCAATGTGATTATATTTCTATAACCATATTTCTCAAACACATCCTATAGGTGTGACCTTTAGGGACCAGTTGATCACCGCCATCTGTATGATAATAACGTCAAACTTTCTAGCAAGCCAACCGTTATTAGGTAAACGTTAATCAACTGATTAAATATACGAAGTATACCCTTGTGAACCTGTAAGAGATTTACAAATGTTATCACACTAATTTGTGGAGGACACAAGCTCCAACAGGAACAGGTCATGGCACCTTTATAGGTAGCGGGTTCATTACTCTCTAGGAGTAAAACGTCATTTTCCTCGACCATACCAATGTATCTGTCTGGAGGATTAGAGACTCTACCCAACCTCCTAGGTTCCTGAGGAATGTTAACCGTATCATTAGTTGAAGGAACATCTTCATCCATCTGTTCCTCGGTTGTTGGTTCTTGAATCTCCGACAGCTCGAAGGTTCTATTACTTGACTTGTTCTCGAGAAATTCTTTCTCTAAGAACTTCGCACTAGCCGCAACAAAAACTCGATGTTCGGTAGGTGAATATAAGTAATGACCAAACATTCTTTTTGGATAACCAATAAAGTATGTCTTGACCGATCGCGGGCCGAGCTTATCCTCGTGTCTCCACTTGACATAAGCCTCGCAGCCCCAAACCCGAATAAAAAACAAGTTAGGGACCGTTCCCTTCCACATTTCATATGGAGTCTTGTCGACAGCTTTAGACGGACTTCGGTTAAGTATAAGAGCAGCTGACAAAAGAGCAAAACCCCATAATGAATCAGGTACTACCGTGTGACTCATCATGGATCGAACCATATCAAGTAGTGTTCGATTTCTCCGTTCGGACACACCATTTAATTGAGGTGTTCCAGGTGGAGTTAATTGCAAAACTATTCCACAGTCTTTAAGGTGTTGATCAAACTCATTTGAAAGATATTCGCCACCACGATCTGAACGGAGTGCTTTAACCTTTCTACCCAGTTGGTTCTCAACCTTATTCTGGTATTCCTTGAATTTTTCAAAAGACTCACTTTTATGCTTCATTAAGTAGACATATCCGTATCTACTCAAATCGTCCGTGAAAGTGATAAAATATCTATAGCCATCTCTTGCGGTGATTGACATAGGTCCACATACATCAGTATGTATGAGTCCTAATAGGTCATTAGCGCGCATTCCAACACCTTTGAAGGAAATTCGAGTCATTTTGCCGATAAGACATGATTCACACGTACCAAATGATGAGAAATCAAATGTGGAGATAGTTCCACTTTCAATGAGTTTCTTTACACGTTTTTCATTTATGTGTCCCATTCGACAATGCCATAGATAAGTTTGATCTTTGTCACCAACCTTTAATTTCTTATTATTCACATGTAATATATCTGTGGTTTGATCTAAGATATAAATTCTATTCATGGAAACTGCTTTGCCATAAACCATTTCATTAAAAGAGAAAATACAGCTATTATCCTTTATTGAAAATGAAAAACCGTCTTTATCAAGTACGAAAACAGAAATAATATTCTTAGATAAACTGGGTACATAGTAACAGTTATATAAATATAACTCAAAACCACTCGGGAGCTGGATTACGTATGTTCCCATTGAGACTGCAGCAACTCGTGCTCCATTCCCAACTCGCAGGTCCACATCACCCTTTGCGAGGGGTTTGATGTTTTTTAGGCCCTGCAAATGATTACACAGATGAGAACCACAACCAGTATCAAGTACCCAAGTTCCGAAACTTGCATGGTTAATCTCAATCATATGAATATAAGATGACATACCAACAAGAGTGACGCGGCCTGCTTTTATGTCCTCACGGTACACGGGACAGTTCCTCCTCCAATGCCCAGTCTTGTGATAATGGTGGCACTCAACGTTACCGTCCTTGCTCTTTGCCTTGCCTAGTGAGCCACTAGTCTCACCAGGCCCACTCTTACCATTTCTTGACTTCTTAAATTTTGGCTTTCCTACAGTTAGGTCGCCGTGAGCTTTGCCCTTACCCTTATTCTTGTTGGAAATCATGAGAACATCTTGCTTCATGCTCCCACTCAATTTCATATCCTTCTTGGTCTGTACGAGAAGTGAGTGTAGCTCATGAGGACTTTTCTTCATGTCATTCATGTAGTAATTTGCCCTGAAGAGGGCAAAACCATCATGAAGTGAATGAAGCATACGGTCAATGACTATGCTCTCACTGATTTTGCAATCAAGTGCCTCCAGTTTCTCGACATTCTCAATCATGTTAAGAATGCGTGGGCTAACCGGTTGGCCCTTCTGGAGTTTTGCATCAAAGAAGCGACAGGTATGCTCATAAGTAACGATTCTCGGTGCTTTTGAGAATTCATTAGTGAGCGTGGTGAAAATCTTATTTGCACCTTGGGCAATGAAGCGTTTTTGCAAATTGGTTTCCATTACAAAAATGAGTACGTTCTTTATCGCATCCGCTTCCATGATGAAATCACTATAAGCAAGTGACTCGTTAGCTCTTGCATTGGGGTTTGGGTTTGGCAGTATTGGCTCAGTTAAGTACTTGAGCTTACCGTCAGCAATGGCAGCATTCCGTAATGATGCCTCCCAGTCCGCAAAGTTGGACCCGTCATTCTTCAGTCGGGTGAACTGATTCATGTGGTCCATGAAAGTTTTGAGCCAGGACTCGCGTGCAAGTGTGGCACTTGGCATAGGGATATCATTATTTCAAGCCATTTGTTGTAAGCAGTATTATCAATATAAAACGAATTCTACACTGCGAAAAAGAAAAAAAATATAATAAGCATACTCATCGTTATGATTTAAGTTTAATGCAAAACTGTTATAAGCGAAGACTCAAGCATTTATACAATTGACCTCCCTCAAGAATTATATAAATGATCCCAAGACTCAATTATCTGTAAATTGATAAGCCAACCTCTTGGCTAATTCTACTGTTAGAATTCTTGGTTGATACATTTCTGTAAATTCTATCTTTAGTCCATCATAATCACGAGAAACTCTTCGGATTATAATGTTGAGGTAAAATAAGTCAACACAAACTACTTACCCAACGTAGAAGGGGTCACATGGAGAGTAAGGTCCTATATGCCTACCGACGAAGAAGGAATTCATAGTTGTTTGGCCATACAAAGACTAGTCTCAATTTTATTTTAGAGGAAGATCCCATCAACTTTATTTTAATTCATTTTAAGTGAACTAATATCTAGCATGCGAGAATGAATAAACTAAGATGATGGCTTAAAAATTGTGTGACATCTTTATGTCCATGATAATTAACATCCAATCTATATGAGTCAATTTTCATGCATATTAGTAGGTGGTTTGGTTTAGGCGGAATAGGATGCACTAATTATCATGCGAAGAAAAGCAACAAGAATGGAAAAACGTAAAACAAAATTAAAGTCCTAGTGTGGCCTATCTACCAAAATGAACATAAATACAACTTTGGAATCCTTCCTAGGACCCGAGAAGCTTGTCTTGATGTTCCATCTTGGTCCATGTAGCGGGAGTGAGCAATCCAATCTCCATCTTTAGTCTTCTCAAAATTACAAATAAAATTACAAAATAAACCTATTTACATTCTAATTTCAAAACATAATACTAAAGAAAAACCAAAGGAGATTCGAGATCTCAAATTACATCAAGACTATGTTTCCATCATTACGAAAACATAATCAACTAAGGCCACACTAGGTAATACAAAATTAAAACCAAATAAAAATGCATCAACTATAAATTAATCATTCAAGACATAATTCCTTAATTATGTAGAGTAATTTATCCAAACCACCTATTTAAATGATCAAATTATGTGACAATTCCTCAATTACTCATAATAATTCCAATCTTAATTCACATTAACCTATAATATGAATTAATCTAACATTATTTTAAACCTCTTTAAAATAATTTGGGTATCTCAAATTTGTGAACCTTTTCACAACAAACAATCATACATTATAGATTTAATGTATAAAGATTATTGGCCAAAACACAATTTTTTTTTAAAATGCTCTCGGCATTGCTCAAAACAAAAAAAAAACAGTTTTTTTTTTATTTTAAATGCCCTCGACATTCCAATCCTAAAAACAAAAAAACAGTTTTTTTTTTTTTTTTTATTTCTTGCGGCATTTTGCCCTAAATACAAAAAAAAAAACAGATTTTTTTTTTCTTTTTAAAAGCTCACGACATTCAGCCGTTTTTTTCCTTTCTTTTCTCGAAAAAACCTTTTATGTGAATAAAATGTTTAATGTTGCTAATATAACAAGATTGGCATAATCATCATCTTTTAATTTAAACATAGATTCAAACTAGATGATTCAATTTAACCTCTTAAAATGAATATCTAAATTATGATTAAATCGATTATCCGAATATTTGATTCATCACAATTGATTTGAACATTATAAATTTACTTGTATGCCAAAATTATATAGCAAAAACAAATTATTAACAATGAAAACGATTTCCATTTCCATTTTAATTTAATTCTTATTAAATCAAAACATCTACAAATTTATAATATTATCATCTTAACATATTAAAACAACAATATCAATAAATCAAATGGAAATAAAACATCAAAAAAAAAAAAACAAACCTCTCGGCACAAAAAAATTTGTCACGGTCGAAAGTTTTTTTTTTCTTTCAAATTTTTGTTGTTGTTTAAATCCATTTATGAAAATCATATAAAATAATTTCGTGGCCTATGCTCTGATACCACTTGTGGGAAATATCGGTATACTTCATCAAAAAATTCGGATTATAACGAAATTATAATTATGAAATTGCTAGTCATAAACGAAATTGCATAAACAAAAGGAGTAGAGATTAGAATCAACCTTTGGTCCTAGCAATTTGGCCTAACAACAAATATCGAGATCGATATTCTCCTAATCGTTGCACCCAAAATGCTTTGAGAAATGCCCTTCTTTTGCTAGAAAAGAACCCTAATTTCACTAATTATACTTAGGGTTTTGATGAGAGGTTTTTGTGGAAAAATCAAGTGAGAAAAATAATCTCCCTCAATCTCCTTATAACCGTCCAACAAGAGGAGAAAAGAGAGGAAGATTTTTCCTTCTCTTATTTTTATTCCAAACCGAGAATACCAAAAATAAGGAGAGAATATCTTCTTATTTTAGGTAGTTATTAAAATGTATAAAATGTGTATATTTATCAATTGTCAATTATGTCAACACGTATTTAATAAGTCCACACACAACAGTTTGTAGTCGATTTATTAATACCGGTCTGTCAACATTTATTATGACAATTACGTATAATATATACATTAAATATAAATATCGCATATTTATAATTTGCTAATTAAATATAACCGTTTACGTTTAATTACGAATTAACATCTTAATTCGTTTAAGCTAACATTATATACATTAATTAAATATAACAGTTTATATTCAAATTTTACGAATTAACAATTAATTCGTTTCAGCTAATATTATTTAATTGTATTAAATAACCGTCTCATCATCACATTGACTAACCTTTTAGTCAAATACATGGACTAACCGTTTAGTCATATAAGGCATCAATGTGATTATATTTTCATATAATCACATCTCTCAAACACATCCTTTAGGTGTGACTTTTAGGGACCAGTTGATCACCGCCATCAGTATGATAATAACGTCAAACTTCTAGCAAGCCAACCGTCATTAATAAACTTTAATCAACTGATAAAATACTAAGTATACCCTGTGAACCTATAAGAGATTTATATACGTTATCACACTAACTGTGGAGGACACAAGCTCCAACAGCAGCATCCTTATATCTACCTTGCACCAAATCCCTCTCAGCAGCTAGCTCCTCATTCACCTTCAGCTGATCCTGCATAGCCTGCTTTTCAGCCTGTAACTCCTTCTGAACGATGTCAAGCTTGGCCTGGATTGACTTCACAGTATTCTGAGCAGAACCCAACTTTGATGTCTCCACAACCAACCGCGCTTTTCCTGCCTCATTGTCCTTCCTCAAAGATTCATTCTCCGCTTTTACCACCTCCAAATCTGTTTTCAGGGATGCAACATCCTTCTTCAGGCATTCCACCTCCCAGTCCAAAGTGTCCTTGACACCATTTGTAGACTCCAGCTGACAGGTACCCCTTAACATATCATTCACATTCTACAAAAAGACCACCAATCAGACAAAAAAAAAAAACAAAACAAAAAACACACAACCAAAACAAAATTAAAGAGAACAGAATCATTACCTCCTGCAGCATAGTAACCAAGTTAGTAGCATAATCCCTGGAATGGTACATAGCAGCCAAAGCACGAGCAGACGACTCCTCAGCCTGATACTTATAGAAGAGATCATCAACCAAGAAAGAATAGGCCTGGATCTGTTCCTTGGCAAATTGGACCTCGTCAAGCCTGGCCCTAACCCTCCTAACATCATCAACTCCCTCTGAAGTCTCATCAGGCCTCTTCCTCTTATCAGCACGACTAGGCTCATCAACCACGATCTTTAGAGGAGACACCAATTGAGTTTGCTGAATAGGTGCCCGAACCTGCAACGTACTATCACTCCCTGTAGCCTCACTAATTCGTGATTTTTCCCCTGTGATCTGGGAGACGCCTGCCTTCACCAGAGACAACCCAAAGCTTGCAATCCTGGCGGAAGCCCTGATAGCTACACGATGAGACCCTACATCAGTAGTACTAACATGTCTTCAGACAAAACAATTCACAAAGAAAAGGCAACAAACTTACTGCCTGACGAAGAAGCCCCTGAAGCTTTGGCACACTTAACAGCTTTATAGGTGCTCAACTTAGTCTTATTAAAATGAGGCATAGATAATTGCCCTAGACAGGAAGGCCACGCCCTCTTCTCATCAGGCAGGGCCATGAAAGCAGCAATCCGGTCAGCCGATCCCTCAGCATCAGGATTATTAGCCCAATCAACCACTACAAAGACAATTCAAGTAAGCCTATTTTCAAAAATTAGCCCTGACTGGACCATTCTCAGGAATCCAAACTTAAGCCTCAGCAGGGAGAAGATCTCTACCTTTCAAATAGTGCTCAAAAGAAGGCTTTAATTGATTAGCCTCAGGAAAGGAAGCATACAAAGACTTCACAGGGGCAACGGCAGGATAACTGAGATAATCCAAGTCAGGGGCAATGGAATCAGCCCGGATAAACATATAGGTCTATGCCCAACCCTTGTCATCACCTGAATCAAAGTTGGTAATCAGATGAGACATCTTTGACCTGACTCGAAGATTGAAACGCCTAGTACAATTGCTCTTTAAATGGCAAAACGTTCTTAAAATCTTCAAAAGTAATCACCAAATTATGCTTGGCACACAATTGTTCAACAGAATGAACAATTTTCCAAACCATTGGCATGAGTTGGAAAGGAGGAACCTAACGGCCCTGAGAACTTTAGCCATAAACGGAGAAAGTGGAAGCTGATAGCCTCCTTTAAACGCCCACTCAAAAATACAAAACCAGCCAGGACTACACCAATTAGCCCTGACTGGACCATTCTCAGGAATCCAAACTTAAGCCTCAGCAGGGAGAAGATCTCTACCTTTCAAATAGTGCTCAAAAGAAGGCTTTAATTGATTAGCCTCAGGAAAGGAAGCATACAAAGACTTCACAGGGGCAAAACTGACTCCCCTGTGCGTCATGGACAGAATTTCTTGAGGAGCAAGAACCTCCACAACTTCATCCTCAGGAATGATTTCAGGAACATCAACAACCACATGAACCTTTTCAACCTCAGCAGCAGCCTTGGACCCAGCTGTCTTTCTTCTTCCTCCGGCCATTTTTTAGTTTGAATTGAAGATTGATTTTTTTTTTCAGAGAAGGCAAATTCACAAAAGGAATTATAGAGAAAGAAATAAGTTTTTAGAGAATGAGAATATGGAAGCAAAGCAAACGGTGCAAAGATATTTATAGCCGCAAAAACACAAACGGATAGCACAAGTGGACAAACCTAATCATGACTCTCCTAGGGTTTGATGAACCTACCTCATTTATGGAGACTAGCCGTTATAGAAGTTGAAAGAAACTCAAACTCTTTCCGGTAAAATAATCTTATACATTTTTTGCCTGGCCCGAATTTTTATCTCCTTATCCCTGGCCAGAACCATTTGGAATAAGAGGATAAGGGGCAATGTTGGGCCCAGAATTACCCTACCCAGTCATATATGAGTCAGGCAATACCCAAAGCTAAGCCTGAATAAAAGTCATCCCACAAAGCATTAGAATGCCTGAGCAGGCACCAACATGGAGGGAAAGACAGGACATGCATCTATTATGCCTGGCCTGAAGGGATGTCTCATCAGCCACAAAGTCAACAACAACTTGACAAGGCAGGCAACAATTAAAGCACGGTCTAAACTTAGGAAAACAGTTCCTACAATCAAGGAAGACCCATTCAACATTCCACACAAAGAGCATAGAGGATTTGACTAAGTAAGAATAACGGCTGGAAGATTATAAGAGTCAACCAACCATCCCCGGATAAATAGGGCACGAGTCTTATTTATCAGGAAACCCTAAACCACCCTGAAGAGATCATTGCAAGGCTACTATAAATAGAAGAAGAAGAAGAAAAAGAGAAGAGGATCACTTGCTCACACACTTACTTACTCTCACTTTACTTTTATACTTGTATTCAACACAATATTTAACATTGCTACTAAGCAGCCGTACTATATATTTCGCCTGACATACATATTCCCTGTCAGGGTATCAAAAGTCATAGTAATAATCCCTTCTGGCTTGGTGCCCGTGGTTTTTTCCCTTAGTCCCAGGGTTTTTCCACGTATAAATCTCTGTGTCTTACTTTTGCATTTATTCCTTTATTCATTCCATCATACTAGTCAGGCTATTTGTTTTGAGTTAGATTACCCTGCAAATTATTCCCTGGCAGGACATTATCTCTGTGGGAATTCCTGCTAAAACAATGACTAAGCATTAGTCAAGTGAGTTTTAGAGAGATATCGAGTTAGGAACTTAAGCCGATAAATTTATTATTTAATTATGCGATAATTAATTAATAAAATTATTTGAGACGGGAATTAGTAATTAACCGTTAATTTACTATAATTGCACTAACTGACTAATGTGATTAGTGTTGGTACATAACTGACTAATGTGATTAGTGTCGGTACATATAATAAGTGTAGTTGTACACATATATTTATTGGGTGTTTGATAAGGTTAAAGGCGTATCACCTTAATCAAAGTAAACCTAAATTACTACTACCTAATAGCTAGCGGTAAGAAGGGTCGAATCCACAGAGAGGCGAGGTAATTATTCTAGCTTGTTAATATTTAAGTCTGTCTTTAAGTAACCAATTTTGGGGGTTTGTTTGGTTTATTTTCTAACAACTAATTGCAAAGCAAATAAAGATTGTAAACAATAATATTAAAGAGTCTAGGGATCGGGTTCATTAGGTAGTCATCAAAGGGTAAGTTTTATTTCATTTATTGAGCAATTTATATTGTTGAAAGTCATATGATCGGTCGATTCTAATATATCTTTTTAGATCTAAACTTAACATGCAATCGCTATTATTAAGTCGGTCTAATTAAATTATCGTGGCCTATACTAGTCTTAACCCTGTCCGTGATAATCCTAGTTTATGCGAGACTAATTAATCAATTCTGATCAGTAATTAATCAACTAGATTTAAGACGATAATTAAACAACAATCAAAAGCAATTTAACAATCAATTAATAAGTAACCCCTTTTCTAACAACCTAGATTCCCTTTTACCCTAGATAAAAGATTTAGCTACTCATACTAATAACAATAACAACAATAGCAATAATAAGAAATATGATTAAAAGCATAAGAGATGAACAAGTAATTGAAATAGTAATTGAGGAAAGATTAGAACAATACCGTAAAATAGCTTAGATCCGGAAGTAAGAACAATAATTAAACTAAACTAAGTATTCTAAGAGAGTTTTAGAGTAGTTCTACGAAACTAACGGAAATTAAAGCGTAAATAAACTAGGGTACGATTTTAGGTATTTATAATAAAACATAACCGACTTAAGGATAATTGCGGAAATTATAGAACTGGGTGGTTCCTCGATCGAGCTTGGATTTACTCGATCGAGTCACCTCTTCCTCGATCGAGCCCGGATCAAGTTGATCGAGGCATCACTTGTTTCTGCTCTTTTCTTCGTGTTTTCTTCTTAACTTTTCTTCCTTCATTCTTATAGATTCCCGTGCCATGCTCCATGTATTCCTTCACGCCTACTCCGCGATGCCCATTTCATTCCTTTGCTCCTCAAATGCATCATTCCTGCATTAAACATCAAAAGGCGGAAGTATCGACATTGTAACTTAAAAGGCATGTAAATGATATAAACTAACACGAAAACCATATCAAAAGCAACTAAGGGGAGGCATAAATATGTATATAATTATGACTCATCAAACTCCCCCAAACCATCTCTTTGCTTGTCCTCAAGCAAAGCTCCACACATTACATATGACAATCATACAAATGGCGAATAAACAACTCAGAGCTAATGTTGATGCACATACAAATCCGAAGCTATCCATATCTGTAACAAAGTAATGACCAAAGTGTATCAATAAAACAAATTCAAAGGTACAGGAAATAGAAAACGCAGCTAAAGTCTCAAGTCACCATACTATAGACAAATGCCAAATACCTTTCGATCTTGCAAGACAAATTAGCCGGATTCTCGCGGATTCACTCATGGACTCACAAGTATTGTAAGGGTGAGTTTATATGTGAAGATAGAAAGAAGTAGAAATACTCACTCAACTTATGAAACATGCATGCAATCTAATGTGATAGAGATTTCCCCAACTAATATGCAATCACTATATGTAGACAAAAGTACATGTATCAAGGACAATAAAGGTGGCAAATGGGTTAAAAGGATAGAAATGGTTTGTGCCAAAGCAGGTTATGGATATGTGGAGCTAAGACGGTAGTCGCAGCGCTAAACGAAACCAAATCTTAAAATAACAAATGATCCCAACTTAGAGAAATGATCTCAACTTTACAACATATGAGAGAGAATGAAGTACTCTCCAAAAATACATTAGACTCTAATGACCATCCTTTTGATCCTTGACAAAACAAATGACGCAATATTTTTTCCTTTTCATTATTTCTCTTTTTCGATTTTTTCTTTTTTTTTTTCGATTTTCTCTTTTCTCTTTTTTTTTTTTTTTTTTTTTCTTTTGCTTCATATTTTTCTTCTTCCAACACAAGGATACAACACAATTGCTAAATAATTCTACTACACCCACAATTGACAATAAAAGTCCCAATCCCAACCATAGTAGTAAAATAGTTATGATAAACAAGAAACTGCGACTGTTTCGATAAGGTAGGCAAATTCTTGGATTGTAGCTAATAAATGTAGGATATAGAACGGCTACAAGGGTTCAAACGGGCTTAACAAAAAGGATAATGTAAGGCTTATTTGAATGGTAAGAACCGCCTATCCACATTTACTTAGTCAAATGAAAGCAATAAAAGCATCAAGAAATCAATGTCACACTTTTGCAGTTTGATATTACATATTCCACAAGGAGAAACCACACTCAAGCCTAATTGACAATGAGACCAGTTTATTGATGTTCCTGGCCTAGGAAGCTCTATAGACCTCAGAATTTAAGTATTTTACGAACATAATTGTATCAAATCTAATTAATATAAGGCATGTCGATACGGTTAAGACTCGAGTTATGAGCTTTGTTTTCATGGATAACGGGTCAAAATAATGTACATGAATAACTAAATTGGGATTCAAATGCAAAAACAATGCAATTTAACATCATTGTTATCTAATTCACCAAGACTCGACTCAAAAACAAAGGTAAAACAAGTTTTTGTATTTTGAAGTTTTTTAATTTTTATGGATTTTTGATATAAAAGCACACAACAATAAGAAAATCACACAATATAATTAAAGACTCCTCCCCAAAGCTAAATGTCACAGTGTCCTCATTGTGACGCCTACAGCATAGCAATCACACAAAAATCACCAGCAACCTAAAGGACACAACTAACAAGAGGAATGGAAAAGAAATAGACAGCAATACAATAAAATAAGGTACAAGGTAAGAGAATACCGGGTAAGAGCGTAGAAATTCCCCCAAACCAGTTGCAAAAATAGGGGAAAATAATCAACTGCGTAATTCCTATCCATCTGGCCACGTAATAAACCCAAAACTAGGTTACTCGATCGAGCCCCATGACACTCGATCGAGGAACCATCTGGCAAGCACATTCTGCATTCAAAACAAATGCGCACACAAACCACAATCAATACAACTTAACGCTCGTAAAAGTAAATAAAAAAGTAGCGCATGTGCTACACACAAGCATAAGTAGCACCAATAAATAGTCCAAGCAAAGAATAAAAGAAACGACGAATAAAGTTCTGGCTCATCAAACTCAAAATCTAATATAAAAGATGAGCAATGGTCATCATTCTTCAACTAATCATCACTTGGTGGGAGATAGGGCACTTCATCCGTCATAGGAGCTTCATCAAAAACTTTGACTAGCTCCTCTATGAAAATCTCAGCTTCCAAAGCTTTCAACTCGGCTTCTATATCAACATTCTCATCACAGCTGCAAACCATCTCAGGAGGAGGTTCATCTCCATAAATCAACCTCTCTATCTTATCAACTTCATTTCTCCATGGATATGATGCAGCAGCAGGGGCGTCAGGTGGATTCCTGTCAAAACATAAAGCAAGACAATCATAAAAAGTAGGATCAAGAGCATTAATCATATGACAAGAAGCTTTTAAATCAGGAGGACGTGATGCTTTGTCAAGACCAAAAGTGATAGTATCATCTTCAATGTTGAACGTAAGACTCCCATGCCTAACATCTATAACCGCCCCTGCAGTATGCAAGAATGAACGTCCTAGAATAATAGGAACACGAAAATCATCAGCTATATCTATCACTACAAAACCGACTGGAATGAAAAATTTCCCTATCTTAACTGGAACATCCTCTAAAATACCCATAGGGTGCTTAATAGACTTGTCAGCCAATTGAATAGTCATATTATTACATTTAAGCTTAGTCATGTTTAATTGGTTGCAAATTTGTACGGCATGACATTGACGCTCACTCCTAAATCATGTAAAGCATTGTCAATAGATAAAGGTCCTATAGTACAAGGAATAGAAAAACTCCCTGGATCCTTAAGCTTGGGTGGAGAATTGGCTTGTAATGCGGCGTAGCATTCATGAGTGAACGCAACAGTTTCCACTTCATCAAAAGACCGCTTCTCTGACAAAATTTCTTTCAAAAACTTAGCATAAGCTGACACTTGAGTTACCAATTCAGTAAATGGCACTGTCACTTGAAGATTCTTTACTAACTCCATGAATCTTCCAAACTGTTGTTCAAGTTTGGATTTCTGCAATATTTGACGAAAAGTTAGTTGAATTTTGACTGGCTCAGCTTCTTTTGCATTAGGAGTACGTTTGGAAGTATTATCTTCAGTTACAGGAGTGACTCGATTGAGTCTAGTATTCACTCGATCGAGGAACCTATTTTTTTCTAATGTCGTAGCTGAAACAGACGAAAAATAACTGCCAGAAGGGGGTGCCTCAATCGAGCCCTCGGTGTAATCGATCGAGCATGCTAGTTCCTCGATCAATCCTCTGCTGGCTAGATCGAGTCACCATGCTAGTTCCCTTCTTTTCATCTTTTTGCTTATCCCATTTTTGAGTTTCGTCAATTTCTTTTTCATCGTCACTTAGCTCCAAATTTTCCAATCCCTTAGGATGCATGTAAGGAACTTAATCATCATTAATGGGAATGTCTGGACCTTGATAAGAAGTACCGCTCCTCAAAGAAATAACATTAACTTGCTCATGAGCTTGTTTACCTTGAGGAGGAAGACCAGACTGTTTTGAAGGATTTTGAACCGCCATATGAGCAACTTAAGTATCCAACATCTTGTTGTGAGCCATGAGTTCAGATATTTGAGCCGTTTGCTTTTGTTGAATCATCAAAGTTTGTTGCAATAAAGCCTTCAATTCCGACATCTCATTACTTGGAGCTTGAGGAGGAGGTTGCATTTGTTGAAAACCTCCTTGATTTGGCCGAACAAAGTTACTTTGTGGTTGATTACCATGATTTAGAGGAATAATATAAGTATTTTACGGCAGGGCTTGAGCAAAAGCATTCTGACTCCTTTCAGGAAAGAAGTTAGAATATGGAGTACCTTCCTTGAAAGATTGGAAGGCATGAACTTGCTCAATGGTACTCATACACTTGGCCGCAGTGTGGCCATCTATCCCACATCTCTCGCAGGACACTTCTTGTTGAACCATGTGAACCGTTTCCTGCTTACCCAAAGATTGAGTAGTCTTTAATTCGGCTATTTGAGCAAGTATGGTCTCCAACTGTGCCGCAACCACACTATCTGGACCGCTTCCTCTCTTACTTCCTCTGGGGTTACCATACTCAGCTGTGTGAGTAGCTATCTGTTCAATCAACTTCCAAGCATTACCGTCATTAGTGTTATCTTGGAATCTTCCGTTAGCAGCTGAATTAAGCAAGGCTCTATGATCATCATACAACCCGTTGTAAAACTTGTTGCAAAGGAACCAAATTTCAAAACCATGGTGGGGAACGGAACAAACTATTCGTTTGAAATGAATCCAAGGTTCATTAAAGTCTTCGGTGGGACCTTGCTTAAAACTTGTAATCTGACTTCTAAGAACATTAGTTTTCTGTGGTGGAAAATACCTCTTGTAGAATGCAAGAGCATTCTAGAGAAGTCCAATTAGTAACTGCGTCGGTCTCCATGTCTAAGTTTCGTAACCACTCAGCTGCATCATCTCTCCAAGAGAAAGGAAATAAGGTCTGTTTCACCTGATCTTGAGTCACCCCAACTGTCAAAGGAATAGAACAGCAATAAGTAACAAACTTCTCCATATGCTTTGCGGGGTCCTCTCCAGCTTTTCCTCCAAACATATTTCTCCCTACTAAGCTTATATAGGAAGGCTTGATCTCAAAAGTCCCTTTATCAGTGGTAGGGAGCTTGAAGCCTTTAGGAATAGAGGCAACCGTGGGTTTGGAGTGACTGGCTAATGTAGGCATCTTTGATGTTGTAGGAGTAACTGGTGCAGAAATAAGAGTGTCCTCTTCAAAGGACGAATCTTCTGCGAAAGTATACCGCACGTAGTCAAGTGTACTCAAGTCTTCTACCTGACTTATTTCTCTTTGAAATTTTCGTCTACAACCTGTTAGACCTGGGCATACACGAAAATAACAAGAAAAGATAAAACTGTCTCAAGGAACTGATGCTCCCGGAAACAAAAGACAAAAATAAACAAAAACAAACAAGAAAATTGTTGCCTCCCCAGCAATGACGCCAAATTTGATAAGGTTAAAGTCGTATCGGCTTAATCAAAGTAAACCTAAATTACTACTAACTAATAGCTAGCAGTAAGAAGGGTCGAATCCACAAAGAGGCGAGGTAATTATTCTAGCTTGTTAATATTTAAGTTTGTCTTTAAGTAACCAATTTTGGGGGTTTGTTTGGTTTGATTTCTAACAGCTAATTGCAAAGTAAATAAAGATTGTAAACAATAATATTAAAGAGTCTAGGGATCGGGTTCTCTAGGTAGTCATCAAAGGGTAAGTTTTAATTCATTGATTGAGCAATTTATATTGTTGAAAGTCATATCATCGGTCGATTCTAATATGTCTTTTTAGATCTAAACTTAACATGCAATCGTTATTATTAAGTCGGTCGAATTCAATTATTGTGGCCTATACTAGTCTTAACTCTGTCGGTGATAATCCTAATTTATGCGAGACTAATTAATCAATTCTGATCAGTAATTAATCAACTAGATTTAAGACGATAATTAAACAACAATCAAAATCAATTTAACAATCAATTCATAAGAAACCCCTTTTCTAACAACCTAGATTCCCTTTCACCCTAGATAAAAGATTTAGCTACTCATATTAATAACAATAACAACAATAGTAATAATAAGAAACATGATTAAAAGCATAAGAGATGAACAAGTAATTGAAATAGTAATTGAGAAAAGATTAGAACAATACCGTAAAATAGCTTAGATCCGGAAGTAAGAACAATAATTAAACTAAACTAAGTATTCTAAGAGAGTTTTAGAGTAGTTCTACTAAACTAATGGAAAATAAAGCGTAACTAAACTAGGGTACGATTTTAGATATTTATAATAAAACATAACCGACTTAAGAAAAATTGCGGAAATTATAGAACTGGGTGGTTCCTCGATCGAGCCCGGCTTTACTCGATCGAGTCACCTCTTCCTCGATCGAGCCCGGATCAAGTTGATCGAGGCATCACTTATTTCTGCTCTTTTCTTCATGTTTTCTTCTTAACTTCTCTTCCTTCATTCTTATAGATTCCCGTGCCATGCTCTGTGTATTCCTTCATGCCTACTCCGCGATGCCCATTTCATTCTTTTGCTTCTCAAATGCACCATTCCTGCATTAAACATCAAAAGGCGGAAGTATCGACATTCTAACATAAAAGGCATGTAAATGATATAAACTAGCACGAAAACCATATCAAAAGCAACTAAGGGGAGGCATAAATATGTATATAATTATGACTCATCAGTGTTATTAGACAAATAATTGGGAGAAACACTTAATCATGTAAGATAAATTAAGTGGGTTTTACACACATTTGTGAGACAAATTTATTTAAACCAAAATGGTCCCATAATAGGTATGGGAGCCGTGACATACATCAATAAAATGGATGCTATGGACACAACATTTAATCTTAAGCATGGTTGGCTTGCTTTTGTTCTTCCCAATTATTTTATCTTCTCAATGCTAATTATTGTGTTGGGCAAGCATGCAAAAATCACCCAATGCTCTCCTTCCTCTCTCCTTGGCCGGCCATGAGGTCATAATAGAGCATTTTTACTCTATAATTTTACTACTTCATTTTTGCATAATAGATGCTTATCTCTCTAATATTTTATCTCACTAAAATTACTAGATCTACATACTAATAGTTAGTAACAAAGTCTAATATTTATATAATACTAAAAGGTGTTAGTAATATTATTAAGGGTAGTATTTGTAGTATCTAGTTAATACTACTTATCAGGGGCGGCCAATCAATTTTGGTGGCCCTGTTCAATATCTAAAAGTAAGGCCTCGATACATAAATAAATTTTATTTTCAAATAAAACCAATCTAAAATTGCCGTTTTAGGAAAAAAAACATCATAGAAAGCAATATATTGTTCTTAAAGAAGTAGACAATAAAACAATCTCCCATGACATTATTGATTTTGTGTGAATATTTTCTTCTTCCTTGCATTTTGAGAAGCAAGCTCTAGCACACATGACGAAAAATTTAACAACTAGCAGAAGACGAAACATATAAGCAAATGAGCAACTGAGAAAGAAAAAAAGACTGAGAAGTCACCCGGGCTATTGAGGCACAACTATACAATTAACTAAATAAAAAGTTAGTATTAACAACAAAAATAGAAATTAAAGAACCGATGAAAAAAGAAAAAAAACAAACAACAACTCTCCTATAGGACCGTCCTACAGCATAAGATGGCCTAATATAAGAAATTAGGATTAAAGATTTAAAGCCTATGAAAATGGGGAGATGATGAAGAAGTAAAGTTTGGGCCTTGGGGGTTTGTATAAGATCTTTGAAATTGAAAAAAAAAATGTCGAGGTTTACCGATAAGGCTGAACAAATGCTTTATTGGGGAAGCCCAGAACAAATGAGGGTTTGCCATTTATTTTAGAGGAAGAGTAAATTTTAGGCCTTAGAAGTTTATCATTTCTTTTATTGGGTCGTTGTATATTGGGTTAGGATTTAGGAATAGTAGTAGTTTTTCTTTTTAACTAGTAAGTAGTTCAGGAAATTTTGGGCCCCTTATACACTTGGGTCCTGGTGCGAAGAGCTGAAATGCTCTATATGTTGGCCGCCCCTGCTACTTATACTAATTTGTGGCAAGTTCTTGGGTGCAACCTAAAGGAGGTATTCTACATTGGAGATTTGCATTTTTTGGAGGATCATCCTTTCATATATAAGCACAAGAACAACAAAGATGGAGATCTTGTTGTGCCCCATTTTACCTATAACCAATAATGTAAGGAAATTCGATTTCCTTATACTATTTATTAAAATGCTTTTATACTTTATGCATGTTACATAGATTTAAAATATAAACTAAATTAAAGAATTTTGTTAATCTAATTAGAGGAGTCTAATTAGGGTCTTTGTACTTTTTATGTGGTATCGTAGCTTAGGCTTGCATCATCTTATATATATATATATATATATATATATATATATATATATATATATATATATATATATATATATAGGAATGGGATCATGTGAGGATACACTATCTTTTTGAGGATTGAGGATTTCGTTACAATATCACAAAGTTGTTCAAACAATATCACACGAAAAAAAAAAAAAAAAAAAAAAAAAAAAAAAAATTTTTTTTTATAAATTTTTTTTTTATAAAATTTTTTTTTTTTGACAAGTCTGGTTTTTTTCGTGATATTCAATACAATATCACAGGTTGTTCGAAACAATATCACACGAAAAAAATAGCTGCGCAAAAAAAAAAAAAAATTTTTTTATAAAAGTTTTTTTTTTTGACAAGTCCATTTTTCGTGATATTCTATACAATATCACAAAGTTGTTCAAACAATATCACACGAAAAAAATAGTTAAAAAAAAAAAAAAAATTTTTTTTTTTATAAAAAATTTTTTTGGACAAGTCGATTTTTTTCGTGATATTCAATACAATATCACAGGTTGTTCGAAACAATATCACACGAAAAAAATAGCTGCGTAAAAAAAAAAAAAAAAAAAAAAAATTATAAAAAAATTTTTTTTTGAACAAGTCTGATTTTTTTCGTGATATTGTATTGAAGAACCCGTGATATTGTATTGCAATCCTCAATCCTCAAATATTTAGCCGTCCTCACCGGATCCCGCCTATATATATATATATATATATATATATATATATATATATATATATATATATATATATATATATATATATATATATATATATATATATATATATATATATATATATGGCTAATTTGATAACTTATACCTTGACTAAGTAAAATTTTCAAATATTATACCTAGGATAGCTTTCTGTCAAAACTTACACCAAAAATCTTATTTTTTTCCAAACTCAATACCAAATCTCAAATAAAGACATTAAAAGACGATTTTAGCCTTACTAACTTACCCATCACCGCCATTTCCCCACAACATTAATCCTTAAACTCTCACTTCCACCACAAACACCTAACCACCACCGCAACGACCCACCTTCTCCCCCCTGAAATCACCACCACTGCTGCCAAGTACCCTCCCGCCGGCGGGTCGTCCTAAGCAAACCCCTCGTTAAACACCTATACCTCACAACCTTGCAAAACTGCTCCCATCTATGCCCTACCGCCAAACGAACTGCCCCCACCTACACCCCATCCATAGCTCGCCTCCGCCCCCGTCGAAAATAATTGTTCAATCCAATTCGCTACATAGACATTTGATCAAACATATATTAAATTGATCCGATCGAAGAGATTATATTTAGTTCGTTATATTGTAATTTGTCTTAAGTTTCTACTTTTGATGATACTTGAAAGGGAATTTGATATTTGGGAAAATTAAGAGTTGAGATTAGAGGAGATAAGAGTTTGATGTGAAGTTTTAATTATTCCAACGAGTTTACTAGTTAAGATGTACGCAGTATTATGGAAATCGTTCTCTGCTCACCAGATCTGATTTTTTTTTACTATGGATGAGTTATTTCCGGTGGTTGGGTGGGCTTTCTTGGGTCGGGGGTGATGGTTAGGACATGGGAGTCATGGGGATATGGGATCATGCTGAGCGAGACACCATCACGAAGACATGTGGGGACAACGACATCGACGGGATTGCACTCGTCGGGACAACCTCACACAGTGGTGGTATCGAAGGGGGGAGGAGGTGATAGGATATGGTGGTGATAAGGTGATGGATGTCGGGGGTTAATGGGCTAATATGGTAGGGATAGGCTAATGGGGTGGTTATGAGTAATTTGTAACACCCCCATTTATTCGGGAGCCTTTGGCTAGACATTCCCAAATAAATAGGACTGTTACCATCTCAGTTTCCCGAGGTAGTAGATACAAAGTCCAACTCACCAAAGTACTTTAAATAAAAAATTTAATGATTGCATAAGTTTTACAATTTTAATCAACTAACTTAATATAAAATATAATACAACTCGCAGCGGAAATAAATAAAGTGATATGATTATTCTATGTGATCTAGACTTCAACTATGGTCCAAGTTTGGCTCTCATCCCCATGCTCCCAAGTCAGCTAATCTTTGGTACCTGTCAAATATGCTCCCTATAAAACGGTTCACCGCAGGTGTTAACGAATACATAGTCAACCACGAGGTTAAGTAGGAATAAAACTAAACAACAAGAACATACAATTATCAATCCAATTCAATTCACTTTCATTGCACAACCCCCTGACAACGTGCTCCTTTCCTTTACTTAGCACAACTCCCTTAACAACGTGCTCACATTACTTTGGTACCCCTCCCTTAACAACGTACCGCAAATATGTAATAGTACCCCTCCCTCACAACGTACATATTACCATAACCCCAGTGTACAAACTTCCTCAACAACGCATAACCGATCACACGCACTTTTCACAATAATCACATTCCAACCAACGATAGCAATTCAAATCACCTCATCAATACTATTAATATTAGCCAACACAATCAATATAATTCACCCTCCGAACAATTACAATATGATCAATCAATATATGCAACATAATTCTCCCTTCCAACAATTGCGATAATATCAACCAACACAATTCACATGCGATCAATTCACTTTAACGTAAGTAATCCACCATACCAAACATAGATATATAAAAGTCGAGTTGAGTAGGATTATTGACACGTCTGTCGTGTACCTGTCAAAAATAAACTAACTAGACTAACTATATAGCTAGGGAAGTCAGGTCGATCTCTACAGAGAGGCAAGATATCTGTAGAAGTCCGTCTATTTGGTCACAAATGGGGGGGGGGGGGGGGGGGTTGTTTGAATTGTTATCTAAGCAACGAGTTTTAAAGGAAAGATAAATAAAGGGCAAGAGCAGTAAGAGCAGAGAAATAAGATTAAACTATCAGATAGAGAGGGACATGTCAGGATTTCGGTTCACTACGGTAGTCCAGTGACTCAGCTGTAAATGACTCAGACGAATTAATGTAAGATGGATGTTGAAAGGTCCTTTCGGTCCACTTTTTATCCTAAAATACAATTAGTCCAATCTTAATTTTCATTCTCATCAGGGTAGTCTACTGTTCGTAGCAGGCCTATTTAGTCCAATCTTTCGATCTAGGATTAGTTTTAGCCAGATTAAAGGTTAACTCAGAAGTGTGCACTCTACTAAGTCGAATAAATACAATTAAATTGCTATGGTGACAGAGCCTTATAATCAATTCATCTAATTCATTCACTACATCGTCCCATTCCTACCGCAGATCCCCTAATCCCAACATGAAGGGGTTTAGCTACTCATGTCGCTAATTAAACTAACAGCAGATAATTTTCCAGCAGTAAACATAATGAAATAATCAGTAAATTGCATAAAAGAGAAATTAGGGCAAAGGAATTAAATGGAGTAAACAAGAAATTAAAGCAAACAATGATTAATTATTAATAAGGAAAGAGAAAGGAATTACAATCCAAGCGAATCCGGCGTAAAGAACACAAAATCCGAGTGAAATAATCCCAAGAACAAAGTTACAGTGAAGGGAAATAAGCAACGCAGTAAAGTTTACAGTAGAAAGTTTCAGATAATAGAAAGATAGATGAAAAGATAGATCCTAATGACCTAGTAAAGCGTGCTTAAATAGCAAGGTAATTGAGTTTAGCGAAATAAACATAACACGGGCTGTTTTAAAGCCCAAACCAGCGAAACCACTCGATCGAGTGGATTAAAACCACTCGATCGAGCAATTATTCAGCAGCATCTACTCGATCGAGTAACCCATCTTTCTGCAAGCTAAGGATCGAGTGGAAAACCACTCGATCGACCACCTTGGGACGTAAAAACCACTTGATCGAGTGGTAGAACTGCTCGATCGAGTACTTTGTCTTCAAATCAGCTCAAGTCCGCGCCCAAATGCCTCGTAATCCATGCTATGACGCTTCGCAATGCAGTATCTCACTCTGGAAAATCCCGTCTCCTCTAAATGCATGCAAAGAGGACGAAAAAGAGTACGATTCCATTACTTTCGCGTTCATTTCTACAAAATGGACAAAACGAACCAAAGTAGCCAATTCGGGGCAAAATACTATAAAAACAGTATAAAAATGCATAGAAATACGTGCTAAAATAGGCTAAAAAGACTATAAAAAAGCACGTATCAATTATCCCTACCTGGAAAGCGATTCCAATTAAGCAGCTAAAGCAATCCAAATAAATAAAGCAAATCCGATCCGATTATAATTCTTCACAACCGTCACCTAATCAAAATATTATAATTCAATTTAATTCAATTATTTATTTATTTATTCCTTCTAATATATTAATTAAACTAATTATTTTATTTATTATATTTATTAAAGTTTATGATATTGAAAACCCGATTACTAAAACCCGAGTCACCCGAATTAACTAATAAAAACCCAATTACAAACCACTCCCCAACACACTCAATACACGATTCAACACCCCTCACAAAAACCCACCATTCCCGACACCACAACCACCACAGCCACCACCCAGCCTTGAAACCCCTAGCCTGCAACCCCACGCATCCAAATCGCCCTTAACCACCAGCTAAACCACCACCAACAACCCACAAACCCACGCCCTATCACACGACACCAACCGCAACCCCTTCAACCCGTGTCCCAAAACAGCCCAACCCCGACAACCACACCCAACCTCACCACCTCTAGCCACCACCATTCTCACCCCTAGTCCACAACGATTCCAAAGCTACACTCTAACCTCACTCACGGTCAGAAACGCGACCACGATGCTTGTTTTAAAACAGCTGCGTCAAAACCCATGTCCTCCCCTGTTCTTTACGATTTCCGGCCACCACCCGCACAAACCGCCACCTTCCACCACCACCAAAAGGACCGACCACCTTCCCCCGTCACAACCCCTCCATACTCAAGTCAAGACGAGGTCAATTAAGGGTTCAATTACACATTCCAATCACCCACAACAAAACCCGTATAACCCCCTGACTAGCCACCTTTAGCCGCCATAAACACCACCCTACCACGGTCAATGATGGTCAACAATGGCCAGGTTAGAAACTTGGCAGTCCAATGTCGCTATAGGTCCAATTCGCGAGTCCTATGGTGGTCTATATAAGTCATACTATCGATCTAAAGATGCTTGCATGAAAAGAATATAAACCGATTTAAGGTGAATAATTACCTTGAGTTGATTAATTAGTTTATGTTAATTCCTTCTTCTTCCGTCTCCTAAAGCTCCTTCTTTTAATTTGTGATTTATTTCTCATATTTAAGTTGGTATTTATAGTGTAAGATTTAGAGAATACGAGGTCGATTAGGAAACTATCTTAATTTACCTATTCCAATTAGTATAGAAATTACTATAATTATAATTATCATTATATTATATCATTATATTATTATTATTATTATTACATATATTACTATTACCATAAGTAGGATTCCCTTATTTTATCTTTACTAATTTATTATCGCCTTAACTTATTATTAGTATCAATATAATTATTATCTTTATATATTTATTATTTCCATATTATATTATAAATTCCCGATATAAATCCCGATCACACTCCTACTCTATTTATTAAACTTCGGTCCACTACTTAATGGCACGTGGTCCAATACTCGATTACTAGCTAAGCCCAATTCCCGATTTGTTTTACTTAATTTATTATTCAACCAACGTTTTATTTGTAATTTTTATTAGAAATGCTTTTAAATAATTATTAAATTACGTAAATTATTAATAACAAAATACGGGGTATTACAGTCTTCCCCCCTTAAAATGAACTTCGTCCCGAAGTTCGCCCACAACTACTATCGCAATACTACGCATCATTCAACATAATCAATTATAAAATAAACTAATTATTAAACTCACTTAATTATTATAAAATCGTATCATACTTATTAGAATGTATCACAAAACTAATTTCCAAAATATAAGAATGTATTGTAAGAATAAACTTAAAATATGAGGTATTACATTATGCCCCCCTAAAAATAATCTTCGTCCCGAAGTTTCGAAACTACTTTATTAAACTACTCACAATTAAAATATTTATATAAATGGTAAGAGTCTAATCATCTCACTAACTAGTTACCCTTCTCCCCATTTCCTTGCACGGTACTGGCTGTGCCAAAAGTCTTTCCACCGTTGCTCTGATTACCCCCATTGCCCTGTCTATTGTTGTAGCTCCTATGGGTACTCCATTGTCCCGGATACCTATTGCTCCCAACACTTGGTCCTGGAGTTCGATAGCCCCCTTGATTACCCCTTCTATTATCACTCCTGGGTGCACTCCTACACTCAAAAGCTCGGTGACCTAACTTGTTGCAATTGTAACATCTCCACCCAAAGGCTGCACCAGAATGCTGACTCCAACTACTACCACCCAAGCTCACTCCACTCCCATAACTAGGTCCTCCAATAGAAAATTGTTTAGGTTGAGTATAGTTTTGCTTCTTACTACCCCCAGCTCCGTCACTTGGTGTCTCACTCTTCCTCTTTTCCCCCTTCACCTTCTTCTCTTCCTGTAACATATCCGCAATCCTTTCTGCGTGCCCAACTCTCTGATAAACATCCTCCATATTACTTGGCTGACCAGCTGCAAGCCTCTTCTTAATGGTTGTAGTCAACCCCTTCTCAAACCTTAATGCTAACATCTCCTCACTGAAGTTCAAATCAGACACATATTCCGCTAACTCCATAAACCTATTGTGATAACTCTATACTGTCATCTCTTCACCCATCTTGAAAGAATCAAACTCAGCTCTCATCTTACTCCTAATATGTTCTGGTACGAACACAACCCTCATAGTCTCCTTAAAACCTTTCCAAGTGATAAAAGGTTCATCACTCTCCCTCCAAGCTTCCCTTAAGACTTTCTTACTACGATTCCACCACAAACCCGCTTTTCCTCTCAAATAGTAAGCAACTTGATCTACTTGCAACTCTGCAGGACATCCTAGCAACTCAAAAAGGTTGTCAAACTCTCTATGCCAATCTCCTAGTAAAGATGGTTCTCCTAATCCGTCATATTTCGTCGGGTTGTGCCTCTCGATACTAGCACTCATCTTTGCTGGATCCTGAACTGAACCCTTAGCTTTCAGTGCCGCAGGCAAAGCCTCATTCATGGATATCAAACGGTAAATCTCCTCTTGGGACATGGTAGAGGGTGTAGGTGTAGATCTCTTTGGAGGCATGGTTCTATAAAAGCAAAACAAGATAACATAAGTTTCTACCCGAGGAAAGATGGCTTAACATTTTAAATATTCTATACTTACAAAGTTAAGGTGTGGTTAATTATATCCTTTCTTACCCCTCCCTAGGTCCTCCTATCACCACTCCCACTTCCCAACTATCATAGGTTAAGAACTGATAAAACATTTATATTAAACTTTTGGTAAAACTCGCGTTTTCGGAAATCAAAGTCAAGCAGTAACTTTCAAAAATCACCATTAAATAACCGTTACATTCTACATTGATTTTTTATACTTTCAAGAAAATATAAAGAGTGTTCAAATCATGAGAAAAAGAATTAAGCCCAAATCTCGAATAATCATTTTATAAAGATTTTTACAATTCAGTGGGTCGAAACAAAAACTGATCAGCAATTTGTCAAAAACTTTGGTCAAATTGTAAATATCACTATTAATTGTCAAAAATTTAACTTGCAACGTGCCTTATCAATATGGAATCATATTTGAACCTTTTAAACATTAGAGTTGGAATTACGCAGAAATATTAAGTACGTATTAAATGACAAATTTTACAAAATTGTTTGTCGAAAACATAACTGTACAGGAATATTCCAACCATTGTCCACTAAATTATTTATATCTCCCAAACCATAAAACTTTTAAACATGAGACCAACGGCTTTGGTAGGCTAACTTACTGGGTTATCTCTCATAAAAATGTCAACCGTGTATGATGAACGGGGGTCAAATGACAACTAAATCAAATAGGGGTAAAATCTGACGGAATAAGATTCAGCTCTAGGTCCCTTTTTACTAGGTCACAAGCTTTCATTAACACCCTCCTACCCTTATATCAACACAACATGGTCAATAAAATTTCACACACGACTACTATCTACTCTAAAGCATTCATATCACAAGCTTAATCATTTCATAATATGTTTTAAATAACATGGCTTTGGGATTCACACAACCGCATATCACTAGACATGATTCTAATATCACACAACGTCCAACCACAAATTCAATATCAATTTATAATTGTTATCATGCTCATGATCAAAACAATTCAACATCAACTCCTCATTTCATCCATTCCACTCCCCTTAAAAATCAAGGTTACGTCCCGTAAACTCAGTCATCAATGAAAACAATATTCAAACAAAGCAACCAAACTCCTACGACAAAATAAACAATATTTATTTTAACTTACCCTACCCTGTAATATCTCTCAAGGGAACCGGTTCAAAACTGAAAGGGCCAGAAGTTTGGTGTGAGGGGGCCCCTAACTCATCCCAAGCCATAAGTGGGCTCCTAACAGTTTCTACCCGGGTTCATTTTATTTAGACACATCCTATGTTCATTATTGTTCATTGGTTAGGCCTGGGGATCGTTTTGCTCTGATACCACTTTGTAACACCCCCATTTATTCGGGAGCCTTTGGTTAAACATTCCCAAATAAATAGGACTGTTACCATCTCGGTTTCCCGAGGTAGTATATACAAAGTCCAACTCACCAAAGTACTTTAAATAAAAACTTTAATGATTACATAAGTTTTACAATTTTAATCAACTAACTTAATATAAAATACAATACAACTCGCAGCTGAAATAAATAAAGTGATATGATTATTCTATGTGATCTAGACTTCAACTATGGTCCAAGTTTGGCTCTCATCCCCATGCTCCCAAGTCAGCTAATCTTTGGTACCTGTCAAATCTGCTCCCCATAAAACGGTTCACCGCAGGTGTTCACGAATACACAGTCAACCGCGAGGTTGAGTAGGAATAAAACTAAACAACAAGAACATGCAATTATCAATCCAATTCAATTCACTTTCATTGCACAACCCCCTGACAACGTGCTCCTTTCCTTTACTTAGCACAACTCCCTTAACAACGTGCTCACATTACTTTGGTACCCCTCCCTTAACAACGTACCGCAAATATGTAATAGTACCCCTCCCCTCACAACGTACATATTACCATCACCCCAGTGTACAAACTCCCTCAACAACGTACAACTGACTGTCACACAGCTTTTCACAATAATCACATTCCAACCAACGATAGCAATTCAAATCACCTCATCAATACTATTAATATTAGCCAACACAATCAATATAATTCACCCTCCGAACAATTACAATATGATCAATCAATATATGCAACATAATTCTCCCTTCCAACAATTACGATAATATCAACCAACACAATTCACATACGATCAATTCACTTTAACGTAAGTAATCCACCATACCAAACATAGATAATTAAAAGTCGAGTTGAGTAGGATTATCCCTACCTGGCAAGTGATTCCAATTAAGCAGCTCAAGCAATCCAAATAAATAATGCAAATCCGATCCGATTATAATTCTTCACAACCCTCACCTAATCAAAATATTATAATTCAATTTAATTCAATTATTTATTTATTTATTCCTTCTAATATATTAATTAAACAAATTATTTTATTTATTATATTTATTAAAGTTTATGATATTGAAAACCCGATTACTAAAACTCGAGTCACCCGAATTAACTGATAAAAACCCGATTACAAACCACTCCCCAACACACTCAATACACGATTCAACACCCCTCACAAAAACCCACCATTCCCGACACCACAACCACCACAGCTACCACCCAGCCTCGAAAACCCTAGCCTGCAACCCCCCGCATCCAACTCGCCCTTAACCACCAGGTTAACCACTACCAACAACCCACAAACCCACGCCCTATCACACGACACCAACCGCAACCCTTTCAACCCGTGTCCCAAAATAGCCCAACCCCGACAACCACACCCAACCTCACCACCTCCAGCCACCACCATTCTGACCCCTAGTCCACGACGATTCCAAAGCTACCCTCTAACCTCACTCACGGTCAGAAACGCGGCCACGATGCTCGTCTTAAAACAGCTGCGTCAAAACCCCTGTCCTCCCCTTTTCTTTGCGATTTCCGGCCACCACCCGCACAAACCGCCACCTTCCACCATACCACCACCACCAAAAGGACCGACCACCTTCCCCGTCACAACCCCTCCATACCCAGGTCAAGACGTGGTCAATTAAGGGTTCAATTACCCATTCCAATCACCCACAACCAAACCCGTATAACCCCCTGACCAGCCACCTTTAGCCGCCATAAACACCACCCTACCACGGTCAATGACGGTCAACAATGGTCAGGTTAGAAACTTGGCAGTCCAATGTCGCTATAGGTCCAATTTGCGAGTCCTATGGTGGTCTATATAAGTCATACTATCGATCTAAAGATGCTTGCATGAAAAGAATATAAACCGATTTAAGATGAATAATTACCTTGAGTTAATTAATTAGTTTATGTTAATTCCTTCTTCTTCCGTCTCCTAAAGCTCCTTCTTTTAATTTGTGATTTATTTCTCATATTTAAGTTGGTATTTATAGTGTAAGATTTAGAGAATACGAGGTCGATTAGGAAACTATCTTAATTTACCTATTCAAATTAGTATAGAAATTACTATAATTATAATTATAATTATATTATATATTATTATTATTATTATTATTATTATTATTATTATTATTATTATTATTATTATTATTATTATTATTATTACATATATTACTATTACCATAAGTAGGATTCCCTTATTTTATCTTTACTAATTTATTATCGCCTTAACTTATTATTAGTATCAATATAATTATTATCTTTATATATTTATTATTTCCATATTATATTATAAATTCCCGATATAAATCCCGATCACACTCCTGCTCTATTTATTAAACTTCGGTCCACTACTTAATGGCATGTGGTCCAATACTCGATTACTAGCTAAGCCCAATTCCCAACTTGCTTTACTTAATTTATTATTCAACCAACGTTTTATTTGTAATTATTATTAGAAATGCTTTTAACGAATTATTAAATTACGTAAATTATTAATAACAAAATACGGGGTATTACAGTCTTCCCCCCCTAAAATGAACTTCGTCCCAAAGTTCGCCCACAATTACTATCGCAATACTACGCATCATTCAACATAATCAATTATAAAATAAACTAATTATTAAACTCACTTAATTATTATAAAATCGTATCATACTTATTAGAATGTATCACAAAACTAATTTCCAAAACATAAGAATGTATTGTAAGAATAAACTTAAAATATGAGGTATTACATAATTAGTAAGAGTAAATTGGTCAATTCGTGAGATTTGGTATTGAGTTTGGAAAAAAATTGGATTTTTGGTATAAGGTTTGACAGAAAGTTATATTAGGTACAATATTTGAAAAAAATGACTTATTCAAGGTATAAGTTATCAAATTACCCTATATATATATATATACATATATATATATATATATATATATATATATACATATATATATATATATGTATATATATATATACATATATATATATACTAGTTTAAAACCCGTGCAGTTGCACGGGTATATATAAGAACATTTTTAAATTCTGGTCACAAGTTATTTTTAATAAATTTTGAATAATAAGTAGTACCCCTCCATTCTACATTTGTTGTTCATTCCAAATTGTATCTTCTCTTCCGTATCTCAGTTCATCATGGCATAAAAGTATATAATGAGATTAATCGCCAAAGAGTAGCTTCACGTGAATATGAAAATAAGGGAAAGACAAAATTGCGACTAATGGCAAAATTTCGTTTCGAAAACTCTTCATGGTTTAGAACCACATAATGATCAAATTTCATTTCTAAAAAACCTGTTTTGAAGAGCAGCTCCAAGTGAAAGACAAAATTGCGACCTAGTATGTTGATAATTTTGATCTACCTCACCTTAGTTGCTTATTTTTGTCCAACTCACTCTTCTTTTAATTGATGATAAAATGAACATCTATTACTTCATTTAAGAGAGAATGTTTCCCGAGCACAACCACTCTAAATAAGTTGTTATCGTGTCGAATTTATACCAATAATTTTAATTAAATAGTTAATTCATGTCGAATTTGTGTAAAAGACCTCAAAAATAAACTAATATCGTTGGGTTTATACCAGTCATGTAGATTGATACGTGCATTTTATGTAGTCTTTTTAGCCTATTCTATGCACGTATTTCTATGCTTTTATCGTGGTTTTACGCTACGAAATGCCCCGAATATGCTACTTTGGGTTATTTTGTCTTATTTGCAGGAATGAACCAGAAAGTAGCGGAAATCAAGCCTTTTACCGCCCGCTTAGCATGCATTTGGAGGAAGAGATGGTTTGGAGCGGGAAATATTGCTGTCTTTGGATGCGTGAAGGTGTTTCGGGAGCTAAAAGGACAAGTCAAAGTCAAACTAACGAGAATTGTAGCTGCTGAAGTCAAGACCCACCTGATCGAGTGATTTATTACTCGATCGAGTGGTTTTAGGTGCAATAAATAGTCGATCGAGTTGCTTCCTTAGTCGATCGACCAGTCCCTTATGTGTAATCAGTCGATCGAGCACTCTACTTGGTCGATCGAAATGTTTTCGATCGAGTTTGCTCGATCGAGTGGTTCCCTTACTCGATCGAGTGGATTTTGCTTGGGCTGGGCTTTTTAGGTTATATTCTCATTATTAGGTTTAAACCTACTCCTAATTTCTTATAAATAGGAGTAAAGGTTGTCATTTGTAATCATCGAGGACCCATCCAGGGGACCACGTTACTCTTTCCCCTTTCTCTATACATCTTTGTTACTTTTGTTCTTCTTCACTTCCTGGATCTCTTAATTCAAGAATTATTCTACCTTTCTCTCTATTTAATTTAATGTTTATTATTCTTATTTCCTTTATTCTTGTTTCCCTTATTTTTATGCGTAGCTAATTCCCCATAGTATGTTAGGATTAGGGAAGCCGTGGTAGCAATGTTTCAATCAGTATTAAATAGATTAGTCTTGCGATAAGAATTGTATTAGGCAATTTAATTGTTATCGGTCGAATGAGTGACATGCGGGGAGACCCATAAATTTAGTTAACCCCGACCTAGATCGAAAGATTGGAAGGGAAGGCTTGCTTAGTTACGATAGGGTATTGCGGTGAGTGGGCGAAAGTTAAGTCGTTTTTACACTCTAGGGGCGGTTTAAGGACCGAAAGGTGACGACCATAGCTCTTCTTATCAATAGTCTAATCGCCTTAATATTCCCGATAGTATAAGATCCGATAGCTGCCACGGTGGACCGACTCCTAGCATACTCCCTCTCTCTTGTCTTTGTTAATTTCTCTTATTTATTTCCCTCGCTTTAGTCTTTAGTTTAGAATATCAATTCAAAACCCCCACACCGTGACACCCTGACAGGCCATCGAATTAGACAGATAGATAGCAACTTAGCCTCCCCGTGGAGATCGACCCTACTTGCCGCGACTTCACGTTAGCGAAAATTAGGTATTTTATTTTTGGTGTAGAAACGACAAAGATCAAATTTTGGCGCCGTTGCTTGGGAGGCGACGCTTTTTATCCGTTTTATTTTGTTTGTCCTTTCGCCTCAAGGGAAGACTAAGTACCTTGAGGTCGTTCTTATCTTTCTCTTTAGTCTTTGTTTTGATAGGCTCACAGGTTTATTAGACAGGCTACTGAGGAGATTATCGAAGGGAAGGCTTGAGTACCTTCGATCCCTCTTGCCAAGATGACATCCTGTTTCCCGACTAATTGCTCGGTTTGAAGCCCAAGTCGAGAAACCCGCTTAGTTGGGAAAGGAAGAAATCTTGGGGACGTGGTGCTGCTGAGCACAATGCAGCTGTAGTTGTGCCGCCACATCCACCCCATCAATGGCCACCGCAAGAAGATCCTCGTGATATAGAGAAAAAAGAAACCGCGGAGCTGAAATCCTTAATTCTGGAATTTGGTAGACATGTCGGTGCTCGAGTCACCGAAATTGATGAGTTACAGTCCGTAATTGCTCGGTTAACAGCTGGGTTGGATGAACAGAAATCAAAAGAGGTGTGCTTGACCAAGAGCGGTTTTTCCCATGAAGAACCCACGTTGCCCAATGCTGAAAATGATTTCTATATTTCGGATGACGACTTTCTATCGTATTTCCAGAACGTATGCAGGGATGTCAGCACTGTTCAGGAAGAAAGTCCTCGATCGAGTAACATCTCTTCTCGATCGAGTGACATACATGAGGAAAGTGCTCGATCGAGTGAACATTCTGCTCGATCGAGTGACAGACAGGAGGATAGTACTCGATCGAGTGATTGTGTTACTCGATCGAGTGAGGTGCGGAAGGAACTTGGTCGATCGAATGAGCAATTTGCTCGATTGACTGAATTGGCCATTGATGGGAGCTTTTATTCGTCACTTGGGTTCATATTGGATGACGAGTTTGACGATGATGAGGATTATGGTGAACCTCCCTTATTCACAGCCGAGTCGGATACACTTGAAGCTGCGATTTACGGGATGGATTCCACTGAGGAGGTTGACGAAGAAGCGGCTGAGACGGTAATTGTTCCTAGCACGGATGAGGTAATCCATTCCTTTGTCAGTGATTCCGTTGTTGAGAGCAACCAACCTGAGGTAGTAAACGATAACTTTATTATTGTTCGTTTTAATAGTATATTGCCTCGATTGACTCGCGCTATTTCTTTTAAGGTTATACCTCCTCTCATGTGGTCGATTAATTTAAAGATTTTTCACCGTCCTTATCATTTCAAGTTCATTAATCTGAGACGATACCCTATTTCATTGACGACTGCTCCCGCACTCCTCTATTTTGTGGACAAATTTAGGAGCGCCCATAGGAAATTTGTTAGACTTAAATGTTTACATATTTTTATTTCCTATTTCTGTAATCCACTTTGGTGCTACTTATCTTTGTTGTGTAGCACATGCGCAGGCTTATGATTTAATGTTTGCGCGCTTTGAAATGTTTTGATTGTGATTAATTAGAGAGGCTCGAAGAAAAGAAGGTCGAGCCGGACTGATTGAAGCTAGCGCTACCCGGAGGCAACCCTAGCGATTTTATCTTTGTTTTTATTTCAATTTTAGTTGTAATAAATGGTTTTATACCATAGACTATCTCAGTTTACTTATCTAGTTAGTTTTTGGGCTGCTTACATTGCGTTTTTGCAGGAAGTACAATGAGAACTACTCGATCGAGTAGTTTTTCTACTCGATCGAGCACCTTTGCTAAGGGATTCACTCGATCGAGCAGACAAAACCACTCGATCGACCACTTGCAGAAACAAAACCACTCGATCGACTGATATTCCCTTCGATCGAGCAGTTTTTGGATGCCCATTCACTCGATCGACCACTGTTGGACTGCCATCGAGTGCTATTGACTTGGATTAGCTTACTGAAACGGGGTTTCCGGGCCTTAGCAACCTCCCATTTCATGGTCGGTTTGGGGAGGTCCCCTTATTCGCGCATTTTGTGAGTTTTTCCGCTTTTACTCTCTTTCTCCTTCAGTTTGCATTTCTTTCCCTATTTTTTGGTACAATGAGGGCATTGTACGGTTTGGTTTGGGGAGGTTATGCATCCATATCTGTGTCTGCATTTTGTTTTCACTGCATTTCAGTTATCACGTTTAATTTCCTGTTTGCATTGTTATTTATTTCATAAAAATTCAAAAAATTCCATAAAAATTGAAAAATTCGAAAAATTTCAAAATTTTAGCATATAGGTTGAGTCGGAACGGTAGATTTCAATGATGAAATTGCACTGCGTTTGTCTTTTTGCTTAGGCCTTGCATTGAACTATTATCTTATTAGCTTTGTCTCTTTGCATATCTACGAGTTAATGTTAAAATTTAGCTGAACATATAGACTTGACCTGAAATTTTGGCAACCTACTTATAATTTCTAAGGATTAGAGCCATATAAACTGGTGTCATTTATGACCAGTTTCATGTAGGATTGTGAGTAGTTACTCCTTGCATAACATGTATCATCAATTTGCACGTATATGAAATTCAATTGCTTTTTGCCGTCATACATTCGGGTTAGTGGTTGGTGTCACATGCAGGGAGGTGCTTACATTCCCTTTCTTTCATTTTTACCCATCTAACTCCACATTAGCCAAATTTGCCAGTTGACCCTTAGCTACATCCAAATTTAGCCTGCCTTGTCAAGCTAGTCTAGATTGTTGTTTTGCGGTATATATTTCATTGTATCAAGTTTGGCTTGTATCTATTGTTTTGGAGTTGGTATTTATGAAGAAAAGGAGTTGACAAAACGTGATGAAAAAAAGAAAAGAAAAAAGAATCGAAAAAAAAAAAGGGGAAAAATGAAAAAAAAAAAGGAATGAAAAAGAAGAAACCGAAAGAAAAGAAAAGAAAAAAAAAGATGTTGTTTGGTTGACGGTTTCTACTCCTATGTTCTATCTTATTTCATATGAGGAGTATGTTTGGTTCGGTTTGGTGAGTTTTATGCCAAGTGAAGGGCATGTGCTTATTCCATAATTGAGTTGAGAATTGGATGTTCCCATATGGTTTTGTTTAGGTACTAGCTTGATCACCTATACCTCCACATTCCCATAAATGTTTTGCCTTTTCTTACCCATTGCCTCACTTTACCATATTTTTGTAAGCCCTCGGCTGTGACAGGACCTTGTTTGGTTGGAATGTGTGTACGGTAGTTAGAATTGTCTATCATATTAGTTGCATGCATGTTTATGTGGGTCGTAGTATAGGTGAGCGACTATTTTTCTTCCTCTCTTACGTATAATTGTTCACCCTTTGCTTCATGAGAGAAGAGTGACCCGTGAGAGTCCGATTTTAAAGGTCTTGCAAGGTCGACGGTTCAGCTCTATTATAAACATCTTAAAACTCGTTTGCATTTGACTTTGACTGTTTAGCTATAAGTGTTAGTTTGCTTGCATTAAATTGGCTTAAGTGGGCATTTGTAGCTGGCTCTGAGTTATCTTTTTCCGTTCCTTTAGTTGCATTTTAGTTTACTCGGGGACGAGTAAAGGTTTGGTTTGGGGAGATTTGATACGTGCATTTTATGTAGTCTTTTTAGCCTATTCTATGCACGTATTTCTATGCTTTTATCGTGGTTTTACGCTACGAAATGCCCCGAATATGCTACTTTGGGTTATTTTGTCTTATTTGCAGGAATGAACCAGAAAGTAGCGGAAATCAAGCCTTTTACCGCCCGCTTAGCATGCATTTGGAGGAAGAGATGGTTTGGAGCGGGAAATATTGCTGTCTTTGGATGCGTGAAGGTGTTTCGGGAGCTAAAAGGACAAGTCAAAGTCAAACTAACGAAATTGTAGTCTGAAGTCAAGACCCACCTGATCGAGTGATTTATTACTCGATCGAGTGGTTTTAGGTGCAATAAATAGTTGATCGAGTTGCTTCCTTAGTCGATCGACCAGTCCCTTATGTGTAATCAACGATCGAGCACTCTACTTGGTCGATCGAAATGTTTTCCCGATTTGAGTTTGCTCGATCGAGTGGTTCCCTTACTCGATCGAGTGGATTTTGTCAATGGGGTTGGGCTTTTTTAGGTTATATTCTGTCATTAGGTTTAAACCTACTCCTAATTTCTTATAAATAGGAGTAAAGGTTGTCATTTGTAATCATCGAGGACCCATCCAGGGACCACGTTACTCTTTCCCCTTTCTCTATACACCAATTACTTTTTGTTCTTCTTCACTTCCTGGATCTCTTAATTCAAGAATTATTCTACCTTTCTCTCTATTTAATTTAATGTTTATTATTCTTATTTCCTTTATTATTGTTTCCCTTATTTTTATGCGTAGCTAATTCCCCATAGTATGTTAGGATTAGGGAAGCCGTGGTAGCAATGTTTCAACTGTATTAAATAGATTAGTCTTGCGATAGAATTGTATTAGGCAATTTAATTGTTATCAGGTCGAATGAGTGACATGCAGGAGACCCATAAATTTAGTTAACCCCGACCTAGATCGAAAGATTGGAAGGGAAGGCTTGCTTAGTTACGATAGGGTATTGCAGTGAGGGCGAAAGTTAAGCTGTTTACACTCTAGGGCGGTTTAAGGACCGAAAGGTGACGACCATAGCTCTTCTTATCAATAGTCTAATCGCCTTAATATTCCCGATAGTATAAGATCTCGATAGTCGCCACGGTGGACCGACTCCTAGCATACTCCCCTCTCTCTTCTTTGTTAATTTCTCTTATTTATTTCCCTCGCTTTAGTCTTTAGTTTAGAATATCAATTCAAAACCCCCACACCGTGACACCCCATGGACCGAATTAGACAGATAGATAGCAACTTAGCCTCCCTGTGGAGATCGACCCTACTTGCCGCTGACTTCTGTTAGCAGTAACTTAGGTATTTTATTTTTGGTGTAGAAACGACAGCATCATAGATGCCAAGATAGTACTATAAGACTCTTGACTAATCCGCCGGAAAAAAAAGGACTCTTTGATTATAACATATGTAGCTCGCTTGACAACCAACTTCAAGTCAAATCCTTTGGCATTTGTTTTGATGATATAAGTTGGCAACCATTGTTGAGGGAACTGCTTCCAAATAAGTATTCGGTAATAAAAGTCTATCAAGGCCACAGAAAACGACTCTCTTCACAACATTTTCTGGTCATAGCATACACCATAATTATAATTTGTCCAAACCCATGCACCAAGAGATTCCGTCTAGGAGTACCGACTCTACTCAGCATGTATACATTACTAACACACTTGAGTACTTGACATGAGCTTCACATCCAGATAGAAAGTTGTAGTATGCATCAAGTAGCTCCAACACTTTATCGCAATATTCTCATGTTAGTCAAGTTCTTGTATCTCCACTAACATAAACACAGCATACGTGAGAAATTAAGGATTCGTATTAATAAGAAGTCACAATTTTATTTTTTTCAAAAATGAGGCAAACTAAGAATGTTAATTGTCATTTATTTGTGTAAATGAACCCTTAATAGTGAAATAAAATTAGGAAAACACTCCCAGCCTTGTCATTTTATCATAATAATCAAATTCAGATATCAAAGATACTTTTTGAGTGTAAATTTCCAACACACCTCTAATTCATTTTATTCCTTTTAAGTAGCTAATTATCATATTTATTTCCTCTATCGACTTCATCCAATTAATACCCAAACTACAAAGTTAAATATACTTCTCTTAAGTCATAAAAGATTAAATTATGACTTGATATCAGCGTAAGTATTAGGCTTAGCTAAACGTCCCAATGATTACATTTTTAAGAGAAAGCATATTGAAAAAAAGCATGTTGAACCAAATGGGTTTGGTGTGATGGTTGCTCACCTCATCTTTAACCATATGAGGTCAGTGGTTCGATCCTTACTCGTGGGAATGGAACAAACTCTTTGGCCAGCCGTTATCCTCTTCGTGAGAGTTCTCGCGCACCAAAAAAAGAGCAAGCATATTGAATGTATTCATGTAGCGCAAGCATTCACAATATGATAATACATGAAATAAAAATATTTAGGAGAACATAAGAGAAGGGAGTGGGACATAACATGCTAAACTATTTCAAAGAGATATGGAACGGCTGTTTTAGAATTTTATTTTTATCTTAAAAAAAAAGAATATTTGATACTTTGTATTCATACTAATGTTTACATGTTGTGATAAGAGGTGGGGAAAACAAATACTCCACTTCAATAACTGACCAAGATCAAGCAAGGTAATATAGCTTATATAATCAGGCATAAAGGTATATAATTAACCTCTTAATTCAACAACCCTTCATCTCCTTTCTTAGATTTCCTTACTTGAAATTATCCATATTTACTGAAAAAATATTATACCCATATCAAAATCTCTGATACAATAGGTGCATAAGAAAAGGCAAAGTAATACTGTGTACTACGTATGACTCTATTGCAAGTTCTAAACCCTCTAATACTACTACTACTTTTGCAGACCCAATGTACAGAAAAATTAAGAGTCTTTACAGAATGGGCAAAAAAATTCAATCAAGTGTCATCATAGCATTGAAACTTTTCAGATAAGTTAGCACTACAGTTCTAATATTATTGCATTCTAAAGGATTTCTCAATCAAGATTACTAAACAGGAATCATAATTGAAATTTCAAATACAATCTAACACTCTCTATTAATACAAAAATACACATCTCAAATGATTAAGGCTTATTAAAAAAACTACATTAAATCATAAAATAACTTGATCAAGTGTATATTCCTTATTTCTTCCATTCAATTGAAAAGAAACTATGTAAAATATGGAGAAATAGTTGTTCAACTACGGTCCTCAATAATTTTCCAAAAACATATGGGAGAATAGGAATAATCCACTAATCCATCAAAGTAAAAATCTAAAGATCAATAACTTAAAAGCGAGTTCGGAAAAAATACCTAAAAAATAGTAACTTTCATTCCAAGAGCAGAGAGTCTATTGAACCTAAGAGGAGCATTAGGGTTAGTGTGCCAAAAGAAATTGTTTAATTAATAGGTGCTAAAGACGATAGAGGAGTAGAAATGAAAGAGTCCGTAATTGATAATTTGATATGAGTAAGGTAGACGATTATATTTGTGATTTGAGTATGCATGACCAAAATGACGGCAAGAAAAATGGTTTTAGGTTTTCTTTAAAGATAGAGTAAAAGAAGTATTTTTGGTTGAGCGGGAAAGTTAATATTAGGTGGTTCTTGTTTTATTATATATATATATATATATATATATATATATATATATATATATATATATATATATATATATATATATATATATATATAGAGAGAGGAGTTCAAATTAGTCCACCTAAAATGGTGAGTCCACTAAGTCCTCATCTTAGCCATTGATCTTCTAAGATTGATGGTTGAGATTTTAAAATTTTAAGATGAAAATTTTAGTGTTTTATAAATGAAACTTTAATTTATGAGTGTAACTTTAATTCTTTACAATTATAACTTTAATATTTAAGGTAATTTTATAAAAAAAATTAGATTTATGTTATAAAATTTTATTTTAAATATATCAAATTGATTTTTGAATGTAACTTTAGTGTTTTACGAGTGAAACTTTAATACTAAAAAATGAAACTTTAATTTTTTTAGACAATTTCTAATATAAAAATTTGAATTTATTTAATTTTACGATTTATAAATGTAACTTTAATGTTTTACAATTGAAACTTTAATGTTAAAAATTGAAACTTTATTTTTTTTAGCCAATTTCTAATATTAAAATTTGAATTAATTTAATTTTACAGATTTATAAATATAACTTTAATGTTTGACGAGTGAAACTTTAATAATAAAAATTAAAACTTTAATTTTTTTAAATAATTTCTAATATAAAAATTTGAATTTATTAAATTTTACTAATTTATAATTTCTATGTAAATATTATAATTTTTTGAATGTAACTTTAATGTTTTACGATTGTAACTTTAGTCATAATTTTTGAAACTTAAAATTGAAAACGAAAAGAAAAAAAACAAAGACGTCACCCTCCAACTGCCACCACCACGAATCACCATTCGAAAAAGGAAAAAAAAAGATCTGAAAACGAAAAGAAAAAAAACAAAGAGAAATTCGGCAACCACGACATCATCACCACCCCCATCCCCACAAAAGACCCACCACCAAAAACAATAACCACCATAGATCTAAAAACGAAAAGAAAAAAAAAGTAGCAGCCACAACCGCGACAAGACCAATAAAAAAAAAGCGTCGGTGGTGGAGGGCGTGATGGGCGGCAGCAGGAAGGTGGCGGTAGATCTGAGAAAAAAAGAGGACAAGATAGTTATGGTGGTGGTTGTGGGTGACGGCTTTGGTAGATCTGGGGTGTGAGAGGAAGGGGCGGCGTCGGCGTGGTACCGGTGATGGTACTGGCGGCGGCAGCAACTCAGGTGAGGGGAAGGGGCGGCGTTTATGGTTGGTTGGTGAGTGATGAGAGAGGCGGAGAGAGAAAAAGGGAGGAAGAGAGAGATGTGAGAGGCAGTGAAATGAATAGAAATTAGGTTTTGGTGTGTTTTATATAGACTCTTTATTTTTAGATTTAATCTTAGCCCTTCATTTTGTTACAATCTAAGGGTTGAGATTTGCACTTATGGACTCATGTAAAGAGGTGAAATCTCTTGATCCCATATATATATATATATATATATATATATATATATATATATATATATATATATATATATATATATATATATATATATAGAATCGGATTCCGTATTTAACTAAATTACGGTGCGAACTGCATTTAACTCATCTCAACCATTGAATTAAACAAATAAAGGGCGCTGCTGATCCCGTATCACTCTCCCTCATTTATTCTATCTCATCTCATTTCCACTCAAAGCCCACCAACCCCTTCCAAACTTCACCTCTCTGTGACCTTGACACAGCTCGGACGGTGGCCTGTCAACGGTGGCCTATCGTCGCATCAACCGCACATCCCACCTGCCGCTGACGACATTGACGTAGCTCCGACGCCGTTCACCAAGCTGCAGCTCCGTCACCGGCCACCTAGACTAAAAACAACCCTATTAGATTCGAAATCCTCCAAAAACTTCAGTAACGCGATTAATTTTCTGAAATTCTTCTTCATTTTTCGTAGATCTATGGTTTGAATCACTTAGGTTTTGAAGAAAATGAGATTTCGAATGCAAAATTTGACTAATTTTTTGCCATTAGATTGTAGATCTACAATCACCGTCAGAGGTAGTGGATCTTAAGCGACTATGACGGTGGTGGTGCACATGGGGTTCACGTTTTTCTGGTGGTTTTGAGACGATTCGTGGTGGTTTAGCTGGTCAAATGTTGGTGGTGGTGATTTCAGGTGGCGGAGGTGGTTAATAGTCGCGATTCGTGGTATAGTGTTAGTTATGGGTATATGGTGATGGTGGTTGTGGCCGTGGTTTGGTGTGGTGATGGGCGACGCTGGTTGTTGTGTTGTGGTAGGCGACGCTGAACATGGTGGCCTTCAATTCAATTTAACTCTGTATCATCAAACCAAAGACTATGGAATTTCCTCCATAGCACTTATAAAATCACCCAGGAAAGTGGGAGAGAAAGAACATCAGTTCTAGTCATTTCTTTGATAAACTCAGGCTGCAGTATATTAGCTCCAAGCCTCCTACGAATCAATTTTCCATTTGTTTGTAAAGAGAGCAAAAAAGGGTAGTTGTGATGCTTTGAGTTTTTTAACCAGATAGATTTGTTTATTATTTAGGTGTTGGGTGAACCAGTGCTTCCCTGGATGTCAGATGTTGTGGGAAATTCCGAAATCATAAAACAAGAGTTGTCACTCCTGTGGGCAGAAATCATCTAAAGTCTACATCGTAGCTGTCCTTCAATTCACGATGGTGGTGGTGGTGGTGGTTGGAAGTAGTGTTGAGGTGGTGGTAGTGGTATGGTGTGGTGTTAGTTAGTGGTGTTAGCGGCGGCGGAGACGGTAGTGTGGTTGTGGTGAGTGGGATGTTGAGTGTGTGGGTGTTGGTGGTCGTGAGCAATATGACGGTTATGCGAGGAGGTGGAAGTGGTCGTAGTTGCGGTAGTGGTATGTGACGGTCAAAGTCGGCGGCAGCGGCAGTAAATTTCTGTTAACATTTAGATCTGGAACTTCTTTTTATGAGGTGAGTGAACCACAAATTTCTGCTAGTTAGGTAACCGAATGAAGGTTTATGGTCGTAGGATGGCGGGGTCGGGTGGTGGTTGTGAAGAGTGGGGGGTGATGTCGAGTATTTGGTGGTGGTGGTGGTGGTGGTGGGGGAGGAGCGGTGGTGATGGTGGTGGTGGTGAAGGTGTCAATGGTGGTGGTGGGGTTAGTGGTGATGGTGGTGGCAGTGTTAGTTGTGGTGGTGGGGGCATCGGTGGTGGTGGTGGTGGTGGTAGTGGTGGGGTCGTGGTGGAGGGCAGGGGGCATGGATACACAAAATACTACCCCGGATACACATGGTATTAGTACGGGATACATGTGTATCTAGTACTAACACATGATATTAGTACGAGATACATGTGTATCTAGTAGTAATACAATGTGTATTCAGAAGTATTATACTGCGTATCCAGAAAAAAAATAAAATGTATCCACAAATAGCATGAAACGTATCCGAAAGTTAGTGTTAAAACTTGTAACAATCTACACAAAGTGTATCCGCATATAATATAAAATGTATCCGCAAATAGTATTAAATGTATCCGCAAATAGTATAAAATGTATCTTGGACTTAGTCTTAAAACTCCCAAAAAAATTAGTGTTAAAAAAGTGTAAAAGTGCATTTAGAATTTTAGTGTGGAAAAGGTGTATCTACATGTGTTATAACATGTATCTGAATAAGAGGTGTATGTGGTAGAGAAATAAAGTGTATCTGAAAAAAAAAAAAAAAAAAAAAACTGGTTTGAAGCTAGTTCGTACGGTTCGTACGTTAAGGTAGTTCGTACCTGAATCCGCCCCTATATATATATATATATATATATATATATATATATATATATATATATATATATATATATATATATATATATATATATATTTGGGTTGAAGCGTTGTGGATGCGCCACGTGTCAACCCAGCTTTAAATACAAGTATTAATTACAGCCGAACATTAAATATAAACATAATAAATGCTGTATAAATCTCAGCAAAATATTAATTATAATTAATAAATTTAATTATAATTACAATAAATAATTACGGTGATTTGATTCTAAATTTATTAAAAAATTATTTTGATAAAAATCCTAAAATGTAAATAATTACGTTTATTGCGAAAAATGCTTCAAATTGTGTATAATTTTCATTATATTTATTGAAATATTTCAAATTTTAGAGATTATTAATGTGAGTGCCTCATAATATTTTATGTTTACGTAAAAAGACATTTTGAGAAAGTTATAAAACTTAGACCATTAAATCCTAAGAAAAATATATTTGGAAGGGTCATTGTATTTCTTAAAAACATAACTTATAGAAAACTACTAATAGATAAGTTTTTATGTGGGAATGAAAAAAATTATCTTGCGATAAATTGAATACATATGAGATTTTTATAGGTTTAAGTAGTGTGACAACGAGTGTATGTACGAGTATGTATGTACACAGTGATCAGTGATCGCGAATGCATTTGAATAATCAAAATAAAAGTAATGATTATTAAATAATATAGTATTATAAAAGACATAAAAAAGTAGAAAAAAACGTTACATTTTTCTTTAATATCTTCAATTAAAATACGTATACGTCAAGTATAAATATTGATTATGAATAGCTAAATATTACTTTTAGTTAAATATTTTATACGTTATATTTTAAATACTTTGAAGTTAAACCTAAAAAATATTATTTGAGAAAATTTAACCTATTTTATTTACAAGTAAACTCTTAAACATCATTTATATATAGTTGTTTAAAAATACGAAAGGTGCAATTTTTATAGATATGTTTGAAACAAAACAGATGCAAAATACAACCAAAACATTTGAATAAGTTGAGTTTGAACTCTATATGTTTATTCACGTTATATGTTTAATAAAAAAATTTAATTGATTTGGAACCTAACGTATTGTAAAATGATATAAATTGAGAACTTAATTTTGATTGTTGCATTATTCAAATAAATTTTATTTTAACTAATATGATATTTGATCAGTCACAAAATAATTTATAAAACGTTGATCAACATAATTAATTATCACTTTATAAGTAAAAATATTAAAGGTTATTTATAAATTATGTTATTTTTCTTCAATTATAATATTATAATAACTACCTAGTGCATGTTAAATTTAGGCATTTTAACGAATTATTGGATAATTTGGAAAAATAAAAAATGGTGTTAAAATTTGTTTTAGCACGAAATTTTCAGGGGCATTTATACCTACTGACCTTAAAATGGTTGTGATCAAATTTGGTATTTTGTGGAGTTATTTTGCTAATTATTATAATTTTTATATAAAATCGAGTCAATATTACCGTATTTTGGTTAAAAGGTTAACTAAAAATAGTTTCATATTGATTATGGCTATGCAAATTTTATATAATCCGACATGCATGTTTTACATTGAGTATATAAAATTTCATAATTTGTTATTAAGTTTTGCATGGTTATTGATTTTTAATGGTTAAAAGGTCGATAAAATGGGATTATCATGTTCAAAATGTGGAACGACATTTTCTGGGTATGATAAATTTTTGTATAATAAAAAATATGTTTTAAAAGTTAAAAGTGAAATTTAAAAATTAATTTCACCTCTTTTTGATGTTTATTGGTTTTTATAAAGATATAAACCGATAAATATGGATATTTTAATTCTCAATTGATGGGGCATATTCTGCACCCGCTGACCAAGTCAACACATTGAGCAAGGTCAAAGATATCCACAGCAAGTCAGCGACTTAGACAGCCTAACCGACTCAGCCTGTCGGCCTGTCTCTTGTGCCTCGGCTAGGACAACTAGCCAGCCGGGGCACACATCCGCGAACTCATATCCGAGACCCCTCGGCGGTGAGTCAACAGGGCCCGCCGGCCTGCCATGGGTCCCTCGGCCGAGGGTAGATCAGTCTTTCCACCTGTTAGCCACTTGGCCACTTGGCCACTACGTGACAAAAGGTGAAAGTCTATAAATACTCCTCAACTATCATTGAGGAAAGGATCCACAATTTAGCATAAGAATCACTATTCATCTGGTAATATCTTCCTTATCTCTCTACAATACATACTTCGCCAAGTAACCACAACTTACCTCTCTAAGTTACTAACTTGAGCGTCGGAGTGAGTTCGCTCGGTCCAAAGCCGAGCCCTCAGTTTGTTCACTGTTTCAGGAGACCGAAAGGAGAAGCCAACCAAAGACGTCATTCTACAAGCACGGGTGGTAACAAATAACTGCTCTGGAATTGAACCCGGAACAATTGGCGCCGTCTGTGGTGAGGAGATACTAGAAGCTAGTCACATTCATTCCCAAACAAAAAAAAACAAAACAAAAACCCACCCAAAAAGCTAAGGAGATGTCAAAACAACAAGAGGTATTCGTAACTGACGAAACCGAGTTCTGCCAAGATGATACCGTCCACAATTCTGGAGTTGCGCAACCCTCCACCGGCCGGGTAATTCAACCGGAGTACGGGATGCCAATAATACCAGATACGCCGCTGCCCGCCAACCAGGTCACCATCATGGGACATGTGGTTGATGTAGCAAAACTGAAGCTACTCCTGGACCTCATTAGTAGTACGTCGGCTCACACTGTCACACCGACAAGAGCGCGGAACCCGTCCGAGACCAGGGCCTGAACGTGACTCCAAGAGATTTAAATGGAGCATTGGAAGAGGCTGGCCCTGTCAAGACGCCGGAGGAGCCTGAATGCTAGTGGTAGACCCGAGTCCTTCCCGCACTCGCGGAGGACGGCGTCGCCGCAAAGATCGACGAGGCACCCCCGGAGGAGTGAAAGAAGTCCGACTCGCCGAGTCGAAGAAGAAGCCCGACTCACCGAGTCGGAGAAGAAGCCCGACTCACCGTAGTCGGAGAAGAAGCCCCTCCCGCCACGGGGAGAGGAGCCGGACTAGGAATGCGAGGAGCCGATCGCCGCGTGTTGTTCGACACGTGGTCAGACAGCCCCTCAATGCCTACGTCCTTGAAACCGCCGTGCCAACCAAGCTAAAGTTGCCGGCGTTCACATACAAAGGGGATAGCGACCCCACCGACCATGCCGAGGCCTTTGAGTCGTACATGTCGGTGTGGGAGCAACCCGACGAAGTCTGGTGCCGAGTCTTCCCAACAACCTTGCATGGGATGGCTCAGAGTTGGTACAAGGGGCTGCCCGACGGCTCGGATATCTTTATTACGCCGACCTAAGGGACGCCTTCTTAGCTCGACTCTTGCAATAAAAGGGAGGGCCGTGGAGACATCGGACCTCCTGACTATCAAGCAGGAGGGAGGCGAGTCTCTCCGAAGCTATGTAAAGAGATTCGACGCCAAGGTTCAGCAGATTCGTGAGCTGAACAGCGAGCTGGCAGCCTTCGCGCTGATGAAAGGCCTCCCAAGGGGAGACTTAAAAAACGAGCTCATCAAGTGCGGCGGCTTGGGCTTAGACGCCGCTAGGAAGATGGCCGACCAGGCCATCAAGGTGGAAGACTATCACAAGACTGGGTAGGCCACAACGAGGCCGGGCACTCGAGAGAAGAAGAGCCACCGGGAGGACAACCCGGATGAAAGACGCCGTGACAATAATAGGTCACGGTCGATAGATCCGCCCGAGCGAGCTCGGCGGGCGCCGGGGGAGTTCGGAACGTACCACCAAAGGCGGTACAGTGATCACACCCCCCTGGTTGTATCCGCCGCCGAGGTCTTCGCCCGAGCAAGGGCGAGGGCCGAAAATGGGAAAGGCCCCCAAGCCAAAGGGAGACGGTGACACGAGCCGATCGCGAGTACCACGCCACACCGGTCACCTTATCGACAACTCGCCGCATCCGAAGAATGCCATTGAAGAGCTAATCCGGAAGGGGAGCCTTGGCAAGTATGTTGCCAAAGGCCAAAAGACCAAGCCGGCGTTCAAATAAGAAATCCGTCTTTCAACGGATAGGAGTAATCCACGTTGTCATCAGGGGCAACGAGAACGGTGGGTCCGCTCATGGGCATAAACGGCACCCGAACGAGCCAGTATCGGCCATCAACTTTGTGCCCAAAACAGTGGTCCCCGCCTCCAACATCCCCGACATGACTATTGGGAAGAAGGACTACGAGGGAGTCATCGCCCCTCACAGCGACCCACTTGTAGTCCACTTGGACATATCCAACCACCTGGTCAAGAGGTGCCTGATTGACACAGGCGCCTATACGAACATCATGTTCAGGGAGTGCTTTCTCAACCTCGGTCTGAAGGTTGAAGACTTGAGCCCCGCACCAATCCGTTGTATAGCTTTTCCGGGCCGGCTGGTACCCCGGGTTGATCAAACCGCCGGTGATGTTCGGCGAAGGGAATGCGGCGAAGAATGTCCTATCTGAGTTCGTAGTCATTGACGGCTCGTCCGCCTACAACGTTCTCATAGGCCGCGTCACTCTGAGCGAGGCTGATGCAGTAATATCAATCCGGGCCCTGACACTGATGTATGTCTCGGACCGGGGGGAAGCGCATAAGCTCGTCTCCAAGGACGAGAAGGACGAGGTGGTCAACACCCAGATATCCGCCAGAGGGTGCAACATGAAGTCCCTCAAAGTGGCAAAGATGTCTGGGAAGGGGAAGAACCCATCCTTGCAGCAGGAGGGCGACCCGATGAGTACCGACGTCGGCATGGTTGAAGGAACCCCGACCAACCAAGAAGAGCCGCATCCCGGCGTATGGGAAATAACTCGACGAGCCCCTACTTGCGAACACTCAGAGCCGGCATCCTTATCACCAGCCCAAACGGGGACGTGTTCAAGCACGCCTTGAAATCTACCTTCTCGGCCTCAGACAACGGATCCGAATACGAGGCGGTGATAAAGGGAGTCGAGTTAGCTAGGGCTGCCGAGGCGGAGCACGTCGTGGTAAAAACATGCTCACTTTTGGTGGCCAACCAAATCAGTGGAGAGTATGAGGCTCGAGATGACGGGATGGTAAGATACCTGGAAAGGGTGAAAGCCGACACCGCCAAATTAAAGTCCTTCCAGATACAGTACATTCCCAGGTCCGACGCTCTCTCAAGACACATCGGCTGACAGACGTGGAGGGCGCGCCTTTGATAAGCCATTGGGGCGGATAATCTCAGGAAAAATTTTGTATAGCGACCGAGGTGCCCGAGACAACTGTGGGCACCCCGACGCATGTTTATTTCTAATGAAGAATGGTCCCAAGTTTTCCATCAAAGTGTTCATTTCCCCCATAGTCACTGTCAAGAAGCAGGCGCCGTCGCAGTCACCCCAAGAAGTAGACGCTACGACATGGTCACCCCAAGAGGTAGACGCCGCATCGGGCACTCCAAGTGGTAGACGCCACGGCGATCACTATCAAGAAGCGCGCCGTCGCAGATCACCCCAAGAAGTAGACGCTACGGCGAGTCACCCCAAGAGGTAGACGCCGCAGCAGTCACTCCAAGTGGTAGATGCCACGGCAGTCACTATCAAGAAGCAGGCGCCGTCGCAGTCACCCCAAGAAGTAGACGCTACGGCAGTCACCCCAAGAGGTAGACGCCGCAGGAGTCACTCCAAGTGGTAGACGCCACGGTAGTCACTATCAAGAAGCAGGCGCCGTCGCAGTCACCCCAAGAAGTAGACGCTACGGCAGTCATCCCAAGAGGTAGACGCCGGAGAAGTCACTCCAAGAGGTAGACGCCACGGCAGCCACTACCAGCGCATTTGATACTCGTAAAAGCGATCAGCATGCCTCAGGAACGTTAAACACAGTTGAGATACGCATTCTAACTGCCTCGGCCATACCGAGGTAGAAATAAAAGTAGCGCTCAATTAATAACGTAAGAAGACAACTCAGACGAAGACAAGAAAAGACCTCGGCCAAGCCAGAGGCAAAATAAGAAAGCTCTTATTAAAAATTATAACAGGTTACAAGGAGAATACAGACGACGGCCATCCCCATAAGGATAAGCCAAAACACAACCTACCAAAGTTGTACAAAATACAAGGAAAAGAAAGGAAAAGGTTACAGACATATCATTTAAGCGCCAAAAGATGGCAGGGAGAAAAGGCTTAATAATTGGCCCCCGAATAGCTAAAGCTATCCGAGACGCCGGGTGAGCCTGGTGACGACCGCCCGTCTCCCTATGCCTCGTTGTTCTTGCCATCATCGCCGTTAGCGATCGTCCTTAATGGGCGACCCGTGCCGTCTCGGCGCTCGGCTTTCTCGGCGGCCGCGGCCTCGGCGCCTCGGTTTCCTTCATCCTCTCGGCTTCCTCTTTGGCCGCCTTAGCCTCCCCAGCAAGGGCCGCCTTCTCCGCGGCCGCCTCTGCCTCCTTCTTCACCCTTACCTCCTCCTTGGCTTTTTCCTTCGCCTCTTCCTCCTTAGCTTCGAGCTTGTCATCAAACAGCTCGTCAAATCTGTCCCACGGAAAGGAGCCATCAAGAGGGAAGAGCTCCTCGATCACTTCCCGGCAGCTTCTTCGGCCAGTCCCGTATTGGGCGCACATGTTAGGGAGAAGAACGGTTTGGAGTCTCTCAATGTCCTCCTCCCTTTGGGCAATGATAGCATCCTTGTTCCGGACCACCTTCCCCTGGACCTGGAACAGGTCCCTAAATTCGTTCCTCTGTGTAAGGTAAAGGTCGGCGTGCTTCTGAACGAGGTCACGCATCTCCCGCAGCTTGGCAGCTTCAGCCGCCGCAGCCTCAGCCTTGGCCCTCTTAGCCTCCTTGTTCGCCGCGTCAAGTTCCAGCCTTAGCCGCTCGAGCTGTGGGGCAGCCTCAGCCATGGTCTTCTCTTGCTCCATAATGTGGAAGCCGGCTAGCTGAGTCCATTTCGCCAGCCTCTTGCCTATTCTCATCCCCTCTGCCACAAGCTCGGTGGGAGAAACCTTCTGAGGTAGGGGATCGACGGTGACATTCCTATCACCCGCCTTCTCAGGCTGCTTCTCCAATTGCCGTACAGTGAGAACGGCGGCTGCCGACGGTTGATCTACAAAAAGTCAATTAAAACATCCGTGTCAGTATACATGGGCATATCGGAAAGCCTGCCATCAGGAACGCCCAATGAACCGGCTAAGTTCGAGCCATAGGATAGATCGGTACCAGGCTTGGTCTTCTTTGCCGGAGGGCCCATTTCCTTGCCGCCCTCGGTACCAGCAGCGGCAACAGCAGCAGCAGCAGCAGCAGGGGTAGACCTTTTCCTCTTAAGGACAAGGGGAGACCTCTCCGCATCAGAGTCCTCCCCATTGGTGATGTTAACGATCTCCACCGTCTCCTTCTGGACTGAAGGGATGGGAGGTGGAGCGGACGTCGGCGCCGTAGCCGCCGAAGATTTTGTTTTCCGCGTTCGGCGCGGCATGTTACTAGCAACCCTCGCCTGGGCCGCATCCACATTCAGGCCTTTCAGCTGTTGATCCAGGAGATCATTCGGCGATACCCTGCGATCACGAGCTAGAGCCCTAGGACGCAAATTTGCAACGGTCTTGTCCTTGGCCAGCCCCATTCTCTGGAGAATATCCTCTGACAGGTCAGGTCCAAAGTGATCTGCAAAGGAAACAAAGCAAAAGTTAAGTAGAAGAAATAAATCGAAATTCGAAAACAGAAACATTAAGAACAGAGATGGGCCTCACACCGACCCCACTCACCTTGTGCCAGGGCCGGTATGAGGCCGACATGGCAGAGCAGCTCATCCTGGAGAATGATCTGCGTCGGGGGAATCCATTTCTTCGGCACCCCATTCTTATCTGCCTCAAAAAGCGTCATCGCCAGCTTCTCATCCGCAGTAAGAAGGACCTTGCTGGCGTCCATCTTGAGTTTATTCCGGGTGACCCATCTCTCATGCTCCGCCTTAGTCTCGCAGCGCAAATTAACTTGGTGTCTTTGAAGGACCGGGCAATGGATAGTCATCCGGCACCTCAACATACACCCACCGATCTTTCCAGCCCTTGCAAGAAGAGAGCTTATCAACGGAGACATAACCCGGCTCCATTTGCACGCTGTACCATCCGACGCGACCAGGAAACGACGGCCGAAGATGATGAAGCCGACGGAATAGGTTAATCGTTGGGACCTCCCCCTTGAAAAGACAGAGCGGACAAAGCCGACTATGGTCCTAATAGCCAAGGGGTGCGTTGGGCCACAAAAACATTCATGGCTCTAATAATAGCCATAACATATTCGTTCAACGGAAATCGGAGCCCGTACTCCAAATGCCGGATGTATACTCTGTGCAGCCGGCGGAGGGCAACAGATGGCTCTGACCTTCCCCGGGATAACAATTTTGTATCCCCCGCCGAAGTAGAAATGGCCCTCGAAAAGTGTTTCGCCGGAACCACTGGCGAACTTACGGGTCCAAGCACGGTGAGGGCCGACCTTACAAACGTCGCCATGATCCATGACGTACTGCCTCCCCTCATTAGGACGAGTCCTCCCAACGTCATCACCGTCATCGTCACCGTCATCATCATCATCATCATCATCATCATCCTCCCAGTCCTCCAAAACTTTTTGGTCGACCTCGGGAGAAGGAGACCTAGGACCCCCGGACCTTAGCGGGACGGCGGCCTGTGCCTCCTCTTCATCCAGACGCGACAGGGAACCCCCCGGCGCACGGTTACTAGGTCCGGCCTCAGTAGAAGACATGGTAGCAACAATTATTTAACAAAATAAGAGATCGAGAAAAGTCCGTTTACCTTGAAGAAAAACACTAGCCGAAGTAAGGACACTGAAGATTAGAAAAAAGAGAAGCCCTTGGAAATTTAGAGGAAAATTTTAGAGAGAATGAAATTGGTGGCCAATTTCAGGGACTAAGTACCCTATTTATAGAGGAAAGCCCATGAAGAAGGACCAATCAGGGCACAGCCCATGAAACGTCAGCCAATCAGCGAACAGACACGTGTCAGACATGCAACCACGGAATGTCAATCGTTGCAACAGTTGAACGTCAATCAATGCAACAGTGGCCAAACTTCTTCAACACGCCCCTTCATATCTCTCTGCTTGTTCATCTTCCTCAACAAATTCCTAAGTATCCGTTTAAACGCCGGCCACATGATCAACCAAGCCAGAAAGCACCGGCCAGGGGGCAATCAGAAACAACCGGCACTCTCCACCCTGGTCTCAGCCAGCGTCGTTGCCTTTTTCCACATCGGATGTCCATTACACATCCATGTGGAGGGGGGATATGGTACGGCCTCAGCAGAGCCATGTCGGGGAAGAAGAAGCCGGGGCAGAAAATTTATCTTACGCAGAATATACGCTCAACATACATCGGAGCCCATAGCACGGCATAGACTACGCTGGGGGCAAATTGATGGGGCATATTCTGCACCCGCTGACCAAGTCAACACATTGAGCAAGGTCAAAGATATCCACAACAAGTCAGCGACTTAGACAGCCTAACCGACTCAGCCTGTCGGCCTGTCTCTTGTGCCTCGGCTAGGACAACTAGCCAGCCGGGGCACACATCCGCGAACTCATATCCGAGACCCCTCGGCGGTGAGTCAACAGGGCCCGCCGGCCTGCCATGGGTCCCTCGGCCGAGGGTAGATCAGTCTTTCCACCTGTTAGCCACTTGGCCACTTGGCCACTACGTGACAAAAGGTGAAAGTCTATAAATACTCCTCAACTATCATTGAGGAAAGGATCCACAATTTAGCATAAGAATCACTATTCATCTGGTAATATCTTCCTTATCTCTCTACAATACATACTTCGCCAAGTAACCACAACTTACCTCTCTAAGTTACTAACTTGAGCGTCGGAGTGAGTTCGCTCGGTCCAAAGCCGAGCCCTCAGTTTGTTCACTGTTTCAGGAGACCGAAAGGAGAAGCCAACCAAAGACGTCATTCTACAAGCACGGGTGGTAATAAATAACTGCTCTGGAATTGCACCCGGAACACTAATGAATCCTACCTTTAGCATTATCGTTTAGGTCATATAAACGAAAGACGCATTAAGAGACTTGTTTCATCCAAAGTTCTCAAACCATTTGACTACGAATCTTATGGTGTATGCGAGTCTTGCCTCTTAGGCAAGATGACTCGTGCTCCTTTTACGGGAAAAGGGACACGAGCTAGTAAGGTTTTGGCCCTCATACATACCGATGTTTGTGGTCCATTAACCATCACCGCTAGAGGTGGTTATCGCTACTTCATCACTTTTACTGATGATTTAAGTAGATATGGGTATGTCTACTTAATGAAGCACAAAAGTGAAGCCTTTGAGAAGTTCAAAGTGTTTCAACATGAAGTAGAGAACTAATTGGATAAGAAGATTAAAACCTTACGATCCGATCGTGGTGGTGAATACTTAAACAAATAACTTGATTCTCACCTAAAAGATTGTTGCATTGTATCACAATGGACTCCTCCTGGCACACCATAATTAAATGGCGTGGCCGAATGGAGAAACCGAATTTTATTAGATATGATTCGGTCTATGATGAGTCTAACTGAGCTTCCTGATTCATTTTTGGGGTTTCGCCCTCTTGTCTGCAGTATTCTCACTAAATCGAAGCCCGACTAAAGCGGCCAACAAGACCCCATATGAGATATGGAAGGGGAAAGTCCCCTATTTGTCATTCATGAGGATTTGGGGGTGCGAGGCGTATGTCTAGAACAAGTCTGATGACAAACTCGCACCAAGATCTGACAAATGTCTTTTTGTAGGATACCCTAAGGAAACGAGTGGTTATTACTTCTACAACCATCACGAGAACAAAGTGTTTGTGGCTCGTGATGCTGTCTTTCTAGAAAAAGAGTTTATTTATAAAAGACAGAGTGGGAGAAAATTTGAACTTGACGAATTTCAAAAGTCACAAACCGAGAATGAGGTGGAGGAGAACGTGGAGAATAACGTTTCTCCTCTTCTGAGACGGTAATCGTTCCTAGGAAGTCAGGTAGAAACAGTCATCCACCTGACCGATACCTCTGGAACATCAAAGAGAAAAATAGTGATTTGTTACTTTTAGAAAATGACGAACCTACTACCTACAAATCGGCCATTTCTGCTCCCGACTCCGCGCATTGGCTTGAAGCCATGCAATCTGAAATGGATTACATGTACGAGAACCAAGTATGGGACTTAGTGGATTTACCTGAGGGAGTGCGACCCCTTCAGTGTAAATGGATCTTGTAACACCCGCCATTTTTCTAATTCGGAACCGTTTTCATTTCCGAATATGATTTAATTTGTTTGACCCGGAATTTATTTCCGAGTGATTTTTTTTTCTTCCTTTGAATTCTTAAGTTCTCTTATGTCTCGAATATTCCTTTGTTTTCGAGAGTTATTATTATTTGTAATGATTGGAGCTTCGTTTCATTTGTGCATTTAGTTCGTATTCTAATTCTACTCCGAGTTAATTCGTTGGACTTCGGAAATTATTTCTATTGAACCCTCTTTTTATTCTTATTCATTTCTAATTTCATATATTTTAATTCTTATTTATGAGATTTAAATTTTTATCTTTTAATTTACGGTTTTGATTTATTTATTTAATTAAATCCGTTCTTAGTTGATTTGTAGTCCAATTTCTCAAATGGACCGAGTTTTATTCAAATGATAATTTTAAGATCAAAGCCCAAGCCTTTGCCGAGATATTTTGAAAGGTGTTCAGCATCTTTTTATTTTATTTGTTTACATAAGATTTTATCATTCACATATCATTCTCTCTTGCAAAAAAAAAAAAATAGCGGAACGGAACCTTGTTTCTAAAAACAATTTACGTACATGCTTGCCATGTTGCTTCTTTATTTCCGTTTTACAAATCATTTTACGTACGTGTTTACCTTCTTGTTTTTTTTATTCGGATCGACCTTCTCTCATCATCCGTTCATCATATACTAAGGGTAATTATCACCCTTAATCGCTGTCTTATAATTGGTTTTGTTTTTATTTAATTAGTATATGATTTAATCATATATGAATGTTTTGTTTTGAAGAATTTCGTGATGATCCACACGAGGACGAGTACTTGATTAATTCGGATAGTGATTAAGGTAACTACGACGTTACTCGGTATTATGCGATTTAATTGTTGTAGTTGTATGTATTATTAAGTTTTTAGCATCTTAAGATGAATTAAATTGCTATAGGATTTTTTTTGAAGTTATTAAGATCTGCAATTTATGATTCTTATATATTATTTTGACTATTCATAATTTTATTTTGTCAAATTGGGAATTATTTAGTTGGTATATTGATTTTATGTTTAAATCGGTTATTTTGATATTAAGGATGAAATAATTAGTTTTTATATTTTACAGTGGTATAAATTATTTTTCTAGAAATAATAATGGATTTTAAGATACCATGAATTTTTGTGGTGCCTAATTTGGAATTATAGTATTTATTTTAGATTTTATAAAGTTATTGCGATTATTGCAAAATAGTAATACTGAACAGTATTAATTATATTTAAAATACTAAATCAAATGATCTATTCACGAAAGTTTAGTATGTGGCAGAGACATGAAGTATTAGGTTGTGTGTAAAATTTTAGGTCTTGAAACCTTAATTTCGACTTAATAAGTATTGTACATGTTTTGGTGAAAACCGTCGTAAAATCTGTCAAATCTGACACTCTGTTTATAAAAATCATATCGGCTGTTTTTCTTTCGAATATGCAAAAACGTTGAAAAGAGACGCCTATTATTTTAAAGTCTAGAGTCTGTACAAAATATTTCATTAAATTCCGATGAACGGATTGCTCAGAATAAATTATTTGTCAACAGGTCGCCTGTAAATCGCGTTTCTGACTTTTGCTCAAAATTTTGTTTGTAAAATATATTTTCCTTCTGATACATTGGCTAATGTTTTTCTCATAGAAGCTTTATAATGTCTAGTTATGTTTAAAATTTTGCCTTCCCTTAAAATAGTTTCTAAAAGTGGATTTATGAACTGAAACATTATGGGTGACGTTTTCTGACAGTTTTTATAAATAAATTTTTCGACCCTTGGTAATTTTGTCCTTTGAAGTTGGTTTTAAAATGAAAGTTGTAGCCAAGAGCTAAAGGAAACCGTGAGAATTAGCCTTGCATTATTTCGATTTTTTTTGTATTTAATTATGCATTTTACGATGCTGCTGTTCTGTTTTAGAAACTGTTTTAGAACTCCGTCTCATTAGTGCCTAAATAATAGATCTTTACTAAAGTATTTTAAATCATTTGATAGTTTTAAGTTTTAATTACAGTGACTTATTTATTTTAAAGTCCTTGAATTAATTTTATACTTTTGGAAGTAAAGTTTAAGTTTCCTGTTTCGTAGAAATAAAAGTGTAGTTCACTTAAGAACCTTTGAAATAATATACTTTGAATAATATACTATCTTTAGGATATTTAAGTTTGGAATAATTAAAGTAAGGGCAAAGAATAATGAACTAAGGCATATGGGTTCTTATACAGCTATATGATTAGGTATCCTGCGGGCGGTACAGATTGTCGTAGAGTCATGTACATGTACTTAGACTAGGACTTTGCACTGCATGGTAAGACGTGTCCTATTATGGCTTGTTGTCTAGTGAGTGGACTTGGAGTTGGTCACCTTTGTGTGACACTGGGTTCCCGAAACTAGTGTAAGATAATGCTTCTTGTTGGGGCTGGTGTCCTTAACAGTTAGTGCAAGGACTTATAAATCTCTAAAAGGATCAAAGGGCATACTTTTGGTATTATTATCAGTTGATCCACGTTTATCAATAACGGTTGGCTTGCTAGATAAGTTTGACGTTATTGTCATACAGATGGCGGTGATCAACTGGTCCCTAAAAGTCACACCTATAGGATACGTTTGAGAGATGTGACGGTATGAAAATACAGTCATGTAGATGCCAAATTTGACTAACCAGTTAGTCTGAGTTATTTGACTAATAATTAGTCAAAATGTGATGTTGAGATCTTATATTTAATACGGATTAAATATCATGGGCTAAAGGCGAATTAACCAGTTAATTCGTAAAATTAAATATAAGCGTTTTATATTTAAATTAAATGTATATTGAATATAATTATACAATATTTTTTTGTCGGACATGTATTAATAATTCAACTAACCCGTATTATTAGTTGATGCCTTAATTTCCGATAACCGATGACGATTTATAATGAAACCGCGTCGTATACACTTAGCGCATTATGGACCGGACCACGAGTCAAAAACAAGGAGAAGATGAAAGCCCATATTCCCCTTGTCCACTCGGTCTTGGCCGATTTAGAGAAGTGATAAGGAGAGCTTTCTCCTTTACTTTAACCTAATTCATTTTTACTAAAATTTTAGGGTTTTTGAGAAGAGCTTGCCTCTCAAAGATTCGGATCTCTCATCTAAGAAAAACTGACAATACAATTCTCTCAATATTGCAAGGCAATTAGAGAATTCTCTTCTAGCACAAGGGCATAATCTCAGACGGTCTTGGGTGTTTCAATTAGGAGGAAATCTCTGTTGATTTCTGTTCTTTACGCCGCACTACAAAGGACCCGAGGTTGATTTCTAATCTTTATCGTTTCCTTGTTATTTTCGTTTTATGACTATAAATTACATATGAAATTTGCGTTATAATCCTACAATTAAAGGGTAGTATACGGATATTAACCTACAAGTGGTATCAGAGCGAGGCCACGTAAATTTTTATATGTGTTTTTCATCAAACGATTGTTGAAACGATGAATTTTGTTCAAAAAAAAGGGTCACGGCTGCCTGTTTTTTTTGTCACGGCAATTTAAAAAAAAAAAAAAAAAAAAAAAAAAAAATTGCTGCGTTTTTTTGTGTTGGGATCCGTGTCTAGTTTACACGGTGATGATTGTTTGCTTTTTGATCTTTGCATATTGTCTATGTAATCGATATTCATCGCTATATGTTAAAGATCGGTCAAAATTTTGCATAAAATTTCGTGAGGCATTTTTTTGTCTCGGCTGATTTATATTTTTTTTTGGCCTGTTTTGTTCATTGGGAATCGTGTCAAGTTTACACGGTTGCTTTGATGACGATTTTCTGTTTTGTTTACGATTTGTTCTTTGCGAATTGTTGTTTTAATCGATAATTACAACAATATGTAAGGATCATGTCAATTGTATTTTTGTTTTAATCCGGATTAGATTAAATTGCAATTGAGTTTTTACAAATCGTTTTGTTGTTTGATCACTTGTTTGATCTCGTTTTAGCCGTTTAATTTTTTTTTTGGGCCTTTAAGAGGCTCTCGGCTTTTCAGCCGGGTTTAAAAAAAAAAAAAAAAAAAATTTTTTTTTGGCCCCTGGTACTGTTCACGTACAGCAGTACAGAAGAAGAAAAAAAAAAAAAAAAATTTTTTCTGTTTTTTTTTCGGCCTTTTTAATGGATAAAACGTTTTTATGCTCTCGCTTGTTAGTGAAACGGTTCACCCACGTAAAATAAAGTTACTTTAAAACGATTTATTGTAACGGATTATCTCGGATTAAAATTAACTTGACTAAAGCGGTTTTGTCATGTAATTTTAATTATCTTTGGTGGTTTGGATAAAAATTTAACATAATTACGGAATTATGTCACGAATAAATTTAATTTTTAGTTGATGCATTTTAATTTATCGTTCTTGTTTATATTTTGAATGTTTTGAATGCCTTTTATTTACGTATTTAATTATTTTGCAAACAGTTGTAACTTAGTGTGGCCTTAGTAGAACGTGTTACCGTAATGATGGAACACGGTCTTGGTTGTATTTTGAGATCTCGTATCTCCATTTTATTTCTTTTAATTACAGTTTTTTATTTAGAATGTAAATAGGTTTATATTTGTAAATTTTAAATTGTAATTTTTGAGAAGACTAAAGATGGAGACCGGAGCTCACTCCCGCTACATGGACAAAGATGGAACACCAAGACAAGCTTTCGGGTCCAACGGTGGATTCCAAAGTTGTATTTTGTTCTTTTTACTAGGATAGGCCACACTAGGAAATTTTATTTACGTATTGCATTCATTTATTTATTCTTGTAACGATAGTATGCATCATTTTCGCCTAAAAACCAAACCACCTAATAATTGCATGAAAACTGACACATATAGAGGTCACGAGTTAGTTTTCTTTGACATTCGTATGTCACACGACTTTAAGCCATCATCCAAATTAATTCATTCACGCAAACGCTAGTTATTCGTTCACTTAATATGAATTATAATTTAGTTGATGGGATCTTCCTCGTATAAACAAAAATTGAGAATAGTCTTTATAGGTCAAACTCCAATGAGTCCCTTCTTCGTCGGTAGGCATAATATGACCCCTTCTACGTCGGGTAAGTTGGAACCGATTGACCTATTTTATCTCAACACTATGGTCACTCGTACGATCCTGTGACTGTGGTGGACTATAGATAGGATTTACGGAAATCTATCGACCAAGAGTTCTTCCGGAAGAATTAGCTAAACAGTTGGCTTATCAATTTACAGAAATTGAGTCTTGGGATCACTTGTATCATTCTTGAGGGAGATCAATTATGCAAGTGCGAGAGTCTACATGTTAAAAATGAATTTTAAATAGACTTAAATCACCTCGATGAGTTGCTTATTTCGTTTTGTTTTTCTTCCTTTTTCAATGTAGAACACGAACATTTAAACTGCTAATAACATAATGGCTGGCCGTGAGGACGACCCAATGCCAAGTGTCACATTGGACCGTGAGTCCCGGCCGGATCTTCATGGATCGGATGAATCGATCTACTCGATCAAGAATGATGGATCAAACTTCACGGACCGGGAGGCGGCATTACGGAATGCTGCCATTGCTTGATGGGAAGCTCAAATATCCGATTGAGCCCATCCCACCAAACCCAGGCCCCACGGTGAAAATTAACGAAATCGACAAGTATAACGATTTCGCCATGGAAGCGGGTGCGGTAAAGAACGTACTTATTTTTGCAATGGAATCCAATTTGCAGAAACGCTTCATAGCTCAAAGTGCAAACAAGATTTTCACTACACTCACTAGGGAATTCTCAAAAGCACCGAGAATCGTGACCTATGAGCTTACCACTCGCTTCTTTGATGCGAGACTTCAGAAGGGCCAACCAGTTAGCCCACACATTCTCAAAGATGATTGAGAATGTCGAGAAGATGGAGACCTTTGATTGTAAGATCAGCGAGAACATTGTTATTGACCGCATACTTCACTCACTCCACGATGGTTATTCGCAATTTAGAGCGAATTACTATATGAATGATTTGAAGAAAACTCCCCATGAACTGCACTCCCTCCTCGTACAGACCGAGAAGGACATGAAGTTCAGTGGGAGCATGAAACAGGATGTTCTCGTTGTGTCAAACAAGGGCAAGGGTAAGGGCAAAGTTCAGCCAGGCCTAGCGGTAGGCAAACCGAAGTTTAAGAAGTTGGGATCAGGTAAGAGTGGGCCTGGTGAGGCAAGTAACTCATCGGGCGACAAAGAAAGAGCAAAACCGAAAACATGGAATGCCATCATTGCCACAAGACTGGGCATTGGAGGCGTACATGTCCTGTTTATCATGAGGACATAAAAGCAGGTCGCGTTAAACCTGTTGGTATGTCTTCTCCTTCTACTTTTATTCATATGATTGAGATTAACCACGCAAGTTACGGAACTTGGGTACTTGATACTGGTTGTGGTTCTCATCTGTGTAATCATGTGCGGGGCCTCAAATCTCAAGCCTCTCGTAAAGGGTGAGGTTGACTGCGTGTGTCGGGAATGGAGCAAGAGTGGCTGCCGCCTCGAGGGGAACATATGTGATCCAGACTTCCTAAGCGGATTTGAGTTATCATTATATGATTGCTATTATGTACCCATCTTTGAAAAACATTATTTCAGTTTCTGCACTTGACAAACTTGGTTTTTCATTTGTAATTGAGAATAATACTTGCATTTTCTCTTTACACAATATGATTTATGGCAAGGCAGTCTCCATGAATGGAATTTATGTTTTAGATCAGACCACCGAAATATTACACGTAATGAATAAAAAGTTAAAGGTTGGTGACAAAGATCAAACGTATCTATGGCACTGCCGTATGGGACACATAAATGAGAAACGCGTAAAACAGCTCATTAAACATGGAGCTATCTCGGCCTTTGATTTTCAATCATTTGGCACGTGTGAATCATGTCTCATCGGTAAGATGACTCGTATTTCCTTCAAAGGTGTTGGAATGCGGCTGCGACCTATTAGGGCTCATACACACGGATGTATGTGGTCCTATGTCAATCACCGCACGAGAAGGCTATAGGTATTTCATCACTTTCACGGATGATTTAAGTAGATATGGCTATGTCTACTTAATGAAGCACAAAAGTGAATCCTTTGAGAAATTCAAAGAATACCAAAATAGGGTACAGAACCTACTTGGTAGAAAGATAAAAACACTACGTTCAGATCGTGGTGGCGAGTATCTTTCTCACGAGTTTGATCAACACCTTAAAGACTGTGGGATCGCCCTACAGTTAACTCCACCTGGAACACCTCGGTGAATGGTGTGTCCGAATCGAGAAATCGAACACTACTTGATATGGTTCGATCCATGATGAGTCACACGGTTTTACGATTCATTATGGGGTTATGCTCTTTGTCGGCCGCTCTAATACTTAACCAAGTCCGTCTAAAGTGCTTGACAAGACTCCATATGAACTATGGAAGGGAACGGTCCCTAACTTGTCCTTTATACGGGTTTGGGGCTGCGAGGCTTATGTCAAGTGGAGACCTGAAGATAAGCTCGGCCCGCGATCGGTCAAGACATACTTTATAGGTTATCCTAAAGGAACACGTGGTCATTACTTCTATTCGCCAACCGAACAACGTCTTCTTGTTGCGGCTAGTGCGACATTCTTAGAAAAGGAATTTCTCAAGAATGCAAAGAGTGATAGAACCTTCGACCTGTCGGAGATTCCAGAACCGAACACCGAGCAACCATTGGAGGAACCAATTCCTTCAATCCCGTGCGGTAAATATTCTGAGGAACCTAGGAGGTCGGGAAGAGTCTCTATTCCTCCGGACAGATACATTGGTATGGTCGAGGAACATGACATAGATGACGTTCTACTCTTAACGAGTAGTGAACCCGCAACCTATAAAGGTGCCATGACTAGTTCTGACTCAAAGCTATGGCTTGAGGCCATGCAATCCGAGATGGACTCCATGTATGAGAACAACGTGTGGGATCTTGTTGACTTACCTGCTAAGGTTCGTCCCCTTCAATGCAAATGGCTTTACAAGATAAAGCATTCTGTGGAAGGTCAACAAGATATCTACAAAGCACGACTAGTTGCTAAAGGTTTCACCCAAGTGCCAGGTTTGCACTACGATGAGATTTTTGCACCCGTAGTCATGCTGCGTTCCATTCGGATTATCTTAGCGATTGCCGCTTTTCATGACTATGAAATTTGGCAAATGGACGTGAAAACCGCCTTCTTAAACGGCTTTTTGGAGGAAGAGTTGTACATGGTACAACCCGAAGGTTTCATCGATCCTAAACATCCTAAGAAAGTGTGCAAGCTTAAGCGTTCCATTTATGGACTTAAGCAAGCATCAAGGAGTTGGAATCATCGCTTCGACCAAGTGATAAAAGAAAATGGATTTACTCGATCGGTCGAGGAACCATGTCTATATATCAAGTCGAGTGGGAGCAAGATTGTCTTCCTAATATTGTATGTTGACGACATACTCCTGATTGGGAATGACATACCTCTCTTAACTTCGGTGAAAGTATGGTTGAAAAACCATTTCCAGATGAAAGATCTGGGAGAGGCACAAAGAATTTTGGGCATCCGTATCTATCGAGATAGATCACGTCGGATGTTATCTCTCAGTCAGGAGTCTTACATAGACAAAGTCCTAGAGAGATTCAGCATGACTAACTCCAAAAGGGGGTTTCTTCCTATGGCTCCAGGGGTGCATTTGAGCAAGTCTCGGGCACCGAGACACCGGAAGAGAAAGAGCACATGACCCGGATTCCTTATGCTTCGGCAATAGGATCAATCATGTATGCCATGATATGCACACGTCTGGACGTGGCATATGCATTGAGTATGACAAGTCGATTCCAACAGCATCTAGGTAACTCACATTGGATGGCTGTCAAGAACATTCTTAAGTACCTACGGAGGACTAAAGATTGGGCATTGACTTATGAATCGAGATGACTCGAAATCTCAGTCTGGATTCGTTTTACTCTTAATGGCGCTTCAGTCAGCTGAAAGAGTTCCAAACAAAGTGTTGCAGCAGATTCTACGACTGAGTCCGAGTACTATGTCGCGTCTAGACATGTACAACGGAAAGCTCATCTAATCCGAGATTACGTGGAGCAAAAGGAAGTAGTGATAGAAAAGATTGCTACACATGTTAATATTGCAGATCCTCTCACTAAACCATTACGACAAGATAAGCATGAAGGGCACGTCAATTCCATGGGAATTAAACGTGTTCCTAAGTTGTAGTACTCTTTTATCGATCAGATTCATTCCCTTTTGTACTCTATACAACATCATCGTTTTGATATTTATATATTTTGTTTTTCATGTGGAATTGTGCGACAATTTTTGAACACCACAAAGTGAACTGAACGAACATTATATTTTTCAGTCCTTAATTGCCCACATGAGTGATAACTCGCAATTATTTTGTGACGTTGGTTGATGGTGGGTTCAACGAGCCATAAGTCAACCGGTTGACTGACCAATCACAGAGGCGATCTATACGGATATTTCGTAGGACACAATTGTGACATCGACGTGGAGTCCTAAATGTTTTATAACATTCGTTGCCCGGTCGTGGATAGGACTTCCATGGTGATCCTAAGAGTCGATTCTTTTGACTATCGACTGTCTCTTGAGACTAAGGCAGATTTTGGGTGACTTTGGTTTCTTTCTCACGGTCATCCGTAACAGGGGGCCAAGTAGATTTTTTCTGGGTCATTTCATGCTGTGCTTAGATCGGAAGGAGTCGAGTTGAAGGAAATATTCAGCCTCTATCGTGTACTCGATATTTCTCGGGGCCACTCGAGGAGTCAGAATCGAAATGCATGGCCATGCTCGGATACGGATTCGTTTTATCAGTTAAGTTACTCTCTAGTCGGGGAAACCACTCTAGATACAGATCGATTGTAAAATACGACCTTTGCGGATCCAGATCTGCAAATTGTTTTACATTGAGTGGGAGAAATTTTAAATGAATATGAGAATCGGTTATCGCACATACACTTGTACGGACAAGTGGGAGTTTGTTGGAGCTTGTGTCCTCCAGTTAGTGCGGATAACGTCATTGCACATACACTTGTACGGACAAGTGGGAGCTTGTTGGGGCTGGTGTCCTTAACAGTTAGTGCAAGGACTTATAAATCTCTAAAAGGATCAAAGGGCATACTTTTGGTATTATTATCAGTTGATCCACGTTTATCAATAACGGTTGGCTTGCTAGATAAGTTTGACGTTATTGTCATACAGATGGCGGTGATCAACTGGTCCCTAAAAGTCACACCTATAGGATACGTTTGAGAGATGTGACGGTATGAAAATACAGTCATGTAGATGCCAAATTTGACTAACCAGGGCTAAAGGCGAATTAACCAGTTAATTCGTAAAATTAAATATAAGCGTTTTATATTTAATTAAATGTATATTGAATATAATTATACAATACTGTTTTGTCGGACATGTATTAATAATTCAACTAACCCGTATTATTAGTTGATGCCTTAATTTCCGATAACCGATGACAGTTTATAATGAAACCGCGTCGTATACACTTAGCGCATTATGGACCGGACCACGAGTCAAAAACAAGGAGAAGATGAAAGCCCATATTCCCCTTGTCCACTCGGTCTTGGCCGATTTAGAGAAGTGATAAGGAGAGCTTTCTCCTTTACTTTAACCTAATTCATTTTTACTAAAATTTTAGGGTTTTTGAGAAGAGCTTGCCTCTCAAAGATTCGGATCTCTCATCTAAGAAAAACTGACAATACAATTCTCTCAATATTGCAAGGCAATTAGAGAATTCTCTTCTAGCACAAGGGCATAATCTCAGACGGTCTTGGGTGTTTCAATTAGGAGGAAATCTCTGTTGATTTACTTTCTTTCGCCGCACTACAAAGGACCCGAGGTTGATTTCTAATCTTTATCGTTTCCTTGTTATTTTCGTTTTATGACTATAAATTACATATGAAATTTGCGTTATAATCCTACAATTAAAGGGTAGTATACGGATATTAACCTACACTTCTAAGCATGCAACACGTTTATCTTAAGCGTGAGTTTGGTAATTTATTTTCGTTACATATGTTTTGATATTTCAATCTATTTTTGATATATTATTGCTTCTGTAACATTTATGTCATGTGATATGGCTGGGAGAACGTCGAGTTACTCCCCATTGATTGTGGCTGTTATCCATTTGTAGCGAGTAGTTTGCAGATCCTACTCTGTTTTTCTGCTTTCTTTTATGGTTTTTAGTTTGAACACTTTGAGGAATTTTATTTTCGCCCTTTTTATAAAATTGGCAATTGTTTAGACTTGACCATTTGTTTTTATTTTATCCTTGAGAATTTTATACATTCTCAATTTATAAGAGTTAGAACTTTTATCTTTGTGTATTTAATCCCATTCGACAGTGTTTCCGCCACTGTTTTGCACTAGATTTTAAAGGGGATTACAGACCTTTAAGACCAAACTCAGCATGGATAAACATATAGATGTTTACAAAGCTAGATTGGTGGCAAAAGGGTTCATTCAAGTTCATGGTCTTTACTATGACGAAACCTACGCTCCAGTCGCTATACTTCGGTCCATTAGGATTATCTTAGCGGTTACCTCATTTCATGATCATGAGATTTGGCAAATGGATGTCAAAACCGCCTTCTTGAATGGAATCCTAGAAGAGGAAGTGTACATGACACAACCTGAAGGTTTTGTAGATACATCTAACCCTAAGAAGGTGTGTAAGCTTAAGAGATCCATCTATGGTCTTAAACAAGCATCTAGGAGTTGGAACCATCCCTTTGATCATGTTATTAAACAATATGGTTTTACTCGAAGTGTTGAGGAACCTTGTTTATACATGAAGTTTAGTGGGAGTAAAGTTGCTTTCCTTATCTTATATGTGGATGACATATTGCTCATCCGGAATGATGTACCGAAGCTCACTTCCGTTAAGAAGTGGCTAGGATATCATTTCCAGATGAAGGACTTGGGAGAGGCACAACGCATTTTGGGTATCCGGATCTATAGGGATAGGTCAAGAGGATACTAGCATTGAGTCAAGAAGCTTATATTGTGAAGATTCTTTATCGGTTCAATATGAAGGACTCCAGGAGAGGCTTTCTTCCTATGGGTCAAGGGATCACTTTGAGCAAGTCACAGTCTCCCTCTACACCTCAGGAAATTGAATGCATGAAGACCATCCCTTATGCTTCCGCTGTTGGGTCTATCATGTATGCTATAATTTGCACTCGTCCCGACGTCACGTATGATTTGAGCATGACGAGTCGTTACCCAGCCAAACTAGGTGAGTGTCACTGGATAGCCGTAAAGAACATCCTTAAGTACTTGAGAAGGAATAAGAATTCGTTCTTAGTGTTTGGAGGAGAAACAGTGTTGCGTGTACGAGGTTACACAGACGCTAGTTTCCAAACTGATCGGGATGATTTGAAATCCCAATCCGGCTATGTCTTTATAATGAATGGAGGAGCTATTTGCTAGAAGAGCTTCAGGCAAAGTGTTACTGTTGATTCTACAACAGAAGCTGAGTACCTGGCAGCGTCGGAAGCTACAAAGGAATCTGTTTGGATTCGGCAATTCATGGAAGGACTAGGAGTAGTCCCTACCGCCGAAGGCCCTATCACTATGTATTGTGATAATAGTGGGGCTATATTTCAAGCTAAAAAGACCAAATATAGTACTAAATCCAGACATATAGAAAGGAAATATCATGTAATAAGAGATTACGTGGTAAGGAAGGAAATTGATATTTGTAAGGTTGGGACAGACGATAATTTTGCTGATCCTTTAACCAAGCCTTTATCAAAGGCTAAGCATGATGGTCATGTCATCGCAATGGGATTGGGACGAGTACCAGAATTTCTTAGATTATGGATATTTAATAATTGGATATTGTATCAGTTTTATATATGTGATAATCACATTCATTGTTTAAGTTTTCATTTATGAATTCTTTCTTTTAATAAGACTAAATTTCAATACTCTATTTATCCGAATAGGTTGTATGACAACTTGAGCCCTATTCAAGTGAACAAGATGAACTTTGTATTTTGTCCCTAGTCACTTAATGAGGCGACGTCTCGGAGTGACTAGATTATAAGTTGATCGATGGTTGGTTCAATACCATGAGGTCATAGAGATGACTGGTCGATTACATAGGCAGACTGTATGACACTTTACCGGACAGTGACCATTTATAGAGTCCCTTAGTTCTATTAAAGATGCTTGGTTGTGGCAGGGACTTCTATGATATTCCTATGAGTCGATTCTTTTGACTGGAGACTATTATCTGAGTGAGTGCAGTTTTCGAGTGACCTTGGTTTTTGTCCTAGGTCGTGCCGTGAAATGAGGCCAAAGGGCATCCACTGGGTCATGGTGATCTGCATTGAGCGAAGATAGATAGGGCATACATGAATTGTCCACCCACGTTAGGTTTCCATATCTCAGGGCCACTCGAGGAGTTGTGACTGGAAATGCGTGGCCACGCTCGGAAGTAATCTATGGTAAATGTTTCCGGTCTTGCAGTCACACTCCCGATCGACAAAAACCACTCACGATATGTTCATGTGCAAGTGCGACCTGAAAGACACCTTGCATTGAGTGGGAGATTAAAACGGACAAGAGAATTGGTAACACACACCTTGTATCGGACAAGTGGGAGATTGTTGGAGTTAGTGTCCTCCACAATAGTGCGTATACAAATTAAATATCATTACAGGAATATAATAGGGATACTTATATTTATGTAATCCATGTTAGTTGATTAACGTAAATCAATAATGGTTGGCTGACTAGAGTTTGACATTATTGTCGTATGATGGCGGTGATCAACTAATCCCTTTCGGTCACACCTAAAGGAACGAGCCCCAATACAAATCTAATTAATTGTATGTGATACAATTTAATTAGTCCCTTGAATCATGACTAAGCGTTAGTCAAGTGAATTTTAGAGAGATATCGAGTTAGGAACTCAAGCCGATAAATTTATTTTTTAATTATGCGATAATTAATTAATAAAATTATTTGAGACGAGAATTAATAACTAACCGTTAATTTACTATAATTGCACTAACTGACTAATGTGATTAGTTTCGGTACATATAATATGTGTAGTTGTACACATATATTTATTGGGTGTTATTAGACAAATAATTGGGAGAAACACTTAATCATGTAAGATAAATTAAGTGGGTTTTACACACATTTGTGAGACAAATTTATGTAAACCAAAATGGACCCATAATAGGTATGAGAGCCGTGACATACATCCATAAAATGGATGCTATGGACACAACATTTAATCTTAAGCATGGTTGGCTTAATTTTGTTCTTCCCAATTATTTTATCTTCTCAATGCTAATTATTGTGTTGGGCAAGCATGCAAAAATCACCCAATGCTCTCCTTCCTCTCTCCTTGGCCGTCCATGAGGTCATAATAGAGCATTTTTACTCTATAATTTTACTACTTCATTTTTGCATAATAGATGTTTATCTCTCTAATATTTTATCTCACTAAAATTACTAGATCTACATAGTAATAGTTAGTAACAAAGTCTAATATTTATATATTACTAAAAGGTGTTAGTAATATTATTCAGGGTAGTATTTGTAGTATCTAGTTAATACTACTTATACTAATTTGTGCCAAGTTCTTGGGTGCAACCTAAAGGAGGTCTTCTACATTGCAGATTTGGATTTCTTGGAGGATCATCCTTTCATATATAAGCACAAGAACAACAAAGATATGAGATCTTGTTGTGCCCCATTTTACCTATAACCAATAATGTAAGGAAATTCGATTTCCTTATACTTTTTATTAAAATGCTTTTATATTTTATGCATGTTACATAGATTTAAAATATAAACTAAATTAAAGAATTTGGTTAATCTAATTAGAGGAGTCTAATTAGGGTCTTTATACTTTCAAAATCTAGGGGTATAATGTAATACTACGGATTTTATTAAGTTGCATACTCGACCGAGTAGGCTCTACTCGGCCGAGTAGTGTTAATTGTAGGGTCTGTTTTCGTTCTGCCGAGGAATACTCGGCCGAGTATGGGAATACTCGACCGAGTAGAGGATACTCGGTCGAGTATAGCTTTACTCGACCGAGTATCCGGTCTGGCGAGTGTTGTTTTAGCGGTTTGATGCGGGAGTGTTTAGGGTTATTTTTATATTTATCGTCAGTTTCTAAAACGTCATTTTAACCCTAATCATTTTATGATATGGAGATCATCTATCACGAGGGTAAGGCTAATGTTGTTGCAGATGCTTTGAGTAGGAAGAGCGTTCATTCGCTATGTACATCTATGTCCTTGTTAAAGCTGAGGGATGAGATGTCTAGGATGGGGATCTTTATGTTAAGGAAGGGAAATACCATCGGGGATTTGGCGATCGAGCCAGAGTTATATGAAAACATCAAGAGGAAGCAGGAGCTTGATCCTAAGATTCAAGAGTGGAAGTCAAGAGTAAAGAGTGGGACAGTTTCCAGGTTTTCTATCCATACAGATGGGATTGTTCGTTTTGATGGGAGATGGTGTGTTCCTGAGGATGCAGAGTTGAGGAGAGTGATCTTGACGGAGGCTCACTATACTCCTTATTCAGTTCACCCGGGTGGTGACAAGCTTTACAAAGACCTTAAGAAGACTTTCTGGAGGCCAAACATGAAGAAAGATGTAGCTGAGTTCGTTGCCAGGTGTTTGACCTATCAGAGAGTCAAAGGTGAACAAAGGAGACCACAAGGTAAGATACAATCCTTGGAAGTACCTGAGTGGAAATGGGAGTCAATCTCTATGGACTTCTTTGTGGGATTGCCTAGGTCACAGCAAGGTAACAACATGATCTGGGTGATTGTTGATCGGTTAACTAAGTCAGCTCACTTCGTTCCAATGAAAGATACTTGGTCTAAGATGTAGCTGGCACTGGGTTACAGGAGGCATGTGGTTCGGTTGCATGGTATACCTAAAGATATCGTTTCTGATCGTGATGCGAGGTTCATATACAAGTTTTGGCAAGAACTGCAAGAGTTGATGGGTACAACCTTGAAGATGAGTACAGCCTTCCATCCAGCAACTGATGGTCAGACGGAACGAACCATCAAGACCTTAGAGGACATGTTGAGGGCATGTGTTATGGAGTTTGGGGGCGGTGGGAAAGACAGGGCTTGATCTAATCGAGTTTTCATACAACAACGATTTATCATACGAGCATCGGGATGGCACCTTTCGAGGCTTTGTATGGCGGAAGTGCCGAAGTCCGGTTTGTTAGGATGATAGTTACTGAGACAAAGTGGTTTTAGGGCCACAAATGGTACAGGATATGGTTGAGCAAGTCCAGTTAAGTCGGCAAAAGATGAGAGCAGCTCAAGATCGTCAAAAGAGCTATGCCGATTTACACCGCAGGGACATTGAGTTCGCAGTAGGGGACAAGGTCCTTTTGAAAGTGTCACCTATGCGAGGTGTGATGAGGTTTGGTAAGAGAGGTAAGCTAAGTCAGAAGTTTATAAGTCCTTATGAGATTTTGGACCGTATAGGCTAAGTAGCTTACAGATTGGCTTTACCACCAGCTTTGGATAGAGTCCACAATGTTTTCCATGTTTCTCAGCTTCGAAAATATGTGAGTGATCCATCGTATATCCTTGAGATGGAGAATATCGAGCTTGATTAATCCTTAGCCTACGCCGAGATTCCTAAAGAGATTCTTGATCGCAAGGTTCGTAAGACAAGAAATGGTGAGACGGTCTTACTCAAGGTCCTTTGGTCTAATCATAATGTGGAAGAGGCCACATGGGAACCCGAGGAAGCCATGCGAGAACGTTTTCCTAGTCTTCTTGATCAGGTATGTTTGGTTACGGGGACGTAACCGTTGTCTTTTTAGGGGGGTAGGAGATGGTCGCGGTTGTGTTTTGTCTTAGTTTGAGTCGGGTTAGTGAGTTTTGTGGTGTCTTGTGTGGTTCTTTGACGTTGGTAAATGCTTGTTAGCATAGTCTTTTTGCATTGTGTAGTGTCTTGTTTTGGGGTGGAGTGTGAACTTCAGGACGAAGTTCTTTTTAAGGGGGGAAGACTGTAATACTACGGATTTTATTAAGTTGCATACTCGACCGAGTAGGCTCTACTCGGCCGAGTAGTGTTAATTGTAGGGTCTGTTTTGGTTCTGCCGAGGAATACTCGGCTGAGTATGGGAATACTCGACCGAGTAGAGGATACTCGGTCGAGTATAGCTTTACTCGACCGAGTATCCGGTCTAGCGAGTGTTGTTTTAGCGGTTTGATGCAGGAGTGTTTAGGGTTATTTTTATATTTACCGTCAGTTTCTAAAACGTCATTTTAACCCTAATCATTTTACGATTACCTTAATTACTCTCTAATCACTCCCTAATCATCCTCTAATCTCGTGTGTGTGCAATCGTTGCGACCTTTACGTGCAATCTCGCATTCTACTGTTGGTAAGTTCATTCCCCATGTCATTTATGTTTTATTGGGACTACTGTATGTTTGGAATTAGGGAATAAAAGGGGGATGGTTATTTATGTAATTGTGTTATCTGATTATTGTATAGGAGAAGACTTCGTAGAGGAGCCTTTCTGATTGTCTGATCTACATTCTACTGTTGATTTCTAAGGTAGGGTTTCCTACTCAGTTTTACTGTTAATTGTTATGGCATGATTATTTCGTGATTATTGATAACAGCTGATCATCGGAGTATGGGCGTTGTTGTGACGGTGTTGGTGTGGAGAGGTTGTGACAGCTGTGATGCTATGTGTTGTGATTGTGGTGGAGTCACTTGTGGGAGTGGCTTCACACCCTAGTTCGCCCTCCGTGGAACCCGCCACGGGAGGGGATGTGCACATTAAGGGACATGGATTTGTTTTAGTCGCTCGTTGATGAGCTGGACTTGGTGGGATCGGCTGCGGTCACCCACTGGCAGCATGGATTATCTGTTGCGATGGGTAATCTGGCAGGGCTACACACTTCGGTGTGTAGTCAGTTACTATGTGAGATAGGGAGACCGGGGAGTGTGGATGATCAGCTGGTTACCGTGTTGTTTGCCTTACATTGATTGAGTAATACTGACCCCGTGTTGTTGTTTGTAAAACCTGCGGTTATCCATTCGGGGATGGTGAGCAGACTTGATAGGTATTGCTATTGGTGAGCTTGGGACAGTCATGGGGGAATTGTCATCATCAGTCGTAGCATCACTGTTCGAGTCGTAGTTATGAGTTTCAGTTGTTAGACATTTATTTATATTTCATTGGATCAGTTTGGGATTTGGTTTTGATGTAAACATTATATCATTGGTACTTTAATAAATGTGCTTTATTCAGACGCTTTTGATATTTACTAACCTCGGGTAACCGAGATGGTAACACACTTTCATGGTAGGGTGGTCCTGGTAAGGCACCTTGGTATGAGGGGGTGTTACATATAAGGCCTCCAACCAAGTAATTAGCATAGTCAGCAAACCACAGAGTGTCCGTAGTAATGGCAAGTAGATGGTCACATGTAAAAGAATCATCAATAGGCATAGACTCTCCTCCATCAAATCTCAAACGAGACAAATGGTCAGCAACCACATACATTCTCTACACCAGAATTATCCCGAATCTCCTGATCAAATTCTTGTAATAGCAAGATCCAATGAATAAGCCTCGGTTTGGCCTTCTTCTTAGCCAATAAATACTTCAATGTTTCATGGTCAGTATAACATTCACCTTAGAACCCACAAGATAGGCTCTAAACTTGTCCAACGCATAGACAACTGCATATTAGCTCCTTCTCAGTAGTAGAGTAGTAGCATAGTTGATCTGCGCATCATTCAGGGTCTTACTTGCATAGTAAATAGCATGCAAGACCTTCTCCTTCCTTTGCCCCAACACAGCTCCAATAGCATAGTCACTGGCATCACACATAATCTCAAAAGGTAAACTCTAATCTGGGGACTAGATAACCAGAGCTGGAATAAGAGCCTATTTAATCATGTCAAAATACTTAACACACTCATCAGTAAAAATAAACGGGACATTCTATTGGAGAAGCTCAGTCAGTGGTTGAGAGATTTTTGAAAAATCTTTTATAAAATGGCGATAGAATCCTGCATAACTAAGAAAACTACACACACTTTTAACATTATCTGGGTACGGGAGTCACTGAACCACCTCAACCTTAGCTTTATCCACTTGAATGCCTCGTCCTGACACCAAATGACCAAGTACCACCCGTTCAGTTACCATGAAGTGGCACTTCTCCCAATTTAAGACAAGATTAGTCTCTTCACAACGCTGCAAAACTTAGGACAAATTTCTAAGACAAACATCAAAGTTAGTACCATAAACACTGAAATCATCCATAAAGACTTCCATAATAGACTCTATGTAATCATAAAATATGGCCATCATACAACGTTGGAAGGTAGCTGGGGCATTGCATAAACCGAAAGACATACTTCTATAAGCAAATACATTATAAGGACAAGTGAAGGTAGGTTTTTCCTAATCATCAGGATGAATGGGTATCTGAAAGAATCCTAAATATCCATCTAGGTAACAAAAATAGCTATGACATGCCAATCGTTCTAACATCTGACCAATATAGGGAAGAGGGAAATTGTCTTTCTTAGTAGCTACATTCAATTTTCTGTAGTCAATGCACATCCTTCACCCCGTCACTAGTCTAGTAGCAATTAACTCATTTTTTTTCATTAGTGACAACTATAGTCTCTCCCTTCTTAGGAACTACCTGGACAGGACTGACCCATTTAGAATCAGAAATAACATAAATAATTCTAGAATCCAGTAATTTCTGTACCTCCTTTCTAAAAACTTCCTGTATAGGAGGGTTTAAATGACTTTTATCCTCTTCACTAGGTTTATGACCCTCTTCTAGGTGAATATGGTGCATACAAAAGTCAGGACTAATACCATGTAAATCATCAATACTATCCCCAATTGCCTTTTTATGTCTTTTCAAACATCCAACAAAGCAAATAGTTGTTTTTCAGATAGGCTAGTATTGACAATTACATGATTCATCTCTTTATCATCCATAAATTCATACTTAAGATGAGAGGGAAGGGGTTTAAGTTCAGGTTTCTTTACCTCGGTAATCTTAGAGGGGTTACCCAAGCTATACATCTTTTGCTTCTTGCACTCCTCTCCAGTCAGCAACTTCTCTATCTCATCCACCTCTTTAGTCTATGAACCTATTTCAACATCAGCAGCGTCAGACAAAAGGGCAATCTCCAAGGATCCCTGTTCAAACATAGAGCAAGACACTCATCAATAGTCATATCCACTATATCAATTCTATGACAAATCTCTTCTAACACGGGATGTTTTAATGCATGATCAAGGTTAAATATAATAGTATCATCCCCAAAAGTTAGTGTCAGTCTCCCATGCCTAACATCTATAATCGCCCCCACTGTATGAAGCATTGGTCTTCCCAAGATGATTGGAACTTGGGTGTCCTCAGCCATATCTAATATTACGAAGTCAACTGGAATGAAAAACTTCTCAACTCTAACCGGCACGTCTTCTAAGACACCTAGGGGTGTTTGATAGAACGGTCGACCATCTGCAAGGTCATATTAGTGATATTAAGTTGACCAGTATTTAATTTCTTGCATATAGAAAATGGCATAACACTAAAACTAGCCCCTAAATCACAAAGAGCTTTACTAATTGACAAGCTACCAATAGTACAAGGATTAGAAAAACTCCCTGGATCCTTTTGCTTAGGTGGCGAATGAGATTGTAACAAAGCACTGCATTCTTCAGTAAATGCAACCGTCTCTACTTCATTGAAGGATCTCTTCCTTGTCAATATATTCTTCATAAACTTTGCATAGGCCGGCACTTGAGGGATCAATTCAGTAAATGGCACACTCACTTGCAAATTCTTCACGACCTCTATAAATCTCCCAAATTGTTGATCTAGCTTGGTTTTATGCTGTCTGTGTAGAAAAGGAATAACAATTTTAATGGGATCGGCTTCCTTTTTAGCGTCTTTTTCTCCAGAATTCGTAACCTGCGTGGAGTTATCGCCTTCCACATCGTCAATTTGCAAATTTCCCATTCCCTTCCACATCATCATAATTTGCGAATTTCCCAATCGCATTAGCTTGCTCATGAGCATGTTTACCTTGAGGAGGAAGAGCACCGGGTTGCCTACTCGAATTTTGGCTTGATAATTGAGCAATTTGGTTGTCCAAGATTTTATTATGAGCCAACAATTGAGTAATTAAATCCTCCTACTTTTATGAAGCTATCATCTGTTGTTGCAATAAGACTTTAATCTCCGACATATCATTATTCGGAGCTTGCTGAGGAGGTTGCATTTGTTGAAATTGCTGATGCTGATTATTGAACTGTTGACCCCTTTGGTTCTGCCTATTATAGTTGCCCTGTGGTGGATTGCCACGATTCTGAAGAACCACATATGTATTCTTCTGTGGTTGTTGCGGCTGCGGATTTTGCACATTTTGAGTAGACCACTGAAGGAATGGATGCTTCTTAGTCCTTTCTTTGTAGAAATTAGAGAAATGAGTACCTTCCCTGAAAGATTTAAAGGCATTAACTTGCTCTATCATACTCAACCACTCAGCAGCACAATGACCATCCATACCGCATCAGGCACAAGACTCCTCCTGCTGAACCATAGCATGAACCGTCTGCTTATTACCCAAAGATTGGGCAGTCTTCATCTCTGCAATTGAGTCAGTCAATGCCTCTAACCAAGCTACAACGACACTATCTGCACCACCCCCTCTTGAACTACCTCTTGGGTTACCATACTCAGCAGTGTGAGTAGCCATATCCTCAATCATCTTCCACGCATTAACATTATTAGTGTTATTTTGAAACCTCCCATTGGCAGAAGAATCAAGGAGAGCTCTATGATCATCGTAAAACCCATTGTAGAATTGGTTGCAAAGAAACCACAGCTGAAAGCCATGATGTGAAACAGAATGGACTAGTCTCTTTAAGCGAATCCACGCCTTATTCAGATCTTCAGTAGGACCTTGTTTGAAACTTGTAATTTGGCTTCTCAGAGCATTGATCCTCTGTGGTGACTGGTGAGTAGTATATCTTGTAGAATGCAAGGGCCAATGAATTTCAATTAGTAATAGCATGTGCTTTCATGTCTAAGTCACGAAGCCACTCGGCTGCACTATCGCGTTGAGAGAAAGGAAATAGCACCTGCTTCACTTGGTCCTGAGTTACTGCCGCAGACAGCAGAATGGAGCAACAATAATCACTAAACTTCTCCATATGTTTACTAGGATCTTCAATAGGACCTCCACCAAACATATTTCGCTTCACCGAGTTGATGTAAGATAGGCGAATTTCAAATTTACCATTGTCAGTAGTAGGAAGCTTGAATCCTTAGGGGATAGAAGCTAGCGTGGGCTCAGAATGATTAGCTAGAGTAGACATTGCTGTTATTACTGGAACTGGATCTTCTGTGTCAGAAACTGAATTGTCCTCTTCTAAGGACGGATGATACGTGCATTTTATATAGTCTTTTTAGGCCTTCATGCATGTCTTCCTATGCTTTTATCGTAGTTTTATGCTACGAAATGCCCCGAATATGCTACTTTGGGTTATTTTGTCTTATTTGCAGGAATGAACCAGAAAGTAGTGAAATCAAGCTTTTTATCGTCTATTTTGCATGCATTTGGAGGAAGAGTGAATTTGGAGAGGAAATATAGCTGTCTTGGGATGCGTGAAGCCATTTTGGGAGCTAAAAGGACAAGTCAAAGCTTCACTAACGAGAACAAGTAGCTGCTGAAGTTAGTTTTCACTCGATCGAGTGCTTTTCTAGTCGATCGAGTGGTTTTAGGTCATATAATAAGTCGATCGAGCACTTTATATGGTTGATCTACCAGTTGCCATTTAGTGTTTAGTCGATCGAGTAAGATTTTTGGTCGATCGAACAGTTTAAGCTCTGGTTTACTCGATCGAGTAATTTAAAACCACTCGATCGAGTGGATCCTCTTACGGGCTTGGGCTTTTTAGTTTATTTCCGTCATTAGATTAAATAAATCCTATTTTCTTATAAATAGGAAGGTATTTCGTCATTTGTATGGGTGCTTTTTGCTGGGGGAAATCACACGTTACTTTCCTCTGGTTACTGTTTTAATACTACTTTCTGTTCTGCCTCCTATTTTTCCGAATCCTTACTCTGTAACTTTCTCTTCCCTTTTATTCTTCCTTGTTTCTTTATTTCTTTTATTATTTCTCTATTTAGTTGTCATGTCTTATGTTATTAGATTAGCAATTGCTAGTGTAGTATCCCGAGCCATGCGTAGCTAATTCCTTTAATATGTTAGGACTAGGGAAACCGTGGTAGCAATATGTTAGGATCAACATGATTAGATTAGTTTTGCGACAAGAATTGTATTAAGCAATATAATTGTGATTAGGTTGAATGAATGCATGCAGGAGACCGATTAATTAGTTACCTCCGACCTAGATCGAAAGATTGGGAGGGAAGGCTTGCTTAATTACAATAGGTGATACCTAATTAGGGCTAAAGCTAAGTTAGGGAGACCCTAGGGCGATTAGAGACCGAAAGGGTATAATCGTAGGTTTAAGGACCGAAAGGTGACGACCTCGCTCTTCTTATCAATAATTTAATCGATTCATTTGACCCAATAGTGTAGCTGCCACGGTAGACCGATTCCTAGCATATTTCTTTCTTTTATCTGATTTACCCCTGTATATCTTCATTATTTCCTCTTGCCTTAATTCTATTAGTTTAGTCAAAACATTTCAAACCCCCGATTGTGACATTAGACATATAGAATAGACAAGTAGATAGTAAACCGCCTCCCTGTGGAGATCGACCCTACTTATCGCTAGCTTCTGTTAGTTATATTTAGGTATTTATTTTTGGTACATAACGACCGTATCAAATTTTGGCACCGTTGCCGGGGAGGCAACTATTTATTTATTTGTTTAATTCTGTCTGTTTTTAGCCTCAAAGGATTTTTCCGTTGAGGCCGTTATAATCTTTTCCTTTAGTGCTGTTTTGATAGGCCTTACAGGTTCTACCTAGACAGTTCTAGATGAAAGATTGTCAAAGGGAAGGCTTGAGTACCTTTGACCCGTCATCTATGTTCCATTATATGGCGGATCAGGTGATTTACTGCGGGAGATGTGGTGCTGCTGAGCATAATGCAGCCTTTTGCATGGCAGAAAATGACGAAGTTTACGCGTTCCAGCAGCACAGTCGAGCTAGTCGAGCAGCTGTAGTTGTGCCACCACATCCACCCTATCAACTAGGCTACCAAGAGCCTCCGTTTTTCTGGCCACCGCAACAAGATCCTCCTGATATTCGGGAAGAAGATATGGCGGAGCTGAAGTCTTTAATGAAGGCACTTGCATTCCAAGTGCAAGAAGGTGATAGAGACACTTTTTCGCGATTTGATAAGCTCGAGTCTGAAATAGCTCAGTTAGTTGCTCAGTCGGATAGTTGGCAACCGTAAGAGGTATCTTTATCTGAGATCGGTTTTCCCCATGAAGAAACCGTGTTGCCCAATGCTGAGGATGATTTTTATGACTCGGATGACGAATTTCTATTATATTTCACTGCCTTACACGAGGATTTCAGCGTTGTACAGGAAGAATCACTCGATCAAGTGACTTATATTAGTCGATCGAGTGAATTTCCAGAAAAGCTGTTCGATCGAGTGGTTCAAAGCACTCGATCGAGTGAAAATCAGGAGGGAAGTCCTCGATCGAGTAATAATTCTGCTTGATCGAGTGAGTTGGCCAGCGAGAGCAATGATTTGTTACTTGGGTTCGTTTTAGACGACAATTTTGATGATGATAATGGATACGGTGAGTTGCCCCTATTCAAGGTCGAGTTGGATGCACTTGAGGCTGCGATTTAGGGGACGAAATCCACTGAGAAGGGTGACGAAAGGACAGTTGAGTCGGTAATTGCTCCTAGCACGGAAGAGGTAATAAATTCCTTTATCTATGATTCCATCGTTGAGAGCAACCTACCTGAGGTAATTAGCGATAATTTTATTATTGTTAATATTCAAAGTACGCTACCTCGTTTGACTCGTGCTTTTAATGCTATACCCCCTCCCATGTGGACGTTTAATTTAACGAATTTTCACCGTCCTTTTCATATCAATCTTGTTAATCTAAAACGGGACCCCACTTTATTGTCAATTGCTCCCGAGCTCCTCTATTTTGTGGACAAATTTAGGAGCTCTCATAGGAAATTTGTTAGACTTAAATGTTTATATACTTTTATTTCCTATGCTTGTATTCCACTGTGGTGTTACTTACATTTTTGTGTAGCACATGCGCAGATGTACGATCTCATGCTACGCGCTTTGAGCTGTTTTGATTATGACTAATTAGAGAGCCTCGAAGAAAACAAGGTCGAGTGGACTGATCAAGCTAGCGCTACCCGGAGGCAACCCGAAATTTATTTTTAATTTTCTATTTCATTTCATTGTAATAAATGGTTTTCATACCATAGACTATCTCATTGAGCTTGTTTTGTTAGTTTGCGGGCTTTTTTTTTTTTGCGTTTCTGCAGAATACCTCGAGGATCACTAGATCGAGTACTTTTGTACTCGATCGAGCACTTTTGTCGATAAATCCTCTCGATCGAGCAGTTTTTCTACTCGATCGAGCACCTGCAAAAGAGAGAACTACTCGATCGACCTAATTTCCTTTCGATCGAGCAGTTTTGGATGCCCAACCCACTCGATCGACCACTGTTCGAGTGCCATCGAGTGTTTTTGACTTGGATTAGCTTCCTGTGACGGTATTCCGGGCCTTTAGCAACCTCCCATGATTCATGGTCGGTTTGGGGAGGTCCCTTATTCACGTATCTTGTAAGCTTTCCGTATTTACTCTCTTTCTCTTTTAGTTTGCATTTCATTTCCATGTTTTGGTACAATGGGGGCATTGTACGGTTTGGTTTGGGGAGGTTATGCATCCATATCTGTGTCTACATCTTGTTTTTTGCATTTCTGTTATCACGTTTTATTTCCGTATGCATTGTTGTGTTTATTTTTCATATAAAATTTAAAAATCTCATAAAAATTGAAAAATTGAAAAATTGAAAAATTTCACGTTTATTTTAGCATGTAGGTTGAGTCGGTACGGTTGATTTCAATGATGAAATTGCATTATAATTTGTCTTTTTGCTTAAGCCTTGCATTGAACTATTATCTTTTTAGCATTGTCTTTTTGCATATCTACGAGTTTATGTTTAAATTTAGCTGAACGAATAGACTTGACCTGAAATTTTGGCGAGCTACTTAAAAATTCTAAGGATTAGAGCCTTATAAACTGGTGTCATTTATGACCAGTTTCATGTAGGATTGTGAGTAGTTACTCCTTGCATATCATGTATCATCAATTTGCACGTATATGAAATTCATGTGCTTTTTGCCTACATACATTCGGGTTAGTGGTTGGTGTCACATGCAGGGAGGTGCTTACAATTTCCCTTTCTTTCATTCTTACCCATTTAACTCCACATTAGCCAAATTTGCCTGTTGACCCTTAACTACATTCCAAATTTAGCCTGCCTTATCAAGCAAGTTAGTGTATGTTTTTGCGGTATACTTTTCATTGTGCCAAGTTTGGCTTGTATCTGATGATTCGGAGTTGGTAATCTATGAAGAAAGGGAGGATGATGAAAAAAAACGTGAAAAAGAAAAAAAAAGACATGAAAAATGGAAAAAAAAAAGAATTTGAAAAAGGAATTCGGAAAAAGAAAAGAAAATAAGAAACCGAAAAAAATAGAAAGAAAAGATTTCGAAAAAAAGATGTTGTTTGATGAGACGGTTTCACTCCTATGCTTTATCTATATCATTTGAGGAGTATTTTCAGTTCGGTTTGGTGAGTTTTGTGCCAAATGAAGGGCATTGTGCTTATCTCATAATTGCTTAAGAAATGGATCTTTGTCATTTGGTTACTTTTTTAGGTACTAGCTTGATCACCTATACCTCCACATTCCCATAAATGTTTTGCCTTTTCTTACCCATTGCCTCACTTTACCATATTTTTGTAAGCCCTCGGCTGTGCCAAGACCTTGTTTGGTTGGAATGTGTGTACGGTAGCTAGAATTGTCTATCATATTAGTTGCATGCATGTTTATGTGGGTCGCAGTTTAGGCGAGCGACTATTTTTCTTTCTCTCTTACATATATATGTTCACCCTTTGCTTCATGAGAGAAGAGTGACCCGTGAGAGTCCATAATTATTAAAGGTCTTGCAAGGTCGACGGTTCAGCTTTATTATAAACATCTTACAACTCGTTTGCATTTGACTGTTTGCTATAAGCGTTAGTTTACTTGCATTAAATTGGTTTAAGTGGGCATTTGTAGCTAGCTCTGAGTTATCTTTTCCATTGCATTAGTTTGCATTTAGTTTACTCGAGGACGAGTAAAGGTTTGGTTTGGGGAGATTTGATACGTGCATTTTATATAGTCTTTTTAGGCCTTTTCATGCACGTATTTCTATGCTTTTATCGTAGTTTTATGCTACGAAATGCCCCGAATATGCTACTTTGGGTTATTTTGTCTTATTTGCAGGAATGAACCAGAAAGTAGTGAAATTAAGCTTTTTATCGTCTGTTTTGCATGCATTTGGAGGAAGAGTGAATTTGGAGCGGAAATATAGCTGTCTTGGGATGCGTGAAGCCATTTCGGATGCTAAAAGGACAAGTCAAAGCTTCATTAACGAGAACAAGTAGCTGCTGAAGTTATTTTTCACTCGATCGAGTGCTTTTCTAGTCGATCGAGTGGTTTTAGGTCATATAATAAGTCGATCGAGCACTTTATATGGTCGATCGACCAGTTGCCATTTAGTGTTTAGTCGATCGAGTAAGATTTTTGGTCGATCGAACAGTTTAAGCTCTGGTTTACTCGATCGAGTAGTTTAAAACCACTCGATCGAGTGGATTCTCTTACGGGCTTGGGCTTTTTACTTTATTTCCGTCATTAGGTTAAATAAATCCTATTTTCTTATAAATAGGAAGGTATTTCGTCATTTGTATGGGTGCTTTTTGCTGGGGGAAATCACACGTTACTTTCCTCTGGTTACTGTTTTAATACTACTTTCTGTTCTGCCTCCTATTTTTCCGAATCCTTACTCTGTAACTTTCTCTTCCCTTTTATTCTTCCTTGTTTCTTTATTGCTTTTATTATTTCTCTATTTAGTTGTCATGTCTTATGTTATTAGATTAGCAATTGCTAGTGTAGTATCCCGAGCCATGCGTAGCTAATTCCTTTAATATGTTAAGACTAGGGAAACCGTGGTAGCAATATGTTAGGATCGACATGATTAGATTAGTTTTGCGACAAGAATTGTATTAAGCAATATAATTGTGATTAGGTTGAATGAATGCATGCAGGAGACCGATTAATTAGTTACCCCGACACGGATCGAAAGATTGGGAGGGAAGGCTTGCTTAATTACAATAGGTGATACCTAATTAGGGCGAAAGCTAAGTTAGGGAGACCCTAGGGCGATTAGAGACCGAAAGGGTATAATCGTAGGTTTAAGGACCGAAAGGTGACGACGTCGCTCTTCTTATCAATAATTTAATCGATTCAGTTGACCCAATAGTGTAGCTGCCACGGTAGACCGATTCCTAGCATATTTCTTTCTTTTATCTGATTTACCCCTGTATTTCTTCATTATTTCCTCTTGCCTTAATTCTCTTAGTTTAGTCAAAACATTTCAAACCCCCGATTGTGACATTAGACATATAGAATAGACAAGTAGATAGTAAACCGCCTCCCTGTGGAGATCGACCCTACTTATCGCTAGCTTCTGTTAGTTATATTTAGGTATTTATTTTTGGTACATAACGACCGTATCAACGGATATTCTGAAAAGATGAACTGCTCGTAATCGCTACCAAGTGTACTCAAGTCTTCCACTTGACCAACTTATCTCTGAAAATTTGTTCTGTAGTGAAAAGTCTTCTCTGAATCGGGATCAAAAGGTATAAACTCGGACCTGGTTGACCTAGGCATAAACGAACTAATAAGAAAAGTGTGAGAACGGTCTCAAGGAACTCAGGTTCCCTGAGACAAAAGACAAATTAAACGAAAACAAACAGAAAAATTGTTGCCTCCCCGACAACGACGCCAAATTTGACAAGGCTAAAGTCATGTCACCTTAATCAAAGTAAACCTAAATCAGTACTAACAAATAGCTAGCAGTAAGCAGGTATCGAATCCACAGGGAGGCGATAATTATCTAGCTTGTTAATATTTAAAGTGTCTTAAGGTAACAATTTCTTGAAGATTTGGTTGGTTTAGCTATAACTAATTGCAATTAAATAAAGGGTTGATTCAATAAGATTAAAAGGTTTAGGGATCGGGTTCACTAGATTAGATATCCGGGGGTGTGATTTAACTAATTAAGAGAGCAATTACGTTGTTTAAGGTCATATGATCGGTCGACTCAAATATGCCCTTTAGATCCAAACTTAACATGTGGTCGCTATAATAAAGTCAGTCTATCCAATTGTCGTAGCCTTTATTAGTCTTAATCCGGTCGGCAATAATCCTGATTCGCAAGACTAGTTAACTAATTCTGGCCAAAACTAATCGACTAGATTCAGAACAACAATTGAACAACAATTACGAGCAATTTAACAATTAATTCATTAAGTAAACCCCCTTCTAACAACCTAGATCCCCTTTCACCCTAGATTAATAATTTAGCTACTCATACTTGTAAAATAAACAACAACAAATTGAATGATAAATATGCTAAAGAACATAACAAAGGTGAACAAAGAAACAATTCAAAACTAGAACTTGAATAATTAATTAATGAAGAAAGATTAACTAAATACCGTAGTTGCAAAGTAGATCTGAAAGCAATGCGAAATAAAGATGCAAACGAAGTTTTTCTAAGGATTCTAAGCAATAATTAGCGTAACCTAATTAATGTTTACAAAATTCCTATTTATATTACAAATAAACCGACCTAAGGAAGTTTCGCATAAAGTATGAAATCGATAAACACTCGATCGAGTACAACAACACTCGATCGAGTGTCCACGTCATCACGACTCGATCAAGTGACTTCATTAGATCACTTTTCTTTGTATCTTCTTGTCTTGTTTTCTTTGGCATTTCACCTCGATTCTCGAGCCATTCTTCTCGTACTCCATCTTACCGACTCCGCGGTGCTCCATATTATCCAATTGTTTCACAAATGCATCCAATATGCATTAAAACCCAAAAGGCGGAAGTATCGACATTTTTAATATAAACGGCATATAAATGACAAATATAAGCACAAAACCGTCTCAAAATAACTAAAAGGGAGGAATATAAATTTATATAAATATGACTCATCACATGGGAATTTGCAATTCACCCATTTTTAAAGGGGTAACAAAGCAACACCTAAATAAAGGTAAACAAATGAGTGAGACCGAAAATAAAATTATTAATTACTCCCTCCATTCAACTCCACAAGGCCCTTTTCTATTTTACATACTATTCACAAGTGAGCATTCACTATCATTTTTCTCTTAATACGTAAGTGAAAATATATTTATGTGGGTTCTTGTTTGATTCGTCTTTACGAGTACATTAAAAATATCTAACTTTTATAATTTTTGCAAATACGTAGCTAACGATATTTACCGCGTAAAACACGCGTTGACATACGTGAAAAAAAAAGGGCCTTGTGGAGTTGAATGGAGGGAGTAAATGATTAAAGTGAATTTAATTGTAGCAACTCGACCGTTTTAAAGCAGTGGCCAAAGAGGGAAACTGCCCAAAAATAACATTTAACTAGTATCCAGCGCTTCGCGCGGCTTTTTTTAAACTTTTATATTATAATTGAAGAAAAATAATATAATTCATATATAACCTTTAATATTTTTACCTATAAATAAAAATAAATTATTTTTTTCTCAATTTTTTTTTAGATTTAAGTTCAGTGTTTTAAAATAAAATACATATAATTTTAATTAAAACTAATAAGTGATTTATAGCAATTCAGGCATTCGTCTCAATCCCATAGAGACGACATGACTATCATGTTTCACCTGTGACAAAGGTTTGGTTAAAGGATCAACAACATTTTCATAAAGACAAAACCAGCCTGGGAGCCGTGTTTATACATGAATTTTAGTGGGAGCAAGGTTGTATTCCTTGTATTATATAGATGACATACTATTCATTGGGAATGATGTACCAATGCTTACTTCGGTAAAAGAATGGTTGGGAAATCATTTCCAGATGAAAGATATGGGAGAAGTCCAACGCATCTTGGGTATCCGGATCTATAGAGATAGAACCAAAAGGATATTAGCTTTGAGTCAAGAAGCTTATATTGATAAGATTCTTGATCGGTTCAATATGAAAAACTCTAAGAGGGGATTTCTGCCAATAGGTAGTGGGATTACTTTAAGTAATTTACAGTGTCCTATTGAGCCTAAGAATATTGAACGCATGAAATCGATTCCTTATGCTTCCGCTGTTGGATCGATCATGTACGCTATGATGTGCACCGCTACTGACGTCTCGTATACTTTGAGTATGACGAGTCGTTACCAAAATAATCCAGGTGAGAGTCACTGGATAGCTATCAAGAATATTCTTAAGTACTTGAGAAGGACTAAAGATTCGTTCTTGGTATTTAGAGGGGATTGTGAGTTACGTGTAAAAGGTTACACGGATGCCAGTTTCCAAACATATATGGATGATATGAAATCCTAGGTTGGTATTATCTTTATGATAAATGGAGGTGCGGTTTGCTAGAGAAGTTTTAAAGAGTCGGTCATTGCGAATTCTACAACCGAAGCTGAGTACATTGCAGCATCTGAAGCTGTAAAAGAAGCTGTGTGGATTCGGTAATTTTTTGAAAGAACTAAGGGTAGTTCCGACAGCCGAAGATCCCATCACTATTTATTGTGATAACAGTGGGGCAATTTTCCAAGCTAAAGAGCCTAAGTCTAGTAGTAAGTCTAGACATGTACCCAGGAAATATCATGTAATTAGAGATTTTATTGAAAGAAAGGAAATAACAGTTTGTAAGGTTAGGACATAAGATAATGTCGCTGGTCCTTTAACCAAGCCATTGTCTCAAGTTAAACATGATAGCCATGTAGTTTCTATGGGATTGAGACAAATGACGGAATTATTGTAAATTATATGATAAATAATAATAAAAATATTGTATTAATTATTTCATATATGATAATTGCATTTATCGTTTAACTTTTATCTTCAGTTTTATTTGATGTTAAATACTTTGTTTTATTCAAATAGGTTGTAGTGACAACGTAGAACCCTATTAAAGTGAACTGGATTAACATTGTAATTTATCCCTAGTTACTTAATGAGGTGACGTCTCAGAGTGACTAGATTGTAAGGCGATTGATGATGAGTTTGACTGTCATATGGCCATAGAGATGGCTAGTTGATTGCATAGGCAGAATGTAGTGACACTCTGTTGGACAGTGACAATTAATAGAGTCTTTAATGTTGCCTGGTCATGGCGAGGATTTCTATTTATTCCTTTGAGTCAATTCTTTAAACTTGTGACTATTTGTCTAAGTTGGTACAGTTTTTCGGTGGCTTTGGTTTTTGTCCTAGGTCACACCGTAAAAGGAGGACAATGGACATTTACTGGATCATTGTGATCTGTATCGAACGAAGAAAATAGGTCAACAGGATTGTCCACTCATGTCATTTTATATCTTAAGGCCACTCGAGGAGATGTGATTGGAAATGCGAGGCCACGCTCGGATGAGATCTATAGTAGATTATCCGGTCAGACAGTCATTCTCCTGATCGAGGAAACCACTTTATGATATGATCACGTGCAAGAACGACCTGAAAGACAACTTGCATTGAGTGGGAGATATTATTGGACAAGAGAATTGGTAGCGCACACTTGTGTCGGACTAGTGGGAGATTGTTGGAGTAGTGTCCTCCTCAATAGTGCGTCTACTCAATAAATCTCATAAAAGGAATATTTGGGATATATGTCTTAAAATCGTTTTAAGAATTGGTTATGGATTTTTAATGGTAAAAATTCCGCAAAAACGAGCTCAAATGATCGTTGTTGGTAATTTAGGATGATTTGGCATGACATTTTTTTTTTTGCATATTTATTTTTCATATTGATGAATGGAATTTATTATTAATTTAATCATGTAATTTTACCTAATATGGCCATAGTTTGAAATTGATATTACCCGTTGTGTAAGGGAATATCGATTTGGTTTGTAATTAATTGCGATTTCGTATCGCTAATTTGTAATTATTTAATAGTTTTAATTTTATTACAAATTGCATAATAGGATATTGCTATTTAATTTGATTATTAGTAATTTATTCAAGTTTTCTCAAGACGGAGTATCCTAAAGACGGTGTTTTTCGGAAAGGACTTCCGAAGTTCAAAAGATGGAGGCCATTCTTATGAAGACTCAAGGGACCAAGGAATTGGTTTCTGAAGTATAATATTTTAGTTAATTATATTAACTAGGTGGCCATATTAGGACTAATTATTTTTATATTTATGCATTCATGCCAAATCGTCACTACACGTTTTTCTTTTTATTATCAATTTACGATTGTCTATAATTCACCCATTTAGTTCACTTAAAAGTGATAGACAATTAAATTGATAAGATCTCTCACATTTCTTAAAATTGAGATTAGCCTTACCAATTAGTAGAACCTATGAGTCCCTTCTTCATTAGGAGGTAGGCTCAGCTCACCGGGATGCCTTCTTTTTACGTTGGATAAGTAGGGTGATAAATGTTATCACACACGAAAATTGGTTGGACTCAACGGAACAAATAAGGGATGAATCGGCTCACCGTACCCGTATTTGGTTCCGGGGCTACAAGATGGAAATTTAATCGTTAAAACCGTTGACCAAGAGTTCTAATAGTAGAATCAATCAATTAGTTGACTCACTAAATTTATATAAATATGGGATGAACCGGCCGACCGTGCACATGTTTATATAAAGATGTATCTTGGAATCATTTATATAATTTAGTGGGAGATCATTATATAAATGCAAACATATTAAAAAAGTTTTAGTTTTCCGATAAATATCATATTTTTATCTCAAAGCCACTCGAGGAGAGGTGAGTGGAAATGCGTGGCCACGCTCGGATAAGATCTATAGTAGATTATCTGGTCAGACAGTCATTCTCCTGATAGAGGAAACCAGTTTTTGATATGATCACGTGCAAGAACGACCTGAAAGACATCTTGCATTGAGTGGGGGATATTATTGAACAAGAGAATTAGTGGCGCACACTTGTGTAGGACAAGTGGGAGATTGTTAGAGTCAGTTTCTTCCACAATAGTGCATTTACATACTAAATCTCGTACAAGGAATATCAGGGATTTATTTTATATATTTGTCAGTTGATCAACGTTTATCGGTAACGCTCAGGTGACTAGAGTTTGACGTTACTGTCGTATGACGGCGATGGTCAACTGATCCCTTTAGGTCACACCTATATGATGATGCCCAAATGGAAAAACTAATTAATTGTATGAGATACGATTTAATTAATTCATTGTATTAATCGACTTTTAATAAGTCATGTGAATAAATTATTTGATGACGAGTTACGAACTCGGGCCAAGGGGATTTATTATTTAATTATATGATAATTAATTAATAGATATTAATTAGAATTTACTAATAATAATTAATTAATTAATTTTATACGGTATGTGAGTATATTGTGAGGCCGAGGTAATTAGCTATTTAAATTTATAAGAGGTTGTAAAATTAGCTAATAAGGGTTCATAAGACACATTTTATATTGAGAAAATAGTCTAATAATTACTTAATAGTTAAGTGGTCATTAGTTGTTAATTTGTATTATTTAAAGTGTTAAATAATCAAATTAATATTTACTTATATAATATAATTAAATATAAGACTTATAAGCATTTGTGGGACAAATGTCGAAAGTCGAAATGGACTCAAATGAGCCATGTGAACCGGTTTTAGGATGCTCTTTTAAGAGCTACACTTGTCAAATGTTTGGCAAGATTTCACATGGCATGTTTATATCATTTGTTTACATTTCTCCATCTATATATACTCCCCTCATGCCACACATGCTAGTGATGATTTTTAAGTCAAAAATTCTCCATAAAAGAACCCTCTTTGGCCGGCCTCTTTAGGTGAAGAAAAAGTCTTATTTCTCTTCATCATTTCTCTCAAACATCACTTGATCAAAGAGTTGGATCATCATCAAATAATTCACAAAATTATAATATTAATAATCAAATATTATTAATGTAATTATGTTAGTTTGATTACTATCATTATCTAGTTATTAATCTCAGTAATATTTTGGGCTAGTCTTGGGTGTACACCTAAGGAGATCACCTATTTTGGTGGTTGAAGATCAAGGAGGATCATCCATCACAATTTTAGCTCAAGAACTACAAGAGGTAGGAGATCTTTTGTAGTGCCCATATTGCCATTTTCACTAATGTAAGGGAAAATTTCTTCTTTATTATTAATGAATAAACACCGGAAAATACCACTTGAAAGTATTTGATGAGAAAGATGAAATTTTATAATTATATAATGATCATTATATGAATACTCCATTAGGATTATTGTTATTATTGTTGTTGTTGTTGTTATTGTTCTTATTGTTGTCGTTATTGTTATTATTGTTGTAATTATTATTGTTGTCATTATTGTTATTATTGTTGTCATTATTGTTATCATTATTGTTGTCGTCGTTATTATCGTTATTATTATTGTTGTTCTTATTGTTCTTATTGTTGTTCTTATTGTTGTCGTTATTGTTATTGTTATTGTTATTATTATTGTTGTTGTTATTGTTATTATTGTTGTTGTTGTTGTTCTTATTGTTATTATTGTTGTTGTTATTGTTCTTGTTGTTGTCGTTATTGTTATTGTTATTATTATTGTTGTTGTTGTTGTTGTTGTTGTTGTTGTTGTTGTTATTATTATTATTATTATTATTATTATTTTTATGAGAAGATGCGCGCAACTTTCATTAAAATAAAAGAAAAAGTTTACATGAAATTGGTGGAGAGCCGAGAGACAATCTGGGCTCCCACACCCTTAGCAATAGCAAAGCTAAGCCTAGTAAAAATGTAAGCATCTACCCGAGCCCCCGTATCCTGAGATACCGAGAATTTCTGGATCCGCTTGAGCAAGGCAACAACATCCGAACCCAGCTCCCCAAGGGAAGAGAAAGAGAAAGGTAGGAAACCATAACCGCTACACGCACAAATCCCCATACTTAGCACACTTTCGCCGAAAAAGATCGGCGACAACCCTACCCGACACAAAATCATCAAACCCGGTCCGAGTCAAAGGTGAAGAACCTGTCAGGTCAACGCACACATCACGCCCCCTGTCCCAAGAATAAAGCAATATTATTATTATTATTATTATTATTATTATTATTATTATTATTATTATTATTATTATTATTATTATTATTATTATTATTATTATTATTATTATTATTATTATTATTATTATTATTATTGTTATTATTATTATTATTGTTCTTATTATTATTATTATTATTATTATTATTATTATTATTATTACTATTATTATTTTTTTTTATTTTTTTTTATTTTTTTTTTTATTATTATAAGATGCGCGCAGCTTTCATTAAAATAAAAAGAAAAGGTTTACATGTAATTGGTGGGGAGCCGAGAGACAATCTGGGCTCCCACACCCTTAGCAATAGCAAAGCTAAGTCTAATAAAAATGTAAGCGGCTACCCGAGCCCCCGCATCCTGAGATACCGAGAATTTCTGGATCCGTTTGAGCAAGACAACAGCATCCGAACCCAGCTCCCCCGCATCTTGAGATACCGAGAATTATTATTATTATTATTATTATTATTATTATTATTATTATTATTATTATTATTATTATTATTATTATTATTATTATTATTATTATTATTATTATTATTATTATTATTATTATTATTATTATTATTATTATTATTATTATTATTATTATTATTATTATTATTGTTCTTCTTATTATTATTATTGTTCTTCTTCTTCTTCTTCTTCTTCTTCTTCTTCTTCTTCTTCTTCTTATTATTATTATTATTATTATTATTATTATTATTATTATTATTATTATTATTATTATTATTATTATTATTATTATTATTATTATTATTATTTTTATTTTTATTTTTTTATAAAAGGATGCGCGCAACTTTCATTAAAAGAAAAATAAAAGTTTACATGAAATTGGTGGGGAGCCGAGAGACAATCTTGGCTCCCACACCCTTAGCAATAGCAAAGTTAAGTGTGTAAAAATGTAAGCGGCCACCCGAGCCCCCGCATCCTGAGATACCGAGAATTTCTGGATCCGCTTGAGCAAGGCAACATCATCCGAACCCAACTCCCCAAGTGAAGAGAAAGATAAAGGAAGGAAACCATAACCCGCTACCGCGCACAAATCCCCATACTTAGCACACTTTCGCTGAGCAGCATCAGCGACAACCCGACCAGGCACAAAATCCGTCACCCAGTCTGAGTCAAAGGAGAAGAACATGTCAAGTCAACTCACACATCACGCCCCCTGTACCAAGAATAAAGCAATAAATCCGCAGGACGAAGAGAGGCACCATGTCCATCAACCAAACCGATATCAACCTTCTTTCCTGCAGTAATACCAGATCTATAGCAGATGTTAAAAAGAGTGTCCCGGACAAGGTTATGCCGATGTTTAACGCCCACAGTACCAGTACAAGAAACAGCGTGGTCCCCAAAAACATCCTCAGCTAAAACCCGAGAGCAAGCTGGACAGAGCCTAGATACCGTGAATAACGGAACACCCAGACGATACCCCAGCATACTACGGTAAGTCCTCCCGTTCATAGTCTGACCCAACCCCGAGATAGGAACCGCACGTAACTAATCAGAGGAGTGAGAACCCTGCTGAGACTGCCATAAAGCAAGCTGGCGTGGTGTCAAAGAGAAAACAGACTCCGAGGCAGCAGCAACCGTCGCGAAATAAATGTCTGCCAATTTCTTCATAATTTTGGGGGCAGCAATTTCACTATGGTTACCTAAAATACCAGATCCTGTAGTCGTAATAAACACCTGCGCGACATCATCAAAAGCAGGGCCAGCAGCTACAATACCAGAAGGGCCGAGGAGCTTAGCCTGCAAACCAGCAGACTGCAAACGGGACGCAATAATAAAACATCTCCCGCCGCATAGACACCAAGACCACCAAGCTGAAAAGGGAATGTAGCAAGGCGCCACTGCCAATCCCCAAAACCGGCCCTGACGCGGTGACAATACGTTCCAAGCTAGAACGGAGTACGGCATCAAAAGGAAGATGGACAGACCCAAAAACACTAGGGGAGCAAGTACGAAGTGAGAAGTAGAGCTTGGAAATACCAGTACAAGCTCGAAGAAGAAGCATTCTCACATTGCGGGTCCTCAATCCTCGCAACCAAATCCATTAGCTTAATGGTCTTGGTTACTCTCTTCGCCACAATCCCACCGCTAAAAACAGAACAAGCACTGACAGGTCCACCCAAAACTGTAACACCACGCAATGGCCGAGAAATAGAAGGGGGGAAACCCCAGGAAGTCGACTCCGAGAATCCTCAATAGGCCAAAAGACCTCCGTCTTGGAGACATTAAGATGCAATCCAAAACGAGGGCCATCCACCATAATCAAATCCAAGACCTTCCCCACCTCCAAAGTATCACCCACGATGGTGCCATCATCTAAGTACCACGCCTGCAAAGTGAGGTCAAAAGTGTCCCGTCTTGCAAACTAAAGGATGCAAAACCAAAGCGAAAAGCAAAGGACCCAACGGATCACCCTGCTGAACACCCTGACAAGACCACAAGCAGTGCTCCCCATAAAAAAGGCGGGCCGGGCTAGAATAACAAAACTCCACCCAACGGGAGAGAGCCGGGCAACGACGGCGGACCTCCTGAAGCATGGTCGAACGATCAACAAGGTTGAACGCATTCGAAATCAACCAAAGAACATAGAAAGCCCCACCCGAGCCCCCGAGCCTCAATGAGCCGGTTCAAGGCATGCAAGATAGCCTCTCCTCCACCGGACACACCCACCCCGAACTGAAGCCCATCAAAATAAGAAGATAAAGACGGACCTACCATAGAAGCACCAACCTTAGAGACAAGCTGTCTCCAAACCGTACCAACAGCAATAGGACGAACCCCACCACCTGGTTTAACGAGTGGCGTGAGAGGGGCACTGGCAATGTACTCACCCAGAGGTAGAGGACACCGACCCTCAAGAAAAAGATTAACCACCCTAGTAATAGAAGTGATCAAATCGTCAGAGATAGCCACAACAGCGCCACTCAAACAGTCCATAAGGTGCTGGGCACGAAAACCATCCCTCCCACAAGAAGTACCACGTGGGAAACTCCGAATCATATCCAAGACCACCGCCGAAGAGGCAACTAGAGGATGATGATCCCCAGACAAAGGAGGCAATGAAGGAGGCGGGGCGACAGGATGCTTCTCACGCAGGGCCACAAGAGTGGCATCGGAGTAGGGGGCAACCCCAGAGGAAGAAAGTACCCGGACAGCAGCAGTATAGTGGCGATCAGAGATCTTCCGCCGACATTGGTGGAGGTTAAGCTCACTGAGATCCAGATCCTCATCAACGGAAAAAGAAGAACGACCCTCATCAAATAACAATCGCAACCCTCCCCCCCTGTGCCCCCAAGCAAGGATAGCCCTGACAATACTCTCCTCCTGATGCTGACGCCGAATAGCAGTCCGACACTCATGATTACTCCGAGGAGCGAAAGTCCTAAGCAAACAAAGCGGTAGAACTAGCAAAAGAACCCAGCGGGAGAGATCACTAGGGGCATCAAACACCGCATCCAAGGCCCCTTTCAAAGCCCGAGCAAACCCAAGACGGCACTTAGGAGGAATGGATTTCACAGTGCGAAGGCCTAAAGACAATAAACGATCCAGCGAAGATATAGACCACTGAACGAGCTCTACGCTATCATCAGTAGAAACCGAAGTAGAAGGAGCCACTTGTCTCGGAATACCATGAATATGGAAGGTGTAGAGGCCATCAACACACTCCGGATGCATCACAAAATCACCCCGACTATGCCGACATCTAGCCCTAATAGTACGGGTTTTAAAACACACCCCACACAACCAGAGCCCCATCCGTCTCAAAGAACTCTCGGCATTGGAATAAACAGTCAAACTATCAGTAAGAGTCTGACGCGTAAGGTCCAACGCACCGTCATGACAATGTCGGACCTGTAAATGTTTCTGCCAAGCTGCCTTTGTAAGGCCCTTACCAAAACCATCCCGACATCCATGAAGACCCGAAAAAGGACAATGGTACCGCACAAGCTCGGGCATGAAAGGACAGAAAAACCCAACACCCTTCCTCGCGCAAAGCGGTGTTGAACAGCCTAAGGCAGCCAACACACCAACCACAACAAAAATGGTTGACAAAAGCCCTAGGTAAACCGCACAACCCGAACCCCAGCAACAACCCGCAAACACCACTACACCCACATGCACAAAGCAGGCAAAGGAGGCAGCGGCCGAGCACAGAACAGGGGCACCACCGGACCACCACCGCAAAGCAAAACTGTGACACCCCTCGTTGAGGTGACTAAAATAACTAGTAAATCGTGGCGGAAACACGAGATTTTTAAAACTTTTAAGGCTTCTCATGAAGTCCAACGCGAGGCATCACCAACACGATACATAAGTTTAGTTAGTTAAATTTAAGTTTACAACACAAGTCTATTTATTGGGGAAAAGATATCCCACGAATTAACATAAGTTCAAAAGTAGGTGAGTCTATTAAATGATAACTAAATAAGGTCCGAGTTAAGAACTCGCTAGCTCACACGGTCTTCCCCACTTAAGCTTCATCACAAACCTGTCATTCATAATAAATATGAAAGCCACAGTCAGTGGGGAGTAACTCAGGGTTCTCCCAGCCACAATATGTCAAAATACAAGTAATTAGGAATTTAATTAAATAAACAAGCATGAGAGTAAATACTTACGGCATTACGAAAATCATGATTAGTGGGCATAAGAGAATAGGAATGGTAAAGCACAAATGAGAGAGGAATTATTAGGTCAAACTGTCACACATCAACTCGACTCAAATGTAAGACAATTACAAAGTATAGACTCAAACAAGACAACCCTCTAGACTCCAACCTCTTGGTAGGACGACGATCATAATACGGTCCTAGTCTAAACCTGGCCAGACTCTCGGGATGGACGACACCCGATTCGACAAACGATACCAAATCGTATCCAAGACTCGAAATATGGTACACCTAACCGTGCCCGAAAGTCGAGTAACCTCAAGCGGAACCTTGTCACCTAACCGTGACCCCCGGTCCGAAGAGGCGGAAGGAAAAATAGCCCAACTCAGAGGCAATGGCACCTAACCGTGACCCAATGTCCGAGGGCAAATAAATAGGGAATGTCGAGTAGTCTCACAATGTAAAATGTCACACTCGGGTCCGAACAAGAACCATAACCATTTTGCATGTTCATAACATTAATGAGTCTTAAAGTAACTAATTATCGATAGGAAAGAAGATACATGCATAACTTAATCGTTATTAGAAGTCACAAGTGAAATAGAGCAAACAGGGGACTCCCAGTAAATGGTGTTGTACTGCCCGGCAAGACCCCTGGGTAAACATGTGAGCAAAAAGTTGGAAATCAATAAAAACTTACAAGATGCACTCCCAGTAGGTCAAGATGGGAGCCAAGAGCCGCCGTCCACCACCGGGAATACGACCAAATTTCAAAAACACATAAAACCTTGATGCACTCCCAGTAAGTCGGTGGGCCGTACGCCACCCTACTGGGAATACGCCAAACTCAAAATCACCTAAAACCCTCGGTGTACTCCCAGCCGGTCAAGAGACCGTCGCCACGATCACCCTACTGGGACTACAGCTTACTAAAATATGTCCAAAACTTACAGAATCTCCCGGTAATGGTCAAGAGACCGGCAGCCGTCACCCTACTGGGACTACAAACACACGGGTTCAATGCAAAACACTTCCAAACCATTTGAAACCAACAAAAATTGTTTCCCATCAATTGTTTACGTATCCTAGCATGATTCTAACTCGGAAAAACAACATATTTGAGCATGTGAATGGGTAATTCCGAATTCAAGAGATGTAGCATGAGATTTTCATCTAAACATGTGAGAATTGCAAACAAGCATGATATACAACATCCAAATTAGCACCAATCATGAAAGATACAACTTTTAACATTCATATGAGATTATAACTATATAAAACCACACAATTTTAACATAAAAGTCGAGTAACCCATCACCGTTACCTTTTTGCACTTCAATCTTCTAAAGACTCGTCAATGATGTAGCTATCCTCCTCCGGGTTGTCCAAGTTCTCCCGTAAATACAAAAATCAAGGTATTAAGTCAAGAATTCACATCCTTAAAAGATGAGAATTTCGAAATAGAGAGAAAGATGACAACTTTCTTACTTAGAAACAAGGGAAATGAGAAAAGGAAGAGAATGGCGCGAAAAGGGACGAGATTGGCGAAGAATTGAGTGAGTTATGGTGATTTTAGGGTTGAGAGCAAGGGTTTAACAATGGTGGAGTGGTTGTTGGGGAAATTTCAGAAATTAGAAGTGAGGGAGATGAGGTTGTGAGGGTTTAGTTGAGGTTTTGTGTAGAGAAAAGAGGAGAGAAAAGGCCCATGAGTCAAGTTAAGCCCAATAACTCAAAATGAGTCGGTATCCACTAGAATTTTCGTCCCAAGTCTACTATAACTCGAGACGGAGAATAATATTATTAAAATCTACACTATTATTACCGTTACACGGCTATGACGATATTTTATGAAAATAAGCTTTAAATAATAACTATTTAATAAAAATTACTTAAAAATTTATTTAAAATATAAGGAAAGTGCGGGGTGTTACAATCATCCCACCTTTTAAAAAGTTTCGCCCTCGAAACTTGAAACGAAAAGGTATTACCTTAAGAAAACAAACTAGGGTACTTGACACGCATGGAAGCTTCCGGCTCCCAAGTCTCTTCTTCTACATCACCACACTTCCACAAAACCTTCACCAAGGGCACCACTTTGCTCCTTAGCTTCTTCTCCTTCTTATCCAAGATACGAATCGGTCTCTCCTCGAAAGAAAGACTAGGCTCAAGCTCGGGAATCTCATTTTGCAACACATGACTAGGGTCGCTAATGTATTTCCTAAGTTGAGAAACATGAAAGACATCATGAACTTTACCCAAACTCGGGAGCAAATCCAACTTATAAGCCACGACACCAATCCTCTTTACCACTTCGTAAGGTCCAATGTACTTTGGACTCAACTTCCCTTTGACTCCAAATCTCTTTACTCCTTTCATCGGGGACACTTTCAAGAACACTTTATCTCCAACTTCAAATTCCAAGGGTCGACGGCGAACATCGGCATAGGATTTTTGACGATCTTGGGCGGCTTTCATTCTTTCACGGATGAGCTTCACTTGATCAATCGTCTTGGCCAACTTGTCGGGTACTAGATCACGAACATCACTTGCTTGATCCCAACAAATCGGACTTGACATTTCCTTCCATAAAGGGCTTCATAAAGGGCCATCTTGATAGAAGCATGATAACTATTGTTGTAAGAAAATTCCACCAAAGGTAAGCTCTTCTCCCAACTAGAATGAAAATCAAGGGCACAAGCACGCAACAAGTCTTCTAAAGTTTGAATCGTCCTCTCGGATTGTCCATCGGTAGCGGCATGAAAAGCGGTACTCATCAACAACTTACTACCCATAGCATCTTGCAAAGCTTTCCAAAATCTTGAACAAAACCTCGGGTCACGATCCGAAACGATTTCCTTAGGAACACCGTGGTAACGAACGATCTCATCAACATAAGCACTAGCAAGACGGTCTAAACTCCAAGTCTCTTTGATAGGGATGAACCTAGCACACTTGGTCAACCTATCCACAACTACCCATACGGCATCCTTTCCACCAACGGTCTTAGGCAAAGCCATCATAAAATCCATGGAAATGGACTCCCACTTCCATAAAGGAACATCCAAAGGTTGTAGCAAACCACCGGGTCTCTTATGCTCAATCTTTACTTGTTGGCAAGTAAGACATCTTCCCACATAGGACACGATATCATTCTTCATGTTAGGCCACCAAAACTGAAGCTTCAAATCTTTATACATCTTGTCTCCTCCGGGGTGAATCGAATAAGGTGATAGATGAGCTTCATCTAGAACTCTCTTCCTCAAGTCAACGGCATCGGGCACATACATGCGTCCTCGGTAACGAAGGTAACCTCTAGCATCAATCTCACAATCCTTTGCTTTCCCTTCAAGGAGCTTGGCTTGAAAACTTCTAAAGGTAGCATCGTCCACAAGGCTATCTAAAATCTCACGGTGAAGAACGGGCTCGGCAACCATAGCACCAAGATAATCAAAACCACTCTCCACAAGTTGCAAACTTAACTTACGAAACTCGGCACAAAGGTCATCGGGAGAGCACGAATAGCACTCAAGGGATGAGTAGACTTCCTACTAAGGGCATCGGCAACCACATTTGCCTTTCCTTCATGATACAACAACTCCATGTCGTAATCATTCACCAATTCCAACCATCGTCGTTGTCTCATATTCAAATCCTTTTGGGTGAAGATGTACCTCAAACTCTTATGGTCAGTGTAGATACGGCAATGGACTCCAATGAGGTAGTGTCTCCACATCTTCAAAGCATGAACGATGGCGGCTAATTCCAAATCATGAGTGGGATAGTTCACCTCATGAACTCTCAATTGTCGCGAATCATAGGCAACAACTCTTCTATTTTGCATGAGAACACAACCCAAACCCATCTTGGAAGCATCACAAAACACATCAAAGTCAACGCCATCCTCGGGCAAGGTCAACACGGGAGCGGTGGTCAACCTCTTCTTCAACTCTTGGAATGCACTTTCACAAGCTTCGGTCCACACAAACTTGGTCTCTTTCTTCAAAAGTTGAGTCATCGGTCTAGCAAGCTTGGAAAAATCATTCACAAAGCGACGGTAGTAACCCGCCAAACCCAAGAAACTACGGATCTCACCAACATCGGTTGGACTCTTCCACTCAATCACGGCTTCAATCTTCGAAGGATCTACCATGACACCATCCTTAGATATCACATGGCCTAGAAAAGACACCTTAGCCAACCAAAATTCACACTTGGAGAATTTGGCAAACCACTTTTGACGACGGAGGATTTCCAAAATGATACGAAGGTGATCGGCATGCTCTTCTTCTGGACTTGGAAAAGATGAGGATATCAAATCAATGAAAACCACAACACACTTGTCTAAGAACTCACTAAAGGTCCGGTTCATTTGGTCCATGAAGATAGAAGGGGCATTGGTTAAACCAAAGGGCATCACCTTAAACTCGAAATGTCCATATCTCGTGCTAAAGGCGGTCTTAGGGATGTCAGACTCACGAACGGGAATTTGGTGATAACCGGATCTCAAATCAATCTTGGAGAAAGTAGAAGCACCTTTGAGTTGATCAAAAAAATCTTCAATCCTTGGTAGAGGATACTTGTTCTTGATGGTAACTCGGTTAAGCTCACGGTAGTCAATGCAAAGTCTCATGGATCCATCTTTCTTCTTCACAAAGAGAACGGGAACACCCCAAGGCGAGGCACTAGGTCTAATGAATCCTTTCTCAATCATCTCATCAAGTTGCTTTCTCAACTCCTTCAACTCGGTTGGCGCCATACGGTGCGGGGCTTTAGCAATCGGACCGGTTCCGATCAAGGTCGATAGAGAACTCAACATCTCGCTCGGGAGGAATTCCGGGCAACTCTTCGGGAAAGACATCGGGGAACTCACAAACCACGGGCACTTCTTCGATCTTTGGTAAGGAAGGGGAGGTAGAAGTCACCACGCATAGAAAGATTTGGTAACCTTTCCTCCTCATACTCATCAACTTCAAAGCGGAAATCAACTTCACACCTTCTTGGGAACGGACTCCTCTATAGGACACACGAGTGCCTAGCGGACTCTTGAGGCGAATCTTTTGGTCTCTACACTCGAATCTTGCATCATACTTTGACAACCAATCCATACCCAAAATTACATCGAATTCCTCAAGGGGAAAACGAAGTAGGTTAGCGGGGAACAAGGTTCCCGAAATAGAGATAGGAATGTCGGAGAAAGAAAGGGAACAAGAGAACATTTCTCCGGAAGGTAAAGATATAGAGGTTTCCTCACTAGGAATAGGTTCAAGGGCTAATTTTTCCGAAAACTTGGAAGATATAAAGGATAAAGATGCGCCGGTATCGAATAGAATAAGGCAAGGTTGATCAAAAATTGAGAACATACCCGTAATGATATCGGGATGAGCGGCGGCTTCGGCTCGACTCATGACAAAGATAGTTCCTCTTGGCCTAGCATTTGGAGTAGGAGCATTCTTCTTCTCGGGGCAATCGGCAACACGATGTCCGGGCTTCTTACAATGATAGCAAGTCAAGGGCTTGCCATAGCATCCAACTCCGGGGTGTAGAGCTTGTCTACAATGGTAGCACTTACGGTCCTTATCAAGTTCATTAGTTGGTGTGGGAACTTTTCCTCTAGATTCTTGAACTCCTGGTCCTTGTCCTCCATGGTCTTGCATCCTTGGCACAAACCTTCTCTTGTTGGCATAGTTGGAAGTAGAAGGCACAAATGGTCTTTTGCCATGAAAGGTAGAACGATAAGAATGAGAAGAGGAGTGGGTTTTGGAATCTTCTTCAATGGCCTTCAAAGAGCTTTCGGCCCAAATAGCATCATCATAGACTTCCACAAAGGTAGTTGAGCTTCTTCTCACCATGCTTTCCACCTTAGGATTCAACTTGTTCTTGTAGAAGTAGACACGGTCCTCTTCATCTTTCACGAACTTGGAGGCATAATGAGCAAGTTCATTAAACTTGTCGGTGTAGGCTTGAATTGATAGCTTCCCTTGCTTGAATTCCATGAATTCCTTCAACCTTTGTTGCTTGAGCTCCTTAGGATAGAAGCGAGTCTCCACAAGTGACTTGAAGCGGTTCCAATCAAAGTTGGGGTCTTGAGTAGCGGTAGGACCGGTCAAAGTCCACCACCTAACGGCTTCCTTCACAAGAAAGTGAGAGGCTAATCTCACCTTGTCCTCCTCTCGGGCATCAAAGAGAGAGAAGTTCTTCTCCATATCACGAAACCACTCCGAGAGAGCAACGGGATCCACTTCACCACCATAGGTCCTAGCCTTGTTCCTTGCTAGTTGACTTGCAATCCAAGCATAGCTTCCTTGACGGTTGGCTTCTTGTGTAGGGGGAGCGGGTTGAGCATTTTGTTGATTAGCAAGCACTTGGGTGAGGGCTTGCATGATCGCATTTTCCACAACGGTTGGTCGTGCCATCTTCTTTGCACAAGAGTAAACAAGTTAGAACCTATCACAAAGCATACACAAAAAGGCTACCAACTTAGGTCCTTAATTCTACCCATCTCTCATTCATTATTCAAGGTCAAGTAAGAATTTTAAGTTGGGGTACACGTGTGTGCGTCAGGAGCAATATATGCTCTGATACCAACTGTGACACCCCTCGTTGAGGTGACTAAAATAACTAGTAAATCGTGGCGGAAACACGAGATTTTTAAAACTTTTAAGGCTTCTCATGAAGTCCAACGCGAGGCATCACCAACACGATACATAAGTTTAGTTAGTTAAATTTAAGTTTACAACACAAGTCTATTTATTGGAGAAAAGATATCCCACGAATTAACATAAGTTCAAAAGTAGGTGAGTCTATTAAATGATAACTAAATAAGGTCCGAGGTAAGAACTCACTAGCTCACACGGTCTTCCCCACTTAAGCTTCATCACAAACCTGTCATTCATAATAAATATGAAAGCCACAGTCAGTGGGGAGTAACTCAGGGTTCTCTCAGCCACAATATGTCAAAATACAAGTAATTAGGAATTTAATTAAATAAACAAGCATGAGAGTAAATACTTACGGCATTACGAAAATCATGATTAGTGGGCATAAGAAAATAGGAATGGTAAAGCACAAATGAGAGAGTAATTATTAGGTCAAACTGTCACACATCAACTCGACTCAAATGTAAGACAATTACAAAGTATAGACTCAAACAAGACAACCCTCTAGACTCCAACCTCTTGGTAGGACGACGATCATAATACGGTCCTAGTCTAAACCTGGCCAGACTCTCGGGATGGACGACACCCGATTCGACAAACGATACCAAATCGTATCCAAGACTCGAAATATGGTACACCTAACCGTGCCCGAAAATCGAGTAACCTCAAGCGGAACCTTGTCACCTAACCGTGACCCCCGGTCCGAAGAGGCGGAAGGAAAAATAGCCCAACTCGGAGGCAATGGCACCTAACCGTGACCCAATGTCCGAGGGAAAATAAATAGGGAATGTCGAGTAGTCTCACAATGTAAAATGTCACACTCGGGTCCGAACAAGAACCATAACCATTTTGCATGTTCATAACATTAATGAGTCTTAAAGTAACTAATTATCGATAGGAAAGAAGATACATGCATAACTTAATCGTTATTAGAAGTCACAAGTGAAATAGAGCAAACATGGGACTCCCAGCCCGGTGGTGGTGTACTGGCAAGACCCACCGGGGCAACAGAGCAAAAGTTGGAAATCAATAAAAACTTACAGTGCACTCCCAGTGGTCAGATGGGCCGATTCCGTCCACCGGGGGAATACGGCCAAATTTCAAAAACACATAAAACCTTCATGACTCCCCGGCGGTCCAAGAGGATCCACCGGCCACCCTACCGAGAATACGCCAAACTCAAAATCACCTAAAACCCTCGGTGTACTCCCAGGCCCGTCGATGACCCAGCCGGTCACATCACCTACTGGGACTACAGAGCTTACTAAAATATGTCCAAAACTTACAGAATCTCCCAGTAGGTCAAGAGACCGACGGTCACCCTACCGGGACTACAAACACACGGGTTCAATGCAAAACACTTCCAAACCATTTGAAACCAACAAAAATTGTTTCCCATAAATTGTTTACGTATCCTAGCATGATTCTATCTCGGAAAAACAACATATTTGAGCATGTGAATGGGTAATTCCGAATTCAAGAGATGTAGCATGAGATTTTCATCTAAACATGTGAGAATTGCAAACAAGCATGATATACAACATCCAAATTAGCACCAATCATGAAAGATACAACTTTTAACATTCATATGAGATTATAACTATATAAAACCACACAATTTTAACATAAAAGTCGAGTAACCCATCACCGTTACCTTTTTGCACTTCAATCTTCTAAAGACTCGTCAATGATGTAGCTATCCTCCTCCGGGTTGTCCAAGTTCTCCCCTAAATACAAAAATCAAGGTATTAAGTCAAGAATTCACATCCTTAAAAGATGAGAATTTCGAAATAGAGAGAAAGATGACAACTTTCTTACTTAGAAACAAGGGAAATGAGAAAAGGAAGAGAATGGCGCGAAAAGGGACGAGATTGGCGAAGAATTGAGTGAGTTATGGTGATTTTAGGGTTAAGAGCAAGGGTTTAACAATGGTGGAGTGGTTGTTGGGGAAATTTCAGAAATTAGAAGTGAGGGAGATGAAGTTGTGAGGGTTTAGTTGAGGTTTTGTGTAGAGAAAAGAGGAGAGAAAAGGCCCATGAGTCAAGTTAAGCCCAATAACTCAAAATGAGTCGGTATCCACTAGAATTTTCGTCCCAAGTCTACTATAACTCGAGACGGAGAATAATATTATTAAAATCTACACTATTATTACCGTTACACGGCTATGACGATATTTTATGAAAATAAGCTTTAAATAATAACTATTTAATAAAAATTACTTAAAAATTTATTTAAAATATAAGGAAAGTGCGGGGTGTTACAAAAACACAGCGAGAAAACAAAACGGAAACAAAAAAGTAAAGAACAGAAACACTCACCGGCGGAGGGACCCAAGGACAGCGCCGTCAACCACCACAGCAATGGCGATGACTTGAGGTCGGAAAGCCAAAGGATGGTGGCGCAGGACGACAGTGGTCGCAGAAAAGGCGACAACGCCGCCTGAGAAGACAAAAACGCTGAACGATAAAATCCCCCGCAACCCAGAAATCCACCGTTGAAACAACCACAACTCCTTCCCCTGACCGGCGACGTGAGATCTAAATGGTCGACGTGGGGTGGTTGGTAGCATTCAGCGGCGCATGAGAGCACAGAAAAACCGATGCCCTAGAAGAAAAAAACGATCACCTCCAATCTGACGCAAAACCGCAACCCTAAACGCACACCGTGAACCCTAAAGCCGACGTCAAGAATGGCTGGCGTGAGGCGGCAGTCCCGGTGGTGAAGAATAGGGCGGCAGTGAACGTTGACGGCAGTGACTGTTATTATTATTATTATTATTATTATTATTATTATTATTATTATTAATATTATTATTATTATTATTAATATTATTATTATCAAGTTTTTTTGATGTTATCTTCTGTCCTCTACAAAATAAAGTTGTGTGAGAGCATGAGGCCTTACATTCAGTTCTATTTATAGGTCAATGATGGCATTGCGTTTATTTGATTTGAAAAGCTTCTTCTTATCAGCTCATGGAAAATATGAAGAGGTGTGAATCATGTTCTGTCGCAGTCCTGACATAAGAGGACGCTGTCATTCGGACCAGGGGCCACCAGAAAGTAACCCTTCCCAAGATTAAAATTCTTAACCGCCACGTTCTCGGCATTCCGAGGATAGTACTCAGAAAACCCAGCTACATGCTTTTTCTTCAAAGGAACACGGTATATCGACTTATCTAAGGTTCGGCGAAGAAGTCCGGATGTCGACATCACCATCATTCGGGAAGTCCGGATGTAGATGTCACCATCATTCAGGGTTCGGATTCCGTCATCATTGACCTGCACCACCGTCTTGTGATAAAGGATGGCCTCATCCACCTCACCCAACGCCGCCGAGTCCACATCATCTTTGATGCCCTCAAAAATAGGTTGCAACATCACACTTGCCCTAAGAAGCTCCGTCGCGGCGGAAGTAACCTTGAACCTTAAGGACTGTTCAGCCGCCGCCACTACGTCACCCCATGACCAGATGCACCATTATGATCCGAGGCACCAACAAGCGGCGTAAGAGCCTGTGCATCATAACGGTCCTCATAGTCCGAGAACGAGGGGTTTGATTCATGCGAGTGCATTATGACTAAAAGGTAGAGAAGTGATGGAAAACTCAAAAAGTACATGACGTGAAAGAAAATGAACGCGCGCTGAGGAATGCTAACAATTGCTGACTGAAACGCTTTGAAAGAGAAAGTTCGAAGACAGAGTGAAAGTTTGCTAGAATGAATCCTCAAAATGCGATCGAGGGACTATTTATAAGGTCGAAGGCGAAACCCTATGTGTGTTATTTTTCACGCATGCAATAGCGGAGGAAGTGAAATCGACGAAACAGAAAGGTCGCATATGTCAAAGTAAGTAGTCAAGTGAAAACACGAAATCATAACAAAGACCTGATTTCATTAATTAAAGAACTCTACAAATACAGGCAGGCTAGGTACACTAGGCCCCAATCGACACACACCTACCTCAGCCCAACGAAGCTTAGTGAAAACATAAAAGCGCCTCACTCTCTTAAGAGTGAGGATATCCTGCTTGTGGAAAAGGCCTCGACCGACCAAGTGCCAGAGCACTCGGAACCAGGGCTCAATGGAGGAGGGCTGAGAGGGTCATCACCTCCCCCGGAAAAAGCTCGTCTACATGAACTAGCAACTTTGTCCGACCTATCAAGAGGGCAGCGATAAAATGACACGCTCACCATCTCCCTTCTCCTCTTGATATTTTCGAGCAACCGCTCCTTGACCTACGGCTCGCAATGGTGGAACTCTTCCCACTCGGCTAGGTGTGTTTAGATTAACATTGGGTTGCGGGATGCGCACACCCTCTATCTCTTATTCTATATGGATTCAAGGAAGGCATTGTAATTTTGCCCTTCGAGCCGGTAAAAGGCCTCTTTCTCAACGATATCCAGGTCCAAGCTACCGTCGAACATGAGAGTAAACACAAACTCAGAATCCGAGAAAATGTCGATCACCGGGACATTCTCATCGGCTAGGTTAGACATAATTTGCTTGGAAAATTGCCGGAAGTGTTGGAAGTAAAACTAGATAAGAGGCAAGAATGTGAGAACTCACAAGGCTCTGTTTATAGGCAAAAGAAGTGAATAGAAAGCCATGCAACATGTGTTTAAATCTAAGAACCCCGAGAAAGTAAACGACACGTGGCGTCAACACACGTGAAACAATGATTAAAGGACATGTCATGTAAACACAAAATCAGCCATTACATAATCCAAAAGATGAGAAAAAGTGAACTATTATTGATATGATGAGAACAGTACAAGATAAGACCAGGAAGCCCCCACGTTGGGGCTCGATCCAAGGAAACGAAAAGGAAAATAAAAGAAACCTAAAGGAATCCATCTACTCAAATTCAATGTTCTTGGGCGCAGTGAAACTGCCAACAAATCGGAAGTTCATTACTCAGAGTGAGGACTCGGCGGAGATGGGTTGAGTGCCACGAAATTCTCCTTATTTACTTCTTCCTCGGTAGAAGCTGGTTGGCTGCAGTTGGCAGGGTCGTGAAAGTACTCAGGGAGGCAACGATAAGCAAGTACAGCCGGACTGTCTCTACTCCTAGCATCTTGAAGAAGACAAGGACGATACTCAACTTTATCCTCCGAAAACTGATGTTACTCGATATGAGCGAAGGAGCCCATGCTCTCTCATCCCTAACCTTTTTTTCTCTTTGACCGTTTCAACTATGCGTTGGACCTTGCCCATCAGCTCAATAAGACCGAGGTGGGGAGACCGGGGGAGGTCAAATGCTGTGAACGCAAGGGATGAAGGGACCTAAACGTCTGGAGCCCAACTAGCGGAGTCGAAGCCAGAGGACTTCACAACTTCTTTGCCAGACATCTCCTATAAATAAGGATATTGAAAAAAAAATAGAGCAAATATGAGAAAGGTCGGATATGAATCCCACAATAGCAAAAGAGCCCTATTTTTAATATGAAGAGGTGTGAATCATGGAAAATATGAAGATGTGTGAATCATGGAAAATATGAATAGGTGTAAGAAATCATGTTATGTTTATTGATGATTAGAATTTATTTCGAGCTAATAATGTATGCTTGTAAGATCAGACGTGTCTTTTTTTTCACAAATTCTCATTATAGACGGATACCACTTCCACTCACAAAATACCCATTTGCCATAAAGTGGGAAGCACATGGGGAGTGCCCCACCTTGTCCGCCCTTCCCATTTTATTAGAAGTCTTTACCCGTCTATACCAAGACCTATTGCTTTTTTTTTAGCAATGAACAATCTGCTTTTATTTAGATGATGCACTAGTGGTGCTATATACTTCCCTAACAAAGTTTTCCTATATGCACATACTTGACACAATATTACTCCTTATTATAGCTTCTTAAATAGGTCACACCATTGTGCTTATTTTAAGTTTTTGGAACTTATTAATTGTGCTATATACCAAACAAAGTTTTCCTAGATGATGCACTGGTAGAATACCTGGTTTCAGCCAAATAACCCACCTTAGTTTTGCTTTGTTTATTTCTCGATTACTTTGTACCTTTCTTGTATGTGTAGATTATGTATCTATTTTTTGCTCAGTTATTTCATTGTTGATGAACAACTAGATATACTATGAGATTTTTTTGGTATCAATAATTGTAATACTCCACTGAACCGAAAATGTAATTCGGGTGGGATAACCCCTTGAAGAGGTCTATTGTTAGGCGTATAATCTAACTAGTGCTTAAAGGGATTGAAAGTACTACTAATATCAACAAAGTGCACTTTCTTTTCTAGTTATCCATGCGAAAGAACTCCAAAGTTAAGCGTGCTTGGCCGTGAGTAGTCTTTGTAATACGACGGTTTTCTATGCTTTTGGGTACTCAATCGAGTGGGGCTTACTCTGTCGAGTAAGTGAGTTTGGTTTTTGAAATAGTATTCTGCTGATGGGTACTCGATCGAGTAAGTGTGGCATGATACGTTCGTTTCTGTACCAAAAATAATACCTAAATACAACTAACAGAAACTAGCAGCAAATAGGATCGATCTCCGCAGGGAGGCAAGGTATCTATCTGTAGTCCGTCTATCTATGTCACAATTGGGGGGTTTTAGTTTGGTTTTCTAAACTAATGAAGGTTTGAAGGGAAGAGCAGTAAAGAGAGAGCAATAAAAGACAGAAAATATAATAAAGGTGATCAAATAAGAGAGAACAAGTCAGGATTTCGGTTCACCATGGTAGTCTATCGACTCAGCTGCAAATAGCCTAGACAATCTACTGTGAGAAGGATACAGGAAAGGTCCTTCCGGTCCACTTTCTTGTTGGAATATGTGTCCTCCGACAATAATGCGATCACAACTGTTGATCATGATGATCACATGTTTAAGTCTCATTATAAAGAATACAATTGGGAAGTAACTTTTTACCACAACCGGTCCACACATATCGGTAATGATTGGGTGACTAGAGTTTGACATTACGTGTCGTGCGTGGTGATCGATTGATCCCTAGGTCATACCTATAGGGCAACACTCTTAATTGATCATTTAATTGATCGTATAACATTACGAGTCAATTAAATTATTTAAAATTGACGGACGATTTTGGAAGTAATATTTACGTGTCTCATTGAAATTTGATTAAATGAGATACGGTCTGAGTAATCGAATTGTTTCATTACTCAGATGAAATTATTGTTTAAAGAAACAATTGAAATTGAATGAATTATTATAAATACATATTATTGTGAATAATAATTGGTAAAATATTTTGGTACAAGTAATTGCGAATTACTAGGTCGATTTTTGTATATGACGTATTTTTATTAATACGTTGATTTTTAACATGTTAAAAATACATAACAAATTTATGTAACATATGACATGTGACATAAGACAAATTGACATTTTGACAAAGATAATATGGAGTTCATATTATCTAAGTGTACCGAAATTAAGGGAGAATTAGGATAATATTATGTTTATTATTTGAGTGGTAAACATGATGATTGCCCTAATTAACTAGCCATGCAAGCCTAGTTTTCATTGTGAAGAACAACTCAAGCATGCATTGGCTCCCTCTAATCCCCCTTCCACCCGGTTTTTTGAGAGGAAAAACCACTTTGGTTTTTCCTCTTATTTTACCTAATATACACAAAATGTTTTGTTATTCATTCATTCAACTTCATTCATCAAAAATATTTTAGAGAGATAAAATATTTTCTTCTTCCTTTTCTCCTCTCTTAAACCGGTTTTTAGGAGACCAAAATCAAATTTATTTTGGGTCATTTTTATGCTAAATTAATATTGTACTAGTATTTATAATATTAATTTTATTAAGAGTGTGCTTTGGGTATTAAGCTTTGGGAGAGATCCTATACTTGGATCTTAGTTCTTCCATTAAGGAAAGCACAAGAACAAGAGAGAAGGAGATCTCTCTTGTGCCCTAATAAACCGAAAATCCAATGTAAGATAAAGATTTCTTCTTTATATTGTTTATAGTTTGCATGCATAAGATCACCAATTAATTTTATGATTAAATTAACATAAAACATACATGAATATGTTAAGTATATAGATCTACTTTTCCTTCAATTGGTATCAAGAGCCATGGTTGTTTGCATGCAAATCGGTTAAAAGTTTTTCCGAGTTATACGATTAACATATAAAACTTGTTTAATTTGTGTTATTATGATATATCACGAAAATCATTATGCATGTTAAAATTTCTGGTCCTAAAATGTTTTTAGGATATTTTGGTTAATTTATGGATTTTTATTGTTCATATTATATAATAATGGCATTAAAATATGATTTTATGAATAAAATTTCATTTTCGGACTAAAATTAGCTAAACTTCGAATTTTTCAGTGATTTTTGGATATGTTGTAACATATATTATTTTGAGATGACCTGTAAATATTCATAATTTTTGGACTTCTTATGCTCGAAAAATGGATTTTTCATTATTAAAATCGGATTTAGATGGAAAATAGGTTAATATGAGATAAATTTCGAATCTGGTCATAGAAATTTAGTATGTTGTCACATGCAATTTGAAAAGATGTGTTTAAAATAATAGGCTATATTGAAGTCTTTATGCATGATTTATGATTTTTTGAAGAAAAATAGCATAACTAGTGACTTAATTAGTGAAATATTAATAAAACATACTCTACGACTAAGGAAAAACATCATATGTTGCATTTTATTATCGTTTTCAGATCTAAAATTGAAAAGTTGATGAATATAATTTTTTCTCATGTTTTTATGATTATTTTGTTAAAACCGATAAACCGCAACATTGTTTTTCCGGATAAATTTCAAAATTTTTAACCTAAGTTTTTTGAATATTATGAGTGTCATGGTATTTTTCCAGAATGTTCATGAGTTTAAATTTCAAATTTCAAATTTATTTGAAATTTTGTGATTTATTTGAAGTTTATAGCTTATTTTTATAATTTTAGGTCCATTAATGAACAAATTTTAGAAATATGAGTTAATTATGGTCAAATGATTAGTGAAGACTAAATTTTGAGTCCTAAGAGGTTAGGGTAATTAACTTATGCATAAATATGAATTTATGTAATTTTTGTGATTATAAAGTGTTGAATCACGCAAATCCGTAAAAACCGAGTAATATACGATATTGGCTATTTAAAGGCGATTTAGCATAAAATTGGGCATGTTCATACATATTATAATGCTGCATTTTCTTTATGATTGTCATAATTTTATTTATGTAATTTTTGAATTATGTAATTTTTACTTAGTATGGCCTTAGTTTTTAATTGGTATTACCCGAAATGTATGGGAATATCGATTCGGTTGTAATTTATTGTGATCTCGTATCACCGTTTTGTAATTTAATAGATTTATTTTATTTTAGTTACAAATGTATAATAGGAAATTATGTAATTTGTTATGTAATTTTATTCATTTCGGAGTTCCCAAAGACGGATTTCTTCAAGATGGCGATACATAAAGATGGTGTTACCTCGAGATTCGTGCCACAACCGAAGTTCAAGGGACCAATGGAGTTGGTTTCCGAATATGTAATAGTTAATTAGATTTTCTATTTTAGGAAGGCCATACTAGGATTTATTTTTATGCTTTGCATTTTATTTATATGTCGCATGCATCGCTAAATCGCCATAACTAAAACATGCATTGTCATTTTATCGAGTTTATCGACCGTGTCAATTAAAATTATCGTAGTTCACCGCTTTAGTTCACTTAAAACGTAATAGATAATAAATTGACATGACCTCTCGCTAAAATAATCAATTGAGACATAGCCTTACCAAATAGTAGAAACCATGAAAACCTATTTCGCGAGGGAGTGCACTCGGCCCTACCGGGGTACAAAACTTGTTACGTAGGGGAAGTGGGTGATAAATGTCTATCCACCGAATTCATATTGATAAGGGATGAATCGGCCCTACCGTGCCCAAGTTGATGTGGATTTGGATCATGGACACATTTATTCGAAATTTGGATTGAGCTCAACGGAAGTATTCGTGACCGTAGTCGCATGTGTTCCGGGCTATAGATAAATATTAGAGTAATTTTATCGACCAAGAGTTCTAAAAGTAGAATCGATTAAACGTTAATCCACCGAGTTATATTGATAAAGGATGAATCGGCCCTACCGTGCCTAAGTCGATATGAATTTGGGTCTTGGAATCATTTATCTAGTTGGGTAGAGGTCACTAGAAAAATGCATAAAACTTGTTTACATTTTTACGAGTATTATTATTAAAACGACATTTGTTTTACTCCTTCTATTTTGTTTTGTAAACCACTTCTTTTCTCATAACAAATGGCAACACCAACCCTTAACGCCACGCCTCTCGCTAATTCATCTTGGCTCCGATCATTAATGGATCGATGTAAACTTGAAAAGAATGGGTCAAATTTCTCCGATTGGGATGCCCAACTCAAACTAGCCGCCCAAGGTGACGACAAGTTTCGTTACCTAACCGAGGCCTCTCCACCCAAACCTACTACTAGGTCGACCGCCGCCACTAGGGAAGCATATGAGGCTTACCATAAGGAGTCCGCCGCAATGAAAAACGTCTTGATATTTGCGATGGAGGCGGATCTCCAAAGGAGAGCCTTTAAAATGGGCACCGCTAATGAGATTTACTCCAAGCTTGTGACAATGTTTTCACAAACTCCGCGGATCGTCCAATATGAGGCGGCCGCGGCATTCTTTGATCTCGACTTCAAAGAGGGCCAAAAGGTTAGCCCTCATGTGCTCAAACTTATGGAGCTTGTCGAGACCTTGAAGATTCAAAAGGTTGAAATCCCCAAAGAACTCATTGTAGATAGGATTCTACACTCCTTATCCAAAGTCAAAGCGTATGTTCAATTCCGGGTGAATTTTAACATGCAAGACAAGGATGTGTCTCTTGAAGAATTGCACAACTTACTTGTGCAAGCCGAAAGGGACATGGGGTTAAATGTGAACCCACCCAAGGATGTGCTTAACATAAGCACTAAAAGTAAGGGGAAGTTCAAGAAGAATGGGAGGAAGGGTAAGAAACAAGCTCCCACTTTCACCAAAGCTAAGGCTAATGATGCTAGTGTTGGGGCTGGTGTCCTCTACAGTTAGTGCAATAACATTTAAATCTCTAAAAGGATAGATCAAAGGGTATACTTTTGTATTATTATCAGTTGGTCCACGTTTATCAATAACGGTTGGCTTGCTAGATAAGTTTGACGTTATTGTCATACTGATGGCGGTGATCAACTGGTCCCTAAAAGTCACACCTATAGGATACGTTTGAGAGATGTGACGGTATGAAAATACAGTCAGGTTGATGCCTAATATGACTAAGCAGTTAGTCGGAGTTATTGACTAATAATTAGTCAAATGCGATGTTGAGATAATTATTTAATACGGACTAAATAATAATGGCTAAGACGAATTAAGCGGTTAATTCGTAAATTGAATATAAACGATTATATTTAATTGATGTATGTTGAATTAATTATACAATATTGTCTTTGTCGGACATGTATTAATATATCGACTGAGTCATGTTACTAGTTGATATTTTAATAACCGATAACGGATGACGATTTATAATAAAATCCCGTCATATACATTTAGCGAAAATCGAGTCGGACCACGAGTTAAATGAGGAGAAAGTGGAAAGCCCACTCCCTCCCCTTGAGAACCCACGGACCGAACTCAAGAGAACAAAAGGAGAGTTTTCTCTCCTTTGCCCAAAAAAAAACTCAATTCATTTGAAACAAAATTAGGTTTTTGAGAGCATTCTTCTCTGAAAAACCTAGATTTCACATCTAGCAAAATTCACTTAAAACTCTCTCAATATTGCAAGTCAATTAGAGAGTATTTCTAGCACAAGGGGCATAGTCTCAGACGGTCTTGGGTGCAACGATTAGGAGGAAATCTACTTTGATTTCTGTTCTTAGGCCGCATTTCAAAGGACCCGAGGTTGATTCATGTTCTTTATCGTTTTTCTATTGTTTTTCGTTTATGACCATAAATCGCATGTTAAATTTACGTTATAGTCCTAAAATTTAAGGGTTTATACGGATATTACCCCACAAGTGGTATCAGAGCAAGGCCACGTAAATTTTTCTTTGTGTTTTTCATTAAACGAATTGAATCGATATTTTTTTTTTGCATAAAATTCCGTGCGGCAGAATTTTTTTTTGTCTCGGTTTTTTTGTTTTTTTTTTAGCAAACCGTGACATTTTTTGCATTGGTATTCGTGCCACACGACTTTATCTTTGATCGATCGGCGATGTTTTGTTTTCAATTTGTTCTTTGCATATTGTTATTTTAAACGATAATCATAGCAATATGTTGAAGTATTATCAATTGTAGTTTCAATTCTATACGGATTAGGTTAAATTGCAATTGGTTTTTAACAAATCGATTTTGTTTTGGTTTGTTGAGGCTCACGGTTTTGAGCGGCTGAAAATTTTTTTTTTGTTTTGTTGTACTGTTCACGGTTCTGCCGTGAAGAAAAAAAAAATTTCGGTTATTTTTTTCGGCCATGATTTATGCATAATACGGATTTTGTGCATTCGCTTGATAGTGAAACGGTTCACTCACGTACCATTTAGTTATTTTAAAGCGATTTAAAGTAACGGATTATCATGGATTAAATTTAAGTTGATTAAAGCGGTTTTGTCACATAATTTTAATCATTAAAGGTGGTTTGGATAAATTTAACATAATTACGGAATTATGTCACGAATAAATTTTATTTTAGTTGATGCATTTTTATTGATCGTTACTGTTGAATGCGTTGAATGTTTAAATTACGTATTTAATTTTTACAAACGGTTGTAACTTAGTGTGGCCTTAGTAGAACGTGTTACCGTAATGATGGAACACGGTCTTGGTTGTATTTTGAGATCTTGTATCTCCATTTTTTCCTTGTAATTACAGTTTTTATTTAGAATGTAAATAGGTTTATTTTTGTAAATTTTAATTGTAATTTTGAGAAGACCAAAGATGGAGATCGGATGCTCACTCCCGCTGCATGGACAAAGATGGAACATCAAGACAAGCTTCTCGGGTCCAACGGTGGATTCCAAAGTTGTATTATGTTCTTTTTACTAGGATAGGCCACACTAGGAATTTTTATTTACGTTTTGCATTCTTTTATTTATTTTATCGTAACGATAGCTTGCATCATATTCCGCCTAAAACCAAACCACCTAATAATTGCATGAAAACTGACTCATATAGAGGTCACGCGTTAGTTTTTTTTGATATACAGATATCACACGTTTTTCCATAAGCCATCACCTAAATTAATTCATTCACGCAATGCTAGTTTTTTGTTCACTTAAAATTAATTAAAACTAAGTTGATGGGATCTTCCTCGTATAACCAAAAAATTGAGAATAGTCTTTATAGGTCAAACTCCAATGAATCCCTTCTTCGTCGGTAGGCATAATATGACCCCTTCTACGTCGGGTAAGTTGGAACTGATTGACCTATTTTATCTCAACACTATGGTCACTCGTACGATCCTGTGATTATGGTGGACTATAGATAGGATTTACGGAAATCTATCGACCAAGAGTTCTAACGATAGAACTAGCTAAACAGTTGGCTTATCAATTTACGGAAATTGAGACTTGGGATCACTTGCATCATTCTTGAGGGAGATCAATTATGCAAGTGCAATGAGTCTACACGATTAAAATGAATTTTAAATAGACTTAAATCACCTCGATGAGTTGCTTATTTCGTTTTGTTTTTCATTTATTTTTCAGTGTAGATCACGATCACTTAAATTGCTAATAACAAAATGGCTGGCCGTGCTGACGACTCAATGCCAAGTGCCACATTGGACCGTGAGTCCTGGCTTCGGATCTTCATGAATCAGATGAATCAGTCTACTCGATCAAGAATGATGGATCAAACTTCGCGGACCGGGAGGCGGATTACGAATCTTGCCGCTGCGACGGGAAGCTCAAATATCTGACAGAGCCCATCCCGTCAAACCCAGGCCCCACGGCTGGAGCTAACGAGATCGCCAAGTATAACGATTTCGTCATGGAAGCGGGTGCGATAAAAACGTACTCATTTTTGCAATGGAATCCAATTTGCAGAAACGCTTCATAGCCCAAGGTGCAAACAATATTTTCACCACGCTCACTAAGGAATTCTCGAAAGCACGGAGAATCGTGACCTATGAGCATACCACTCGCTTCTTTGATGCGAAACTCCAGAAGGGCCAACCGGTTAGCCCACACATTCTCAGCATGATTGAGAATGTCGAGAGACTGGAGGCGCTTGATTGTAAAATCAGTGAGAACATCGTGATTGACCGCATGCTTCATTCACTCCACGATGGTTTTGCGCTCTTTAGAGCGAATTACTATATGAATGATTTGAAGAAAAGTCCTCATGAACTACACTCCCTACTCGCACGCACCGAGAAGGATATGAAGTTCGGTGGGAGCTTGAAACAGGATGTTCTCGTTGTGTCAAACAAGGGCAAGGGTAAGGGCAAAGCTCAGGCAGACCTAGCGGTAGGTAAACCGAAGTTTAAGAAGTCGGGATCAGGTAAGAGTGGGCCTGGTGAGTCGAGCAACTCATCAGGCACGACAAAGAGCAAGACCGAAAACATGGAATGCCATCACTGCCACAAGACTGGGCATTGGAGGCGTACATGTCCTGTTTACCATGAGGACATAAAAGCAGGTCGCGTTAAACCTGTTGGTATGTCTTCTTCCTCTTCTACTTTTATTCATATGATTGAGATTAACCACGCAAGTTACGGAACTTGGGTACTAGATACTGGTTATGGTTCTCATCTGTGTAATCATGTGCAGGGGCTCCGAAACATCGAACCCCTCGTAAAGGGTGAGGTGGACCTGCGTGTCGGGAATGGAGCACGAGTGGCTGCCGTCTCGAGGGGAACATACGTGATCCAGCTTCCTAGCGGATTTGAGTTATTTTTATATAACTCGCTATTATGTACCCAGTCTTTCTAAAACCATTATTTCGGTTTCGCACTTGACAAACTTGGTTTTTCATTTGTAATAGAGAATAATACTTGCATTTTCTCATTACACGATATGATTTATGGCAAGGCAGTCTCCATGAATGGAATTTATGTTTTAGATCAGACCACTGAAATATTACACGTAATGAATAAGAAGTTAAAGGTTGGTGACAAAGATCAAACGCATCTATGGCACTGCGTATGGGACACATTAATGAGAAACGCGTAAAACAAATTTCATAAAGAATGGAGCTATCTCGGCCTTTGATTTTCAATCATTTGGCACGTGTGAATCATGTCTCATTGGTAAGATGACTCGAATTTCCTTCAAAGGTGTTGGAATGCGCGCTTGCGACCTATTAGGACTCGGACATACGATGTGTGTGGACCTATGTCAATCACCGCACGAGAAGGCTATAGGTATTTCATCACTTTTACGGATGATTTAAGTAGATATGGCTATGTCTACTTAATGAAGCACAAAAGTGAATCCTTTGAGAAATTCACGGAATACCGAGAATCGGGTACGAACCTCTGGGTAGAAAGATTAAAACACTGCGATCGGACCGTGGTGGCGAGTATCTTTCTCACGAGTTTGATCAACACCTCAAAGACGTGGATTGCCTTGCGCTTAACTCCACCGGAACACCTCGGTTGAATGGTGTGTCCGAACGGAGAAATCGAACACTACTTGATATGGTTCGATCCATGATGAGTCACACCGTGTTGCCTCGACTCATTGTGGGGTTATGCTCTTCTCATCATTGCTCTAATACTTAAATCAAGTCCGTCTAAATCTGTTGACAAGACTCCATATGAACTATGGAAGGGAACGGTCCCTAACTTGTCCTTTATACGGGTTTGGGGCTGCGAGGCTTATGTCAAGTGGAGACACGAGGATAAGCTCGGCCCGCGATCGGTCAAGACATACTTTATAGGTTATCCTAAAGGAACACTTGGTCATTACTTTTATTCGCCAACCGAACAACGTGTATTTGTTTGCGCTAGTGCGACATTCTTAGAGAAGGAGTTTCTCGAGAATGCAAAGAGTGATAGAACCTTCGAGTACATCGGAGATTCCGGAACCAAATACCGAGCAACCATTGGAGGAACCAGTTCCTTCAATCCCTACTTGATTAATATTCCCGAGGAACCTAGGAGGTCGGGAAGAGTCTCTATTCCTCCGGACGGATACATTGGTATGGTCGAGGAACATGACATAGATGACATTCTACTCTTAACGAGTAGTGAACCCGCAACCTATAAAGGTGCCATGACTAGTTCTGACTCAAAGCTATGGCTTGAGGCCATGCAATCCGAGATGGACTCCATGTATGAGAACAACGTATGGGATCTTGTTGACTTACCTGCTAAGGTTCGCCCCCTTCAATGCAAATGGCTTTACAAGATAAAGCATTCTGTGGAAGGTCAACAAGATATCTATAAAGCACGACTAGTTGCTAAAGGTTTCACCCAAGTGCCAGGTTTGCACTACGATGAAATATTTGTACCCGTAGTCATGGTGCGTTCCATTCGGATTATCTTAGTGATTGCCGCTTTTCATGACTATGAAATTTGGCAGATGGATGTGAAAACCGCCTTCTTAAACGGTTTTTTGGAGGAAGAGTTGTACATGGTACAACCCGAAGGTTTCATCAATCCTGAACATCCTAAGAAAGTATGCAAGCTTAAGCGTTCCATTTATGGACTTAAGCAAGCTTCTAGGAGTTGGAATCATCGTTTCGACCAAGTGATAAAAGAAAATGAATTTACTCGATCGGTCGAGGAACCATGTCTATATATCAAGTCGAGCGGGAGCAAGATTGTCTTCCTAATATTGTATGTCGATGACATACTCCTGATTGGGAATGACATACCTCTCTTAACTTCGGTAAAAGTATGGTTGAAGAACCATTTCCAGATGAAAGATCTGGGTGAGGCACAAAGAATTTTGGGCATCCGTATCTATCGAGATAGATCACATCGGATGTTATCTCTCGATCAGAGTCTTATATAGACAAGATACTAGAGAGATTCAACATGACTAACTCCAAAAGGGGTTCCTTCCTATGGCTCCGGGGTGCATTTGAGCAAGTCTCGGCACCGGAGACACCGAAGAGAAAGAGCGCATGACGCGGATTCCTTATGCCTCGGCTATAGGATCAATCATGTATGCCATGATATGCACACGTCCGGACGTGGCATATGCATTGAGTATGACAAGTCGATTCCAACAAAGATCCGGTGAATCACATTGGATGGCTGTCAAGAACATTCTTAAGTACCTACGGAGGACTAAAGATTGGGCATTGACTCATGGAGGCGAACAAAAACTATGCGCAACCTTCGCACGAGATGCTAGCTTCAAACGGATCGAGATGACTCGAAATCTCGATCTGGATTCGTTTTTACTCTTAATGGCGCTATGATCGGCTTGAAGAGTTCCAAACAAAGTGTAACAAATAGATTCTACGACCGAGTCCGAGTACTATGCCGCGTCTGAAGCTGCAAAGGAAGCGATATGGATGCGTCAATTCTTACAAGGACTATCTGTAGTGCCTAGTTCGAATGACCCGATCACCATCTATTGCGACAATAGAGGTGCCATCTTCCAAGCTAAGGAGCCTAAGTCTAGCAACAAGTCTAGACATGTACAACGAAAAGCTCATCTAATCCGAGATTACGTGGATCAAAAGGAGGTAGTGATAGAAAAGATTGCTACAGATGATAACATAGCAGATCCTCTCACTAAACCATTACGACAAGATAAGCATGAAGGGCATGTTAATTCCATGGGAATTAAACGTGTTCCTGAGTTGTAGTACTCTTTTATGGATTAGATTCATTCTCTTTGTACTCCATACGACATCATCGACTTGATATTTATATATTCTGTTTTTCATGTGGATTTGTATGACAATTTTGAACACCACAAAGTGAACTGAACAAACATTATATTTTTGGTCCTTAATTGCCCACGTGAGCTGATAACTCTGGCAATTATTTTGTGACGTTGGTTGATGGTGGGTTCAACGAGCCATAAGTCAAAAGGTTGACTGACCAATCACAGAGGCGATTTATACGGATATCTCGTAGGACACAATTGTGACATCGACGTGGAGTCCTAAATGTTTTATAACATTCGGTGCCAGGTCGTGGATAGGACCTCCATGGTGATCCTAAGAGTCGATTCTTTTGACTATCGACTGTCTCTTGAGACTAAGGCAGATTTTGGGTGACTTTGGTTTCTTTCTCACGGTCATCCGTAACAGGGGGCCAAGTAGATTTTTTCTGGGTCATTTCATGCTGTGCATAGATCGGAAGGAGTCGAGTTGAAGGAAATATTCAGCCTTTATCAGGTACTCGATATTTCTCAGGGCCACTCGAGGAGTCAGAATCGAAATTCATGGCCATGCTCGAATACGAATTGTTTTATCGCTTAAGTTACTCTCTAGTCGGGAAACCACTCTTGATACTGGATCGATTGTAAAATACGACCTTTGCGGATCCGGATCTGCAAATTGTTTTACATTGAGTGGGAGAAATTTTAAATGAATATGAGAATCGGTTATCGCACATACACTTGTACGGACAAGTAGGAGTTTGTCGGATCTGTGTCCTCCAGTTAGTGCGGATAACGTTATTATACATACACTTGTACGGACAAGTGGGAGCTTGTTGGGGCTGGTGTCCTCTAAAGTTAGTGCAATAACATTTAAATCTCTAAAAGGATCAAAGGGTATACTTTTGTATTATTATCAGTTGGTCCACGTTTATCAATAACGGTTGGCTTGCTAGATAAGTTTGACGTTATTGTCATACTGATGGCGGTTATCAACTGGTCCCTAAAAGTCACACCTATAGGATACGTTTGAGAGATGTGACGGTATGAAAATACAGTCAGGTTGATGCCTAATATGACTAAGCAGTTAGTCGGAGTTATTGACTAATAATTAGTCAAATGCGATGTTGAGATAATTATTTAATACGGATTAAATAATAATGGCTAAGACGAATTAAGCGGTTAATTCGTAAATTGAATATAAACGATTATATTTAATTGATGTATATTGAATTAATTATACAATATTGTCTTTGTCGGACATGTATTAATATATCGACTGAGTCATGTTACTAGTTGATATTTTAATAACCGATAACCGATGACGATTTATAATAAAATCCCGTCATATACATTTAGCGAAAATCGAGTCGGATCACGAGTTAAATGAGGAGAAAGTGGAAAGCCCACTCCCTCCCCTTGAGAACCCACGGACCGAACTCAAGAGAACAAAAGGAGAGTTTTCTCTCCTTTTGCCCAAAAAAAAACTCAATTCATTTGAAACAAAATTAGGTTTTTGAGAGCATTCTTCTCTGAAAAACCTAGATCTCACATCTAGCAAAATTCACTCAAAACTCTCTCAATATTGCAAGTCAATTAGAGAGTATTTCTAGCACAAGGGGCATAGTCTCCGACGGTCTTGGGTGCAACGATTAGGAGGAAATCTACTTTGATTTCTGTTCTTAGGCCGCATTTCAAAGGACCCGAGGTTGATTCTTGTTCTTTATCGTTTTTCTATTGTTTTTCGTTGATGACCATAAATCGCATGTTAAATTTACGTTATAGTCCTAAAATTTAAGGGTTTTATACGGATATTACCCCACAGCTAGCACTTCAAAAATCAAGAAGGGTCCTCTTGATAAATGCCATTATTGTAATGGTATTGGACATTGGAAAAGAAATTGTTCCAAATACCTTGGTGATATTAAAAATTTGGAAATATTACTCCGAGGTAAATGACTATCCTTTCTTTTATGTTTCTATTTCAACTATGGTATTGTGATACAAAGTTGTGATAATGTATCTCCCTTTTTATTGTAAATAGGGCCTCCACCAAGCAAAGACAAGGGAAAAGAAAAGCAAGCATGAGAAATCATCAAGAAGCTAAGAATAACTTTCATGGAGCTTTGCTTTTTATTGTCTTATTTTATTCATGTCTTGAATTTTAGAACCTTTAGGTTTCCATGTTCGACATGGAAAGGTATTTTGGATAATTGATTGTATTTTGGATAATGGTGGCTTGGTTTGCAACCCAAGTCACCCGTTTTATCATTTTATCCTTTGTTCTAAAATTCGTATTTAAATGCTTGCTCTTAGAAACATATGATTATTCACTTAAAGTGATCTAATAGACAAATATAATGACGGGATTCATTATATGTCCACATGCTTAAGGCTTGTGTATGATCATTTACAAAGTAATTTTGAGTCTATGAACTCTTTTTAAAGGAATGTCAATCACCAAGTAAATAGTCAACCTATGAGATAGTTCTCCTTATACTTCAAATTCATTATTTTTGTCTCATATGCTATCTTTGATTCTATAGTGTATTTATTCTAAAGATAGAGTGGGAGAAAAATGAGATCACAACACACAAGGCAAGATAAATTTGTGTACTTATGTAAATGAGATCTACGCAAGGTAGAATGATTTGAATGAAGGTATATCTATTTATATAGTATACCCAATAGATGAGATCTATGGTCTCAAGTAAGTTCTATATGACTAAAGAGCCCAAGTGAAGTAATCATAAGAGTATGTTCTCAAGATAACTACACGAGGAGACCAAAAGAAAGTTTTGGAAGAAAAATGACTAATGTAAAGTCTTAACAAGAGTTTTGACTAATTTATGATAAATTTTGACCAATAGTTTCAATATTGATATTTACTTAAGAGCCTAAATGAATCAAAGTAACATCCTAGTAAATAAACAAGATTTATGACTAGAGGTTGCAAGGATTGATATACCGATATCTTCAATAGTCAAGTTTTATCCACGCAGATGTCATTACTTAACCTCATTATGAAATGGTTAAACCTCCTTCCGAAAGGGTATTTCAAAGGACGTGTTCTAGATATTATTTATGTTTGAATAATGACAACGCTACACATCATTATGACATGTGTGAGTTAGAGATTAAAATCTCTTTTAATAAGGTTAAGATGAGACCACTTCAAAATAGGTATTTTGAATGGATATGATGGGAACATATATGGTTTTATCTTAACAACTTGGCAATGCAATTTATATTTCAATTCTTGAAATGTTTCAATTAAGAAGTAAATTTTGAAACATGTGGAATTGAGTGGGAGTTTGAAATTATCATGTGAAGACATGTAATTTAGTGGGAGCAATCATCTTGTAAAAGTTTATAACTCATCACTCATTGAAGAATGAAAGGCTAATACCTTCCTTCACAGAGGAAGATTTGAGTTTTCAATTCTGAATGAATATGGACCATGATGAATCCAACTACATCATGAGATGTTGGATAAGTATTGTAAGATACACATCGAATCAACAAGATACGTAGGTTATTCATTTAAATGGAGATGGAATTGCCATTAGCAGTCATGATCGTTCCTTGAACCTAAATATAGTTGATAACATGATTAAAAGTTACTAATGTTTCTGCCATTAGAATAATCATGCACATGTCCAATTATGAATCATATGCATAAGACCATGATGATTCATTGGTAAGCCATAATAGAAACGTCATGAATTCTCGAGTAGAATCCGATGAGCGATTTCGGTGTTTGATAGAATGCTCTGTTATGTGACAGGAGGTTGCACATATTAATGAAAATCCGAGCACATGTAAGAATTTATGAGAATCCTAAGAATTTCAAGCTAAAAGGAGAAATAAGAAGTTTGGAAAGATACTTAGTTGAATAAGAAGTTGCTCAAAACTAATCTTTCCTAATATGCTAGGACTTGTGAGAAGTGCTAGACTAATCATCTTGACAAATTGTTGCAAGACTCTACAAAACATATACCTAGTGCATTGTGTGTGGATGGAGCACTTGATCAGTACAAGTTATATCATTCACCACAAATTCGTTCGTTATGTGATAATCAATAAGGAAGTTCTTTCAAGATAAAGAACCAAAACCAAGGTCGGGGACCTTGATGTGTACTTGGTAAGATTCATGCTATGATTGATAACATGAATGTAAAGGATAATAGGATTAAGAAGTTTGATCACATGGACACGTAACATGTTAAACTTCTATTGAAATCAACAAGTGTTTACACTTACGATTTGCATCACAAGGTTGTAATATGGTATTGACTACCCGAGTGTGATGTCGACATTTGTCGTTTGAGTTATTAGTAACTCACCTTATACTTTGTTACATCCAACGGGTTGTAGAGACAATTGAACCCCGTTTAAGTGAACATGGATTAGCATTGTATTTGCCCATAGTTACTTACATGAGGTGACGTCTCGAAGTGACTAGAGTGTGATGCGATTGATGGCAAGTTCATGTGCCATAGTCATATGAGAATGACTAGTCGATCACATAGGCGGACTGTTAGGAACATTTTGTCGGGCCTTATGACCGCTTATAGAGTTCTGGCAAATTTATATAGCCTGATCGTGGCAAGAGCTGCTATAGTATTCAAATGAGTCGATTCTTTTGACTAAAGACTATTCGCCTAAGATGGCACAGTTTCAGATTAACTTTGATTTGTGTTACTACGACCTTCGTAAATGGGGTCAAATGGGCATATTTTGGGTTATGATGGCTGTGACTAGTTGAAGGGAATAAGTGCGATAGGAATTGTCCACCCCTAGTCAGGGTTATAACAATATCTCAGGGCCACTTGAGGAGTAATGAACTGGAAATGCGTGGCCACGCTCGGAATGTATCCATGGTGGATAAATCCGGTCAATCAGTTATTCTCCAGATCGAGGAAACCACTCTCGATATGATCACTTGCAAGTACGACCTGAAAGACACCTTGCATTGAGTGGGAGATAGTAATAGGACAAGAGAATTGGTGACGCACACTTGTCGAGGACAAGTGGGAGATTGTTGGAATATGTGTCCTCCGACAATAATGCGATCACAACTGTTGATCATGATGATCACATGTTTAAGTCTCATTATAAAGAATACAATTGGGAAGTAACTTTTTACTGTCAACTGGTCCACACATATCGGTAATGATTGGCTGACTAGAGTTTGACATTACTGTCGTGCGACGGTGGTGATCAGTTGATCCCCTAGGTCATACCTATAGGGCAACACTCTTAATTGATCATTTAATTGATCGTATAACGTTACGAGTCAATTAAATTATTTAAAATTGACGGACGATTTTGGAAGTAATATTTACGTGTCTCATTGAAATTTGATTAAATGAGATACGGTCTGAGTAATCGAATTGTTTCATTACTCAGATGAAATTATTGTTTAAAGAAACAATTGAAATTGAATGAATTATTATAAATACATATTATTGTGAATAATAATTGGTAAAATATTTTGGTACAAGTAATTGCGAATTACTAGGTCGATTTTTGTATATGACGTATTTTTATTAATACGTTGACTTTTAACATGTTAAAAATACATAACAAATTTATGTAACATATGACATGTGACATAAGACAAATTGACATTTTGACAAAGATAATATGGAGTTCATATTATCTAAGTGTACCGAAATTAAGGGAGAATTAGGATAATATTATGTTTATTATTTGAGTGGTAAACATGATGATTGCCCTAATTAACTAGCCATGCAAGCCTAGTTTTCATTGTGAAGAACAACTCAAGCATGCATTGGCTCCCTCTAATCCCCCTTCCACCCGGTTTTTGAGAGGCAAAAACCACTTTGGTTTTTCCTCTTATTTTACCTAATATACACAAAATGTTTTGTTATTCATTCATTCAACTTCATTCATCAAAAATATTTTAGAGAGATAAAATATTTTCTTCTTCCTTTTCTCCTCTCTTAAACCGGTTTTTAGGAGACCAAAATCAAATTTATTTTGGGTCATTTTTATGCTAAATTAATATTGTACTAGTATTTATAATATTAATTTTATTAAGAGTGTGCTTTGGGTATTAAGCTTTGGGAGAGATCCTATACTTGGATCTTAGTTCTTCCATTAAGGAAAGCACAAGAACAAGAGAGAAGGAGATCTCTCTTGTGCCCTAATAAACCGAAAATCCAATGTAAGATAAAGATTTCTTCTTTATATTGTTTATAGTTTGCATGCATAAGATCACCAATTAATTTTATGATTAAATTAACATAAAACATACATGAATATGTTAAGTATATAGATCTACTTTTCCTTCATTTCTATCCTAGATTTCCACTCACTTAACTTCTGTCCTCATTATGGTAGTCTACTGTTCATAGCAGGTCTGTTCATTCCAATCTTCCGATCCAGGAACGAAATTAACCAATTTAAAATAATTTAGAAGCATGCATTCAACTAAATTGGTGATACAGTTAAATTGCCATGGGGACAGATTATCACATATAAATTGTCTAGCCTATTCGCTACATCGTCACAATCCTACCATGAATTCCCTAGTCTTAACATAAAAGAAATTAGCTACTCATATCGCTAGTGATGTCAACAATAACAATAATGAATAAACTAACTAGAGACATGATGCAACAACAGAAATTAAGCATAAACTGAGATTAGGGCAGAATAGTTAAGACAATAAAGCAAGGATTAAAGCAAGAAAGTAATGATATTAATATTAAGAGGAGAAAAGAGATTACAATCACAAGCGATTCCGGCGTAAAGAACAACAAAATCCAAGCCAAGAGATCCAAGAGTAAAAGTTACAGTGGAAAGTTTAAGGGAGAGATTAAGAGAGTAAGTGGCGTTCCAAGATGAATCAAAAACGTCCTTATAAACCTAATTATGAAAGCTTAAATAGGAAAACAAAAGTCTATCACGAAATTAAGCCCAACACAGGTTAATTAATCCCGCGTAACATCAAAACCTCTCGATCGAGTAACTTTATATCACTCGATAGAACAAAATTAAGCTCAAACCACTCGATTGAGTAGAAAATCTACTTGATCGAGTGAACCTTAAATTGAATTTATTCGATCGAGTAGAAAAGAGACTCGATCGAACACAATTGTACTCGATCGAGTACTTTCCAGCGCACAATTCCTGCTTCGCGCACTGAACTTCAAACGGCTGCCATTTCTTCGTTAGTTGGGCAAAAAGGCCGATTCCAGTGGCGTTGGAAAGCTAAGAGGACAAGCTTTCATTTACAATTTGGAATCACCTGAAAATCAGTTGTAGAACGCGAGATATGGCTCTTCAAAGTAGGCACTAGTAATTTGAAGTTCTTCCTTTGCTCGCCTAGCTAACTTACTTCTTTGCACATCTCAAGACAGCTACATTCCCGCTCCAAATTCACTCTTCCTCCAAATGCATGCTAAACGGATGGTAAAAGGCTCGATTTCACTACTTTCTGGTCCATTTCTGCAAATAGAACAAAACAAACCAAAATAGCATATTCGGGGCATTTCGTAGCGTAAAACTACGATAATAGCATAGAAATACGTGCATAAAAAGGCCAAAAAGGACTATATAAAATGCACGTATAAAATCTCCCCAAACCAAACCTTTGCTCATCCTTGAGTAAACTAAATGCAAACTAATGGAATGGAAATGAAAACTCGGAGCTAGCTATAACTTGTCTACTTAAACCAATTTAATGCAACATAAATCAACAGTTACAGCTACAACGGTCAACACGCAAACGAGTTATAGGATGTTCATAATAAAGGTGAACCGTCGACCTTGCAAGACCTTTAAAATTGGACTCTCACGGGTCACTCTTCTCATGAGGCAAAGGGTGAACATATATATGTAAGAGAGAAAGAAAAATAGTCGCTCACCTAGACTACGACCCATATAAACATGCAACAAAAATGATAGATGATTCAAGTACTATACATTCCAACCAACAATGTCCGTCACAGCTGAGGGTTTACAAAAAGTATAGGAAAGTGAGGCTACAGGCGAGAAAAGGCGAAATAGATTATGGAAATGTGGAGGTAAAGCGTCAAGCTAGCTCCTAAACAAGACCATATAAAGACCATCCAAAACTCAGCTGTCTAGAAAATAAAGCTCAAGTACCCTTCATTGGCACACATCTCACTATCCAATACACTATCTCCTCAAAAATATAGGAACAAAACGGAGGACTGGGACCTCACAAGATAAAAATAGGCATATACAGTCTCTTTTATTCAACCAAACTCAAAATTTCTGATTTTTTCTTCTTTATCTTTTTCGTCTCTCTTCTGATTTCACGTATGATTCACTTTTTTTTTTTGATTTTTTTCTTTTCTTTTCACGTTTTTCTTTTCCTTTTTTTCAATTTCTTTTTTTTCATCCTCCCTTCCTTTATTTCCACAAACTCCAATCAATATACACGAGCCAAATTTGCAGATGGGAAAACATACCACAAAAGACATACTAAACTAGCTTGATTAGGCAGGCTTAATTTTGGATGTAACTAATGGATCAAAAGGCTAAATTTGGCTTAAGTGGAGCTAAATGGGTGAAAAATGTAAGAAAAGGGAAATTCGCAAGCACCTCCCTGCATGTGACACCGACCACAAACCCGAATGTATGCAATTGACAAGAAATCGAATGTCATAAATGTGCAAAAGTAATGGACATGCTATGTGACGTGAACATTATTTGCGCACATTTAGTCCCCTAATTGAGCCTATTTTGCATACTATTATAACATTCTATAGCCATTTTATCCGTCAAATGCTTTCTATTTTGCTTTCCTAGTGCATTTAGTATGTTTTGTAGGAAAGAAGACAATTAGGCGGAATTTCCCGTCTTTCGTGCATATTTGGAAGCTTATTGATGATATTAGATGGACTGTTATGAATATAAGGCAAGAATGATGGCCAAGTATGTAGGAATAAAGAGTATATAGAAGGAGCATAGGGTTAAAAAGCAAGGATGACGAGAAGGAAGTCAATGCAAGAAGAAATTGCTCGGAAACCAAACCAAGGGTTGCTCCTTTCACTCTGAAAGTATACTAGATGGAACGGCGTCGAAAAAACAAGTGATCTAGGCTTTTGAATCACTCCAATAGGAGTCCGGATGAGAAAATGACGTCCGTTTTACAATCCGAGCTCAAACAAAGAAGCTATCCGCCAATCCGCTCGTCCTGAGACTGAAGACGCTCATCCCCTGAGACAATCCGCTCGTCCCCCCTCCAAATCCGCTCGTCTTCCCTTCCTATTATCCGAGCGTCCCATGCTCAAGACGCTCGTCTTGAAGCCTTGTAATCCGCTCGTCCCGAGACCAATCCGCTCGGATTCCTTTCCAGTGCAACCGTCTCTTTTCTTGCTCCACTAAAGATGCGCATATTTTTCAAAGACTAGCTAAAAGTAGACCGACATCTCTTTTGAGAGGAGCGATTCCCTACCCAACATTTAGCATTATTATTTACTAGTTTACCCTTTCTTAACCTAATGATGCTCTACTATAAATACCCCATTTGTAATAATAAAAAACGAAGCTCTCTTAACCAAATTTCCACATAGGAAATTCTCTTAGATTAGATAAGGAGTAGATTAGAATAGATTAATCTCAATCTTTCCACAAAATTACACATTAATCTTTCCTTAATTATTGTTCAAGTTTATTATTATTGGGTAATTGAAGATTATTGGGTTATTATTGGAGAATTGACAACTCTTCATCAATCAATCAAGTTCTCTTCTTTTATTCTTTGCTTTATTATTTGGAATCATCTCAAGTTTGGTATAATTCTTTTACCCTTTACTCTTTATTGTTTATTTCCTCATTCTCTTATCATGTTTACACTTGTTGTGATTATTGACACCATTAATGACATGTTTACCATGATAATAAGTGAGTAGTCTCTTAACTAGGATTAGTGGGTAATTAGGAGAAATCAACATGGGATTAATCATGCTTAATCTAATATGTTTTCATAATTAAATTGCTTGCTTGTTGTGATGTCAACCTATGCACATGTTATGTTTGATGAAATGCTAAGCCTATGAATCCTTGCATTTTTACCCATCTCTTATCTACTCAACAAGACTTGTAAGATATAAACCAACTTGAGCCTTGTTAGACCATGCATAGAAGTTGAATAGAAGGAAATTAAGTCAACTTGTAGGTGTTGTACAATCTAATCGATTCGGCTCCGGGGCCCAACTCTTCCTTTGAACTGTAAGACATAAACCAACTCGGTTTCTTTACAACATTTATTGCTTGCAACTTTTTAAACATGTTTGTATGATCAACACCATGAATCCCCTATGACCCCATGACATCCTAGTGCTTTTAAGTCATTTGTTTACATTTCTTAGTTCATTGTTTGCTTTACTTTGTTACTTTCATTATTTAGAATACAACTACAAACCCCATCAATTGTGACACTAGCATAAATTGAGATAGATAGACTTAGAACCCAAAGCACATCGTCCCATGGATCGACCTCAACTTACCGCTAACTAATTGTTTGTTGAGTATTATAAATGTGTTTGATTGGATGTGACCCAATCAAGGCATTGTTACCCAAGGTGAGGAATTGGAGATTCAAATTGCCCAAATGAAAGAATCCCAAGCAATCACTCCCTACCGTTCTTTGAACATTGATCATGAATGTGAATTTCAAGTATTAACCTTTGATATGGAAAATGAGAAGTGGGAAGGGCCAATTTCTTTGAGCTCTTGTGATTATGAAAGTGTGGTATTTGATGAAGAAGATATGAGGTTGAGTAAGCCAAATAATCTTAACCTTTGTGAGTATGAGGGTGTGTCATTTGAAGTGAATGTTGAGATGTTGGAGAAAGAGTTGAATGAAGCCCCCATTTATGATGCATATGAAGATAGCTATGATGACCAATTCGTGCTTTACAAGAACTCATGGGATAAGGGAGCGGACATTGTGAGGTTACTCTCCTTGAGGAGCCTATTCTTGAGACATTTGAGATATCTTATCATGAAGAAGAAGAATGTCCCTTCCCTATTGCCCATGAAGATTACTTTACACCCATCATGGAACCTATGATTATTGAAGAGGATATGGTGGCCCTTCTTCAAAAGTTCAAAGCATCATACAAAAGCTACTTGATGGAAAAGCTCAAGGAGAAACTTGCACGTGAAGCTACTTGTGGAAATTTGGCACCCACAATGACAACTTCTAAGGAACTCGATCATCAAGGCCATGACAATTCTCCTTCCACCTTGGAAGGATTGAAAAATCAAAATGCTATTACCGTCACCAAAATTGAAAAAGAAGGTGGTGAGTTGAAGTCTCCGGACAAATATAAACCATACTTCAATCCTAGTGTTGACAAGAATCATGGGCTTATTTATTGGAAGCATTGGGAAAGCTCTAGTACCAAGGACAAGGTGAAAGAAAGAACTTATGGCAAGCTTCCTTGGTCTAATTTCACGTTTAAATGGAGCAACCCATACTTGTGCTTATTTGGAGCTTGTTCACAAGCTTTCGATCTTCTATTGAGAGCCTTGAGCTCTATGGACAAGAATTTCTACAATTTGAACTAGTTTGATGGAGTCCTATCTCAAACCACCATTTGTAAGATATTTCTTGGAATTCTTCCTTGTATAATATTGTACATTTTTGCATTTTTATTTAATTTCTTGCATTAGAGTAGTGAGAGAGAGTTTTCTTATATTTTTATTGAGCAAAATTTCAGAAAAAGATAAGGAGGAACAACAAATTGGTGCAAGGGTATGATTTTGCAAAGAAAAGAAAGAAAAGGAAGAGAAACAGCGAAAAGATGCTTGTCCCGAGGGCTGGACGCTCGTCCAAAGCCTTCATCAGAGTACTGTTCAGCGCTGTATCGAAATCCGAGCAGATTTGGCCAAAGACGCTCGTCCATAGGGAAGACGCTCGGATTAAATTTTGGACGCTCATCCTGAAAGGCACCTGAAGAAAAGTTTTGGAACTGTATCAGAATCCGAGCGAATTTTTGAGAAGCCGCTCGTCCAAAGTCAGACGCTCGTCTAAGATAGAAGACGCTCGTCTTCAGCCTACTTCAGAAAATGCAAAGTTCCTGTAACGAAATCCGAGCAGATTTTCTGTAAGACGCTCGGACTACTAGAGGCAAGACGCTCGTCCCGCAAGGAAGCCGCTCGGATTCTGCCGTTTTTCTCAAATTATCCGCCCAGGCCCCACCCGTGTCCGCTCGTCTTCTCCCTTTTTCTATAAAAACACCCCTTTTCTCCCTCATTTCCTCACCTCATCTAACCCTAAATCACTCATCTTCATCCCCAAAACACTCCCCTCACAATAAAAGCCAACAAAACCCCAATTTCCCCAATTCAAGATGATGAATCTCAAGGGCAAGGCTAAGAAACTTGTTGAATCCGCCGCTAGGAAACGTAAGGATTCATCCTCTTCATCCCCATAAGAAATGATGCCGCCAAGGAACTTCCGCCCCATCATAAGAGGAGGGATAGAGCAACTTGAGTACTTCCCGGAGGTACTCTTCACCTCCGATGACCACCATAAAAAGTTCGTCAGGTTGCTAGGTAAGCACTATGAACCCACTCAGTTTATTAACACTAAGGTGTTAGAAATCCTTGGGATAAGGTACCACACCGAGATGTTCTTCGATGGCTTAGGGATTGGGAAATTATTCCATGCCCATGAGGAGACGTACCTTAGTCTCACCCTGGAATTTTTTAGTAGCCTCCGTATTGTCATGAACACTCGAACCAACGTGAGCATGGAGTTCCGGTTGTGCAACCTAGACCATAGCCTCACACTTGATCAATTTGCTCACATTTTCGGTTTTATTGTACCAACCGACTATACCGACAAACCCGCCGATTTCGATGTGGACCTACTTTGGAAGGCTATTTCCGGGAGGGATTTCATTCACCAAAAACAATGCTATACCTTTGTTATCCAACACCCGGTGATTCGGATCACCGAACGTTTCGTAGCCGGCACCATCAATGGGAGATATGAACAAGATAGGTGCACTCTCATTGATTTAACATTCCTTGAGTCCTATCTAAACGTTCGGGGGACGAGGCGATACAACTTCAATACCCCCCTTGAGATGATTACAAGGTTTTATGACTTTTCTCAAGGGAACACCCAGCTCAAGACCTTCGTGATGGGAGGTCTAATTACTATCTTGGCTAACTTCGTTTGCCCCGGGTTCAACTCCCGTGGGACTTATGCCCCTCTTGAGGGGAGTACTTTGATTGATGAGGACGCCGTCTTCAACCACCACCGGTGGTGTGCCTACACTCAAGGCGGGAGGGTAGAATGGTTCACAAAAGGGTGCTCCTCCTTAATTCTTTTGGGGCGGAATATACCGGGTACCGACCCAAGGTTGAGCCCGTATTCGCCTAGGCCGAGCTACCTTCTCGACATCCAAATAATTGGCAACCCCCCTCAAAGGGAAGAAGCACCCCGCCAACCGCAAATACCTCGAGGGATACCGGCAAGACCTATTCCCCCACCTTCCTATGTGCCCATCCCACCATACCCTACTCCTTATACACAATTCAAACCGCAAATCCCCGATACCCCGGGTATTCATGACTTGATGAACCTTATAAATAGAGTTGATCTCGGGGTGCATGAAGGGAGGGTCGATAACTACTTGGCCCTTTATCCCTAGTACTATCAAATGGCACAACAAGGGTATATCGACCCTAATGGCCCTCAGCCCTCTTGGGCCCAACCACACCTTTTGTTCCCTAATCAAGGGGACCAAGCCGGGAATTTTGGTGCCAAGGTGGAGGGAACTCTAGTCAAGGAGGAGGATATGACCAAGGAGGAAGTGCTCACCGGTATGGCTACCCTCAAGATGATGATGACGAGTGAAAGATGCCTACCTCATCACCTCCAATTGTATGATACTTTTCTCTCCCTCTCTCTTTTGTATATACATTGCATTTAATTTAGCTTTCACTTGCATTTTTATTATATTTCATATCGCATTTGCATTAGTTAGTCCATATAGTATAGTTGCATTGTAATATACCTCACATGATTCATGTAGATAGTTGCATATAGACTAGAATTCATGCATAGTCACTAATTACCAATCCTATTCTTTTCTACACTAGAGATAATGTTTAAATCGGTTTGGGGAGGTTTGATCATAGGTGACCATAGCTTACTAGAAATCATGCATCATATAGTATAGTTCAAATTGCATTCATTCATATCATTGCATTTATTCAAAAATCCAAAAAACATGTACTTTCTTTTTTTCATTCCTACTCCTACATGTACATTGAGGACAATGTCCAAAATAAAGTGGGGGATGGGAATTTATATTCCAAAAATACTAAAAAATTGAAATTTTTTGAAAAATACAAAAACATGTCTTTTTATTTCATAAAATCATAAAAACCATAAAAATTTGAAAAACTGAAAAACCCAAAAACATGTTCATTTCCGTTATATTGTAGTCTTGTGTATATATTGTGTTTGTCTATCCTTTTTCACATTGATCGACTATGCCACATCCGAGACATGAGGATATTGAAGACCGCATGGTATGATCTTTCCAATCTCCTTTTTCCTCATTATGTTAATGACTATGTGGCTTTATTTTGATTGATGCGGTATAACAATGTGAATTTAGGATTGCATTTAGATTATATGGCATACTAGTTGGTAGAATCATATGCATTAGGATGTATATATGTTATTTGCATCATGGCATGAAGTTTGCATGTTAGAAAAATTTTGTGAAACCGTCTACTTGGGAAGCTTGACAAGTGTATATAGGCCCTAGTATATGCTTTTTATTCTTAAGACTTTGCTTGTTAGAATACTTGTAAAATGCCCTAGGATGTGTCATGCTAGTATCCTTTGACCCATGGATTAAGGGCTAGTCAAGAAGACCTTGTGGTGTGATAACTCCTTGGCTACCGTTTATTCCAAGGTGACCCTTGAAACCATGCAACCATCATTCGTCCATGTTCTACCATACATTTTGTCATCAAAGGGAATGGGCACAAAAATTGTTCAAAAATTTGAGTTCAAGAAATGAAAAGAAAAGTCAAAAAGTTTACAAATTGCATCAAAAGAAAAGAGGAGTAACAAAAATGAAAACTCCTATGCTTCAAATATAAGGCACCCTCATTACTAATTGGGGTGACTTTGAAAATGTTCAAAAGAAAATGCAAAAAGTTGAAAGTTGTCAAGTATTGAAATGCCAAGCATCAAAAGAAATGGCAAAAAGAAAGTATACTCAAATGTCAAATGCCACAAGAAATTAGGGGGGGGGAACAACAACAAAAGCAAACTCCCAAACGAAACTCAAATACTATCGATCCCTTTAATCCATCGTATCCACTTTTGTGCATGGTAGAGAGGGGACGACCCTTCTTCTTGTCTAGGCAAGAGGGGGAATTCCGCGATCCTCCAGTGTTTCTAACACCATAGGGAGTCTATTCTTGACAAAAGCATTTAACGATTGAGGACAAAGGTACCCTAGCTTGACACAACTTGGAGGTGATTTATTGGTATCCTTCTAGGTTTAGTAGTTTGAAGAAATTGCATCTATGAAGGAGTGTGTACCCTTGAATTCCTTCCCCTTTAGATAATTTCCGCCACTTAGATGAGGAAAGTGGCTATTCTTTTGTAGATGCATCCATTACTTGATCTTGTGTGCTTTAATGCTTGGATGTGTCGCCATTTTGGCAAGCCTCACATTGCCTTGTAAGAAGGCATCCTACCTCATGGTTGTCTTGTTGTGAGTTGAAGGGGCGAAGTGAGATCCGCTAATTGCCTCACATCGGCTATATTACTAGGATAGTTTAAATTAAGGTCTAGTTTTTTGTCACCTCTTTACTCGGGACGAATAAAGGTTCGGTTTGGGGATATTTGATGTGAACATTATTTGCGCACATTTAGTCCCCTAATTGAGTCTATTTTGCATACTATTATAACATTCCATAGCCATTTTATCCGTCAAATGCTTTCTATTTTGCTTTCCTAGTGCATTTCGTATGTTTTGTAGGAAAGAAGACAATTAGGCGGAATTTCCCGTCTTTCGTGCATATTTGGAAGCTTATTGATGATATTAGATGGACTAGTATGAAGAGGAGGCAAGAATGATGGCCAAGTATGTAGGAATAAAGAGTATATAGAAGGAGCATAGGGTTAAAAAGCAAGGATGACGAGAAGGAAGTCAATGCAAGAAGAAATTGCTTGGAAACCAAACCAAGGGTTGCTAATTTGGCTCATAAAGTATGCTAGATGGAACGGCGTCGAAAAAACAAGTGATCTAGGCTTTTGAATCACTCCAATAGGAGTCCGGATGAGAAAATGACGTCCGTTTTACAATCCGAGCTCAAACAAAGAAGCTGTCCGCCAATCCGCTCGTCCCGAGACTGAAGACGCTCGTCCCCTGAGACAATACGCTCGTCCCCCCTCCAAATCTGCTCGTCTTTCCTTCCTATTATCCGAGCGTCCCATGCTCAAGACGCTCGTCTTGAAGCCTTGTAATCCGCTCGTCCCGAGACCAATCCGCTCGGATTCCTTTCCAGTGCAACCGTCTCTTTTCTTGCTCCACTAAAGATGCGCATATTTTTCAAAGACTAGCTAAAAGGAGACCGGCATCTCTTTGAGAGGAGCGATTCCCTACCCAACATTTAGCATTGTTATTTACTATTTTACCCTTGCTTAACCTAATGATGCTCTACTATAAATACCCCATTTGTAATAATAAAAAACGAAGCTCTCTTAACCAAATTCCCACATAGGAAATTCTCTTAGATTAGATTAGGAGTAGATTAGAATAGATTAATCTCAATCTTTCCACAAAATTACACATTAATCTTTCCTTAATTATTGTTCAAGTTTATTATTATTGGGTAATTGAAGATTATTGGGTTATTATTGGAGAATTAACAGCTCTTCATCAATTAATCAAGTTCCCTTCTTTTATTCTTTGCTTTATTATTTGGAATCGTCTCAAGTTTGGTATAATTCTTTTACCCTTTACTCTTTATTGTTTATTTCCTCATTCTCTTCTCATGTTTACATTTGTTGTGATGATTGACACCATTAACGACATGTTTACCATGATAATAAGTGAGTAGTCTCTTAACTAGGATTAATGGGTAATTAGGGGAAACCAACATGGGATTAATCATGATTAATCTAATATGTTTTCATAATTAAATTGCTTGCTTGTTGTGATGTCAACCTATGCACATGTTATGTTTGATGAAATGCTAATCCTATGAATCCTTTCATTTTTACCCATCTCTTATCTACTCAACAAGACTTGTAAGATATAAACCAACTCGAGCCTTGTTAGACCATGCATAGAAGTTGAATAGGAGGAAATTAAGTCGACTTGTAGGTGTTGTACAATCTAATCGATTCGGCTCCGGGACCCAACTCTTCCTCTGAACCGTAAGACATAAACCAACTCGGTTCCTTTACAACATTAATTGGTTGCAACTTTGTAAACATGTTTGTATGATCAACACCATGAATCCCCTATGACCCCATGACATCCTAGTGCTTTTTAAGTCATTTGTTTACATTTCTTAGTTCATTGTTTGCTTTACTTTGTTAGTTTCATTATTTAGAATACAACTACAAACCCCATCAATTGTGACACTAGCTTAAATTGAGATAGATAGACTTAGAACCCAAAGCACACCGTCTCATGGATCGACCTCGACTTACCGCTAACTAGTTGTTTATTGAGTATTATAAATGTGTTTGATTGGATGTGACCCGACGACATCACCCATCACTATGCAAGGAGTACTACTCTCAATTCCTATGTAAACTGGTCATGAATGTCACCAGTTATAAGGCTCTAAATCTCGGAATTTATAGAGTAGGTTGCCAATTTATCAGGTCAAGTCTAAGCAGTCAGCTAAATTTTTGACATTAACTCGTAGATATGTGCAAAACTCGGCTAATAACTATCAATTAGATGCAAGGCTTAAGTAAAAATGACAAGTTAAAGTGCAATTTCATCACGGAAATCTACCGTTCCGACTCAACCTATATGCAAAAAGAAACGTGAATTTTTTTGAATTTTTTTGAATTTCTTTTAATTTTTATGGGATTTTGATTTTTTAGGGAAATAAACAAGCAATGCATACAGAAATTAAACGTGATAACAGAAATGCAATAAAAACAACATGCAGACACAAATATGGATGCATAACCTCCCCAAACCAAACTGTACAATGTCCTCATTGTACCCAAAAATAAGGAAAGGAAATGCAAACTAGAAAAGAAGAGAGTGAAACGCGGAAAAACATAAAAGAATACGCGAAGTAGGGACCTCCCCAAACCAGCCAGCAACATGGGAGGTCACAGCTAGCGGCTTCAGAGCAGCTAAGTTGCGAACAGAATACAAGAGTACCTGCAAATTCGCAAATAGCAACCGCACAAAAGGATTGCCAAAACAAAGAGGGCTAAATTGTTCACAGTCTATAGCTGAATAGGCTAATTATTAAGGCACACAACAAAACTGAATAAAGTGTTCAAAATAAATAAAAAGTTCTAGAATTCCGGGCTGCTTCCCGGTAGCGCTAGTTTCAGATAGGTCCTAGCTCGACCTTCTTCTTATCATCCACCGACAGAAATTAACGGCCCGCAATAAGGTTGTTGACTGAATGAGGTTCCCTCAGCATCCATCAGCTTGACTTTAGGCCTCCATACCATCCGAGCAACAGGAGAACAACAACTTATCGCAGTGTATTGGCCTCCGCTTTTTGCCCTTTTGCGCGCTTTCTCCGTGTACGGCCTAGCCTCATCCATTCCTCCGCCTGGGTCATCGATCCATACCGTTCCAGTCTCCAAAGTCAATGTATTATGCCCACCTCCTAGGTCGGTCAACTCATCATGACCTGCAGAAGAAGTAACAAAGGAATTAGCTTTAATTGCAGAAATATCGTCTGAAACAAATTTAGACGACCATTCATTTAAATCAGCAAAAAAAATACTCGATCGAGCACTTATGTAGCCCGATCGAAGTATTTTTTTCAGCATTTATACTCGATCGAGCAACTTGTGTCACTCGATCGAGGACTTGATTTTCCTCATTGCTCGATCGAGAGCTTTCACCCTCTCGATCGAGTACTTCCTCGGTAATTTCACTCGATCGAGCAAAATAGGGCTCTCGATCGAGTGATTGAGTATGGGTAGGCGAGATAATATCCTCATGAACGGTATCTTCAGTATCTATGCCATCATTTTCAGCATCAATAGGCAGAACCGGTCCTTCATAGGTAGTGTCAATCCAAGTGCAAATAGCATAGACCGTTTCAGGTTGCTTAGAGGTTTGCTCGGCCAATACTTGAGCCAGCTGAACTTTAAGTGAGTTGATAATGTCGTCTTTTGCTTGCACAACTTTTTGCATTTGAAGCGCAAGTGTTTTTACTACAGATGTCAACTTAGCAATTTCTTCTTTCTGCCTATTAGGAGGACTTTGTTGCGGCGGCGGCCAAACAAATGGGGGCTCTTGATAGCCTCTTTGCTGAAATGGATGTGGCGGCACATGTGAAGAAGAATGGCTAGCCCGTCTACGCCGCCTGAACACATAGACTACATCATTATATGCTGGAAAAACGACAGCTTTGTGCCCCGCAGTACCGCATCTCTTACAGTGGACCACCTGTTGTGCCGTAGTGTGGAGCTAAGGTGAACCACTCCAAGACTGTCTACTCTCCAGCTTGCCAGATCCTGCATTCTGAGCTTCAAACTGTGCTATAATTCGGAAGACACTAGACATCTTGGTATAAGGGTCAAAGGTACTCAAGCCTTCCCTTTGACGATCTTTATCCTAGAATCCTGTCTAGGTAGGACCTGTAGGACCTATCAAAACAACACTGAAAGAAAAAGATAAAAACTGCCTCAAGGAATAAATCCCTTGAGGCGGAAGACAAATGAAAATAAATAGATAAATAGGCTAATTGCCTCCCCGGCAACGGCGCCAAAATTTGATACGGTCATTTCTGTACCAAAAATAATACCTAAATACAACTAACAGAAGCTAGCAGCAAGTAGGATCGATCTCCACAGGGAGGCAAGGTATCTATCTGTAGTCCGTCTATCTATGTCACAATTGGGGGGTTTTAGTTTGGTTTTCTAAACTAATGAAGGTTTAAAGGGAAGAGCAGTAAAGAGAGAGCAATAAAAGACGGAAAATATAATAAAGATGATCAAATAAGAGAGAACAAGTCAGGATTTCGGTTCACCATGGTAGTCTATCGACTCAGCTACAAATAGCCTAGACAATCTACTGTGAGAAGGATACAGGAAAGGTCCTTCCGGTCCACTTTCTATCCTAGATTTCCACTAACTTAACTTCCGTCCTCATTATGGTAGTCTACTGTTCATAGCAGGGCTGTTCATTCCAATCTTCCGATCCAGGAACGAAATTAACCAAATTTAAATAATTTAGAAGCATGCATTCAACTAAATTGGTGATACAGTTAAATTTCCATGGGGACAGATTATCACATATAAATTATCTAGCCTATTCGCTACATCGTCACAATCCTACCATGGATTCCCTAGTCCTAACATAAAAGAAATTAGCTACTCATATCGCTAGTGATGTCAACAATAACAATAATGAATAAATTAACTAGAGACATGATGCAACAACAGAAATTAAGCATAAACTGAGATTAGGGAAAAATAGTTAAGACAATAAAGCAAGGATAAAAGCAAGAAACTAATGAGATTAAGATTAAGAGGAGAAAAGAGATTACAATCACAAGCGATTCCGGCGTAAAGAACAACCAAAATCCAAGCCCAGAGATCCAAGAGTAAAAGTTACATTGGAAAGTTTAAGGGAGAGATTAAGAGAGTAAGTGGCATTCCAAGATGAGTCAAAAACGCCCTTATTAACCTAATTATGAAAGCTTAAATAGGAAAACAAAATTCTATCACGAAATTAAGCCCAACACGGGTTAATTAATCCCGCGTAACATCAAAACCTCTCGATCGAGTAACTTTATATCACTCGATCGAACAAAATTAAGCTCAAACCACTCGATCGAGTAGAAAATCTACTCGATAGAGTGAACCTTAAATTGGATCTATTCGATCGAGTAGAAAAGGGAATCAATCGAACACAATTGTACTCGATCGAGTACTTTCCAACGCACAATTCCTACTTCGCGCACTGAACGTCAAACGGCTACCATTTCTTCGTTACTTAGGCAAACAGGACGATTCCGGTGGCGTTGGAAATCTAAGAGGACAAGCTTTCATCTCAAATTGAAATCACCTAAAAAATAAGTTTCAGAACTCGAGATATGGCTCTTCAAAGTAGGCACTAGAAATTTGAAGTTCTTCCTTTGCTCGCCTAGCTAACTTACTTCTTTGCGCATCTCAAGACAGCTACATTCCCGCTCCAAATTCACTCTTCCTCAAAATGCATGCTAAACGGATGGTAAAAGGCTCGATTTCACTACTTTCTGGTCCATTTCTGCAAATAGAACAAAACAAACCAAAGTAGCATATTTGGGGCATTTCGTAGCGTAAAACTACGATAATAGTATAGAAATACGTGCATAAAAAGGCCAAAAAGGACTATATAAAATGCACGTATCATGGCACTCGATCGATTAAGGGTCACTCGATCGAGTAAGTGACTTACTCGATCGAGTAAGTCGGTTCTGCAGGTTATTTTAGCCGGGTTTTATTAGCAACGCGTGATTGATATTTAAAGCTTTCCGCCAATTCCTTTATCACTTTTATCTTTTCTAAAACCTCTCAAGAGAGAAAACAAGTTACGTTACTGCCTTTCTTCGCGTTGCTATCAAATCCCAAAGGCTAGGATCGTCGGATTGTGGTGTTCTTTACGCCGTTGAGTTAGTCATGTCGTGGGTAAGATCCTTGTATAGTTTTTATACCTTTTCGTTGATTTTATTTAAAACCCTAATTAGGTATTTTGGGGGATTTCGGGAGTATGATATGTTTTAGATAGTGATGATATGATTATGTGATTATAGAAGGTGGTTTCATAGAGGAGCAATATTGAATCGCTGCTTTGTGACGATCTGGTGATTTGCTTATTCCAGGTAGGATTTCCCTACTCGGTTATTCGTTACATAGTTGTTGGTGATGGTTGTGTTTATTGTTGATCTTTAACGTATTGGTATTGTATTGGTGTTGTGTTGTATAATTGGTTTTGTGATTGTCTGTGGTTCGTGAGGCGTGTCCTTGGCTGAGTGGAGTCACTTGCGGGAGTGGCTTCACGCCCTTGATTTGCCCTTCGTGGAACCCGCCACAAGAGGGGATGTGCACATTAAGGAACATGGGTTTTGCTCGGAATAGATGAGCGGGGATTTGGTGGGTACAGCTGCGGTCCCCAACTGGCGGCGTGGAATATCTGTTGCAATGGGTATTCTGGCAGGACTACACACTTTAGTGTGTAGTCAGGTGTGTGGAGATATAATGGAGTTGGAAGTTGTGTGTGTTGTATCTTGTGTATCTTGCTTTATGTAATCAGTAACTGACGCCGTTTTATATGTTTTGAAAACTATGGTGATCCATTCGGGGATGGTGAGCAGTTATTGAGCAGGTATAAGATGGCTTGCACGAGGGATAGCTGGGATGGAGTCATCACATGTCACTAGAGTCTTCCGTTATATCTTGAACTTAGTTTTCTTTTCAGTTGGTTTGGTTTTGGGAACATTTGTATTTACTTTACAGTTTTGTTTTGGATTTGTAATCACTTAAACTCATTTACTTAATTAAGTATGTTTCTTTATGGTCTATTTGATATATATTGCCTCGGGTAACCGAGATGATAGCATTTCTATGCATTAGGTGGTCTTGGTAAGACACCTTGGTGTATGAGGGTGTTACAAAGTGGTACCAGAGCGACGATTTTAGAACCTGTAACTAATGAACCCAATGAATATAGAGAGTCAAAATAAAATGAATCCGGGTAGGAGTTGTTTGGTACTAATGAAAAGGCTTGGGAGACGTCCTAAAGTCGCGAACTCGCTCTACAACTTTGAAACGGTCACTATGGGGTATCATGGGATCGCTATGTGTTTATTTAAGTTATATTGCATACATATATTGAATGATATGTTGTATGAATTGGTGGATAAGTGAATGTGGAGAATGGAGAATGTGGTGGCGAAAGGTGAGTAGTTTGTATGATTATATGTTGATGTGAATAATGAAATTGCATGATGTTGATTTATAATGTGGTTTATTAGAAACATGTGGATAGGATGTTGCGTTGTGGTGTGTGTATATATATATATATATATATATATATATATATATATATATATATAGTTGTTGTAAAAAGTAGTTAAGTTGAGCACGCGGGTAGCTAACGAGTCAGCATGACTCGATCGAGTAGGGGATACTCGATCGAGTAGGTTGGGCTCGATCGAGTGGGCTAGACTCGGTCGAGTGGGGCATATGACATTTTTGAATAATCGCTGCTGTTTTGGGGCACTCGATCGAGTAAGTTGGGGACTCGATCGAGCGAGGTGTACTCGATCGAGTAAGTGAGAGGCTCGATCGAGTGGGTTATGTGATGCTTTCTGGTCAGGTTCTGGAGTTGTGGTACTCGATCGAGTAAGTGGGCAACTCGATCGAGTGGGTTGAGTTGCTCGGTCGAGTGTGTTCTGCACAGGTTATATACGCGTTGAGTCATGGGATGTGTGTTTATGTTTACCTCTTTTCTTATATAGTTCAAAGATGCCGCCAAAGAGATCCGCTTTGTATGTCAGGGATGAGTTGATGAGTGTAGATGAAGTTGCCAAGATGCTTGAGCGTCAAGAGGCGCTTACCGAGGCCTTAAAGAAGTTTGGTAAGGACAAAGAGGCTGGGGTAGACTTCGCTAAGATGAGTACTACCATAGCCCGTTTCAACCCAAAGGAATACATGAGTACCAGAGCGCCAATTTTGCTCGACAATTGGCATAGGGAGATGGAAAACATCTTGAATGTGTTTCACTATCCTGAGGACTTTAAAGTGGAATAAGTTGCGTTCTACTTGAGAGACGCTGCGGGAGAATGGTGGGATAAGGTAATGGAGACTGCTCTGGACTTGTATGTGAGGCAGGCGAAGTCAGCTATACCATGAAGCGAGTTTAACAGAGCTATGCGCCGAGAGTTTGTGCCTGAGCATGTTCATAGTAAGCTGGGAGAGGAGTTTGATGATTTCAAAATGACTCCGGATATGACTGTGGTTGAGTACTATCATAAGTTTAATGAGAAGTCTAGGTATGTAGAGGATATCGGGTTGAACCAGGAGAGCTTAGCGCTGAGATTTGAGAAGGGCTTAACCTACAAGATAATGGGAGACGTTATCGGTTTGGGTTCTTACAGATGTTAAGGAGGTGTATGAGAGAGTAGGGAGAGCTAAGATATTGGTCGAATGGCCAAGGAGAACAGGGAGAGAGGTCCCGAGAAGAGTAAGGCTGAGAGTGAGGGTGGTGCTCAGTCCAGTTACAAGAGGGGCAACCATAATCAAGCGAGGGCTTACTCATCGAGATCGGGGTTTAGTAGTGGAGCTTCCTATGGGCGTGGTCGTGGTGGTGGTAGTAGCAGCTGGGGTATATCTTGTTATAACTGTGGCGGTGTGGGCCATAAGTAACATGAGTGTAATAGTGCATAGAGAATGCACACTCTTCCTGCTTAGCGCATCGGAAACCACGTTTGCTTTCCCTTCATGGTATATGATATCCATGTCATAGTCCCCTATCAGCTCCATCCACTTCCTCTGTCTCATGTTCAGCTCATTTTGAGTAAAGATATACTTGAGACTCTTGTGATCTAAAAACATTTTAAAGGTTTCTCCATAAAGATAGTGCCTCCAAATCTTGCGAGCAAACACACTAGATCATGTGTTGGATAGTTCTCCTCATAAGGCTTCAATTGCCTAGAAGCATAGGCAATTACTTTCCCATTCTGCATCAACACACATCCTAAACCATTATTTGAAGCATCTTTATATACCTCAAAGTTCTCACACCCTTCAGGTAAAGCTAAGACTGAAGCTTTGGTCAAACGCTCCTTTAATGTTTGGAACGCCGTCTCGCAACTTTCATCCCAACGAAACATGTTCTCTTGCCTCATCAACGCTGTCATAGGTCTGGCGATCTTTGAAAAGTCTTTCACGAACCGACGATAGTACCCTGCCAAACCCAAGAAACTCTTGATCTCTGCCACGTTCTTTGGTGCTTCCTACTTAGACACTACCTCTATATTTGCCGGATCCACAGCTACACCATCCTTAGAAATCACATGCCCCAGAAAGGCAACTTCCTTGAGCCAGAACTCACACTTAGACAACTTTTCATACATCTGGTTGTCACGCAAAGTCTGTAACACCAACCTCAAGTGCTCCTTATACTCCTCCTTAGTCTTGGAATAGACTAAAATATCATCTATGAATACCACCACAAAACGATCCAAAAACTGACTGAAGACCCGATTCATCAAATCCATAAACACTGCTGGTGCATTAGATAACCCAAACGGCATCACCACGTACTTATAGTGACCATACCTCGATGTAAAAGCTGTCTTTGGTATGTCCTCATCCCGAATCCTCACCTGATGGTAACCTGTTCTTAAATAAATTTTGGAAAAGACTCTTACCCCGCTCAGCTGGTCAAACAGATCATCTATCCTTGGCAAAGGACACTTGTTCTTCACTGTAACCCTGTTCAGCTCTCTGTAGTCGATGCACAACCTCAAACTCTAATCCTTCTTCTTTACAAACAGAACTGGTGCTCCCCATTGCGATACACTAGGTCTAATGTATCCCTTATCAATCAAATCATCCAGCTGTTTCTTCAGCTCCTCTAACTCCTTAGGACCCATGCGGTACGGGGCCTTAGAGATTGGTCCCGTCTCTGGTTTCAGCTCCACACTAAAATCTATTTCCCTCTTTGGTAGCCCACCTGGTTTCTCCTCTAGAAAAACATATGGAAACTCTCCCACCACTCGTATCTGATCAGCTGTCGAACTCACCTTATTATGGTCTCTCACATGGCATAGAATCAAAGGACACCCCTTCCTCAGATAAGACTTCAATGTCACCACTGCAATCACTTTGACTTTGGGTTTGACAACAAACCCATGATAAGACACACTAACTCCCTTAGGACCTCTCAAAGAGACTCTCTTTTGGTGACAATCTATTCTAGCGTTGTATTTACCCAGCCAATTCATACCAACTATCATCTCAAAACCATCCATAGGAAATTCTAATAAATCCACTGGAAGGTCAACCTGCCCAACTATCTTAGATACACCCTTATACAACCTCCCACAAGATATGGACTCACCCGATGGTATAAGAACCTCATCTTTTACAGACTCAAACTCTCTTAAACCAAAAAGCTTAGCATGACTCGACGATACAAAAGAGTGTGACGCCCCCGAATCAAACAAAACAAAGGTAAAAACACCATTAACAAGAAAAGTACCCGTGATCACGTGAGCATCATCCTCAGCAGCTTTCTTGTCCATCATGAATAACTTTCCACTGGTCTTTTCTCCACCTCCCTGAACGGTACTAGCACTAGTAGATGGCTTGGCAGCTGACCTCTGGTTGTTGTTAGCTGCCGGTTTCTGACAAGAATTACCGCCATTGCGGTTAGGTCCACCATTGTTGTTACTCTGACCACCTTGATTGTTCTATGACCCAACCGGCCTGTTTCTAGCATAACTCTGAGACGAACCCTGAGAGAAACTCCCTAATGATGGCCTTTGAAAACCCCTTCCCACAACACTATTACACTCATGTCTCTTGTGGCCCACACCGCCACGGTTGTAACAAGATATATCCTAGCTGCTATGTCTTTGATGAGGTTGAGAGATGAGGTGGGGAAGATGGGGATACATGTGATACAAAAAGGGGATGCTAGAGGAGACTTGACAGTGAAGCCAGACCTTTATGATGATATTTGCAGGAAGCAGGCTCTTGTTCCTAAGATTGAGGAGTGGAGAGCTGGAGTAGAGAAAGGGACAGTGTCTCGGTTTTCTATTCATACTGATGGGAGTGTTCGGTTTGATGGGAGATGATGTGTTCCTAATGATGGGGAGTTGAAAAAGATAATCATGGCAGAGGCTCATTGTACACCGTATTCCGTACATCCAGGTGGTGAAAAGTTGTATAAAGATTTGAAGAAGAATTTCTAGTGGCCTGGGATGAAGAGGGAAACAGCTGAGTTTGTGGCTCGATTTTTGACATGTCAGAGAGTTAAGGGAGAGCAGCGATGACCATAAGGTAATATTCAATCTCTTGAGAGAATCTATCACTATGGACTTTATAGTGGGTTTACCAAGGAGCCAACAGGGTAACAACATGATATGGGTGATAGTTGACCGTTTGACTAAGTCAGCTCACTCTATTCCTATAAAACATACATGGAGTAAGTTTCAGTTGGCTAATGGGTACAGAAAACATGTGGTGAGATTACATGGAGTACCTAAGAATATTGTGTCAGATCGGGATACGAGGTTTATTTCTCGATTTTGGCAAGAGTTGCAGGGGATGATGGGAACTACCTTGAAGATGAGTATTGCTTTTTATCCTACAACAGATGGGCAGACAGAGAGGACTATCAAGACCTTGGAGGATATGTTACGAGCTTGTGTGATGGAGTTTGGTGGTAGCTGGGAGGATAGGTTGCATTTGATTGAGTTCTCTAACAAAAGCTATTACATGAGTATTGGGATGACACCGTTTGAGGCTCTGTATGGGTGGAGGTGTAGGAGTCCGAATCGCTGGGATGATAGAGCTGAGGTAGTGGTTTTAGGACCACAGATGGTACAGGAGGTGGTAGAACAAGTTAAGGTGATTAGGCAAAATATGAAAGCGGTCGTGGATCGACAAAAGAGTTATGGAGACCTACATCGCCGTGACATAGAGTTTCAGGTTGGGGACAAGGTTCTTCTGAAAGTTTCTCCTATGCGTGGGGTTATGAGGTTTTGTAAGAAAGGGAAGCTGAGCCAGAAGTTCATCGGACTATATGATATTTTGGATCGTGTGGGAGAGGTTGCTTACCGGTTAGCATTACCAGCGGCTTTGGATCGTGTGCATAATGTGTTTCATGTGTCTCAGTTACGGAAGTATGAGAGTGGTCCCTCCCATGTGCTAGAGGTGGAGAACATAGAGTTGGACGAGTCCTTGTCTTATCTTGAGGTGCCAAAACAGATTCTTGATCGCAAGGTTCGAAAAACTAGGTCCGGGGAAAAGATGTTGCTTAAGGTTTTATTGTCTAATCATGAGGTTGAGGAAGCTACTTGGGAGGCGGAAGAGGCTATGAGAGAGCGGTATCCGTCTTTTTTTTATCAGGTAAGTGTAGTTACGGGGACGTAACCATGTTTCTTTTAGGGGGGTAGGATGTGATCGCATAAGGTTTTGGTATGGTTTATGTTAGTTTTGGTACAGTTATTAGTTTCTTTGAGTTGGTTTGAGCTGTGGTTGGGAGTTTTGTTTTGAGTTTTAGTTGCGTTGTTGTGTCGTGGTTAAGTTAGTATGTTTTGTTTTGACTATGGGTTGAACTTCGGGGACGAAGTTCATTTTAAGGAGGGAAGACTGTAATACTACGGTTTTCTATGCTTTTGGGTACTCTATCGAGTGGGGCTTACTCTGTCGAGTAAGTGAATTTGGTTTTCGAAACAGTTTTCTGCTGATGGGTACTCGATCGAGTAAGTGTGGCACTCGATCGAGTAATGGTCACTCGATCGAGTAAGTGACTTACTCGATCGAGTAAGTCAGTTTCGCGGGTTGTTTTAGCCGGATTATGTTAGCAACGCGTGATTGATATTTAAAGCTTTCCGTCAATTCCTTTGTCACTTTTATCTTTTCTAAAACCTCTCAGGAGAGAAAACAAGTTACGTTACTTCCTTTCTTCGAGTTCCTATCAAATCCCAAAGGTTAGGATCGTCAGATCGTCGTGTTCTTTACGCCGTTGAGTTCGTCGTGTCGTGGGTAAGATCCTTGTATAGGTTTAATACCTTTTCGTTGATTTCGTTTAAAACCCTAATTGGGTATTTTGGGGGATTTTGGGAGTATGATATGTATTAGATAATGATGATATGATTATGTGATTATAGGAGGTGCTTTCGTAGAAGAGTAATATTGAATAGCTGCTTGGTGACGATCTGGTGATTTGCTTATTCCAGGTAGGGTTTCCCTACTCGGTTATTGGTTAGATAGTTTTTGGTGATGGTTGTGTTTATTATTGATCTTTAACGTATTGGTATTGTATTGATGTTGTGTTGTATAATTGGTTGTGTGATTGTCTGTGGTTCGCGAGGCGTGTTCTCGGCTGAGTGGAGTCACTTGCGGGAGTGGCTTCACGCCCTTGATTCACCCTCTGTGGAACCCGCCACAGGAGGGGATGTGCACATTAAGGAACATGGGTTTCGCTCGGAATAAATGAGCGGGGATTTGGTGGGTACGGCTGCGGTCCCCCACTGGCGGCGTGGAATATCTGTTGCAATGGGTATTCTGGCAGGACTACACACTTTAGTGTGTAGTCAGGTGTGTAGTGATATAATGGAATTGGAAGTTGTGTGTGTTTTATCTTGTGTATCTTGCTTTATGTAATCAGTAACTGACACCGTTTTATATGTTTTGAAAACTGTGGTGATCCTTCGGGGATGGTGAGCAGTTATTGAGCAGGTATGAGATGGCTTGCGCGAGGGATAGCTGGGATGGAGTCATCACATGTCACTAGAGTCTTCAGCTGTATCTTGAACTTAGTTTTCTTTTCAATTGGTTTGGTTTTGGGAACATTTGTATTTACTTTACAGTTTGGTTTTGGATTTGTAATCACTTAAACTCATTTACTTAATTAAGTATGTTTCTTTATGGTCTATTTGATATATATTGCCTCGGGTAACCGAGATGGTAGCATTTCCATGGATTAGGTGGTCTTGGTAAGGCACCTTGGTGTATGGGGGTGTTACAGTCTTAGGATGGGTGACCTCCTGGAAAGGTTTTCAGGATGCGCATGAGTGAGGATAAAATGCGCTGGAAAGGACCCGTGGTGATCTGTGGGCCATGTACACATCCTGGCGAGTAATGCGTGAGTGACCGTTCCCGACCCCTAGGTTTGGGTCGGGGTGTTTCAATTGGTATCAGAGCGACCCCGTGTGCGTGTGGTGAGCTTGTGGTCAGGACTACCCGGGTCACCCACCTAACAGGGGAGGATTCTGGGCTTGGCTAGTTGGCTGCGGTCAGATGCTGCCAAGCGCAACGAGGACGTTGCGTTCTTCAAGTGGGGGTGTGTAATACTCCAGTGAACCGAAAACGTTACTCGAGTGGGATAACCCCTTGAAGAGGTTCATTGTTAGGCTTATAATCTGACTAGTGCTTAAAGGAATTGAAAGTACTATTCATATCAACAAAGTGTACTTTCTTTTCTGGTTATCCAAGCGAAAGAACTCCAAAGTTAAGCGTGCTTGGCTGACAGTAATCTTAGGATAGGTGACCTCTTGGGAATGTTTTCAGGATACGCATGAGTGAGGACAAAATGCGCTGAAAAGGACCCTTGTTGATCTGTGGGCTATGTATGCAGCCTAGCGAGCTACCGTGAGTGACCGCTCCCGACCCTAGGTTTGGGCCGGGGTGTTTCAATTGGTATCAGAGCGACCCCGTGTGCGTGTGGTGAGCTTGTGGTCAGGAGTAACCGGGTCACCCACCTAACAGGGGAGGATTCTGGGCTTGGCTAGTTGGCTGCGGTCAGATGCTGCCAAGCGCAACGAGGACGTTGCGTTTTTCAAGTGGGGGTGTGTAATACTCCAGTGAACCGAAAACGTTACTCGAGTGGGATAACCCCTTGAAGAGGTTCATTGTTAGGCTTATAATCTGACTAGTGCTTAAAGAGATTGAAAGTACTATTCATATCAACAAAGTGTACTCTCTTTTCTGGTTATCCAAGCGAAAGAACTCCAAAGTTAAGCGTGTTTGGCTGACAGTAGTCTTAGGATAGGTGACCTCTTGGGAATGTTTTCAGGATGTGCATGAGTGAGGATAAAATGCGCTAAGAAGGACCCTTGTTGATCTGTGGGCTATGTATGCAGCCTGGCGAGCTACCGTGAGTGACCGCTCCCGACCCTAGGTTTGGGCCGGGGCTTTACAACCATAATGAAAAGATTTATTGATGTGTGATTGTAAGAGGTGACAAGGCTTAAAGTGAAGGTCAAGGACTACGAGTTGCCAAGGAGGAACTTCAGTGACACTGGCTGCTTTTGGATTCATTTGTCAAGATGGCAAGAATACTCTCGTTGATGAAGCATTGGTTTCTATTTTTGTTTACAGGTTACTTGGTTAAAGATCTTTTGGTAATTGACTTGGAATAATCGGTTAATCTAGCTCGCTTTGTTGATTTGTCTTTCGGATTTGCTAATCAGGTAGGGATTCCCTACTTAGTTTTTTATTTGATTTATTATAAGTTGATTGGAAATGTGTGATTATCTTTGATGTGGATTATTGTGGTATTTTGGTATTGGTGATATTGTTGGTATTGATTGTGGAGCCATTTTAGGGAGATGGTCTTCACCCCCATGTTCGCCCCTTGTGGCCCCCGTCACAAGGGGGTGTGCACATTAATGATATGGGTTCGCTTATTGCGATGAGTGGGGCTTAGGTGGCAAGGCTGCGGTCTACCACTGGCGGTGTGGGAACCTATTGCGATGGGTAACCTGGCAGGTCTGGGCTGCGGTTCAGACAATTGTATTTGGAGGATAAGATTGTTTATAACATAATTGTTTTGTTTTGATTGTTTTATGTTTTCAAAACCTGCGGTGATCCATTGGGGAATAGTGAGCAGAAGTCTAGCAGGTTGTTGTGAGCTTACTCGAAGGTTGGATGGGATGCTTGTGAGATGATGACTATTAGCTTCCGCCGAGTCTTTAGCTTCCGCTGAGTCTTACACATTTTAGTTTTGTGGTCATGGTTGTATTTCCTTTTAGATTTGGAAATCTTGGTTATGTATCTTTGGTTAAGCTACCTTACTTTAAATATACGTACTTTTATGGTCAATTTGATATACCTTTCCTCGGGTAACCGAGATGGTAGCACTTCCGTTTACTAAGGTAGGCCTTGGTAAGGCACTTTGGTAGATGGGGATGTTACAGTTCATACTCATAGTTTGTGTTTAGTTTTACTTGTTGAGTCTTAATCTATCATTAGTGTCTAATTAGTAGTTTGTTTTGTTAAGATACATTATTTGTATGGGCTTTGAATTTTATATAGTCCGAGTGTCCATTATGGTTTTTCGTGTCAATATCGTCATGTCGAGAATATATATCCGTCGCCATGTATTATGTAAAGCATTCAATTCAATACATACATTTTCATTATTCCCAAATTCTTTGTATTTCTACATGGTAATCCGAGCTACGGTTTTCCTAGGAATTTTATGAGCGATAAAGAAGGCAACGGTGACGACGGTCGTTCTCAGGGCGATAGCGATATTCCACATTCAATCCTACACATCGATTCCGATTCCGAGTCCGACGATATGACGAAAAACTCAGTCCATATTTTCTCTCGACTTCCGACAAATCTGGTGACAAATTGATTGTTGTCGAATTGAAGGGTGAGAATTATGATGAATGGTCCATTAAAATGAAAGGTGCCCTCCGCTCAAAGAAGAAAACTGGTTTCATCGACAGCACGATTAAGATGCCGGCCGACGATTAAGAAGATCTTGAGGATTGGTATATGGTGAATGCGATGATCGTGAATTGGATTTTCAACACGATCGAACCTACCCTTGGTTCATAGATCACCTATGTCAAAGAAGCAAAGGCACTTTGGGACGATATAGAGCAGCGTTTTAGTGTCAGAAACGGTCCAAAATTACATCGCATAAAGGAGTCTATTTCTAGTTGTAAGCAAAACGATAACGAGTCCATCGCTGAATATTATGGCAGATTGAAGCGGCTTTGGGATGAACTCGATAAATACGATAAGAACACGATTTGCAGTTGTGGAGCATGCAAGTGTGGGATCAACAAGCAGCTAGAAGCAAAACGTGATCAAGATAAATTACACGATTTTCTTTTAGGGCTTGGTTCTGATTATTCGACCGTTACTTAGAATCTATTGCTGCAAGAACCTCTACCTTCCCTCAATAAAGCCTATTCGACCCTGATTCAAGAAGAGGGAGTTCGTGGAAGGACGAATGAGCGTGTTGCAGGTGCTAGGGACGGCAAAAATAGGGCAGAACCAGTAGGTTTTGCTGCTCAATACAATAGCGTTCCAGTTGCGGTCAACCGTATGGAGGAAGATAAGAAGAAAGAAGGAGAAACTACTCGACCTTATTACGATGGTTGCAATAAATTTGGGCACACTCATGCTAGATGTTTCGACATTATAGGCTATCCAAAGGGATGGAGAGATAGAACCCGCGGTGGAGGACGGGGAGGCCGTGGTAACAGCAGAGGCGGTGGCAGAGGCGCGGGAAATAGCGCCCGTGTGAATGACAGTGCCGAGAGCCAAGAAGAGTATGTTACTGTTTTGAAAGAGAAATGGGAAGCATTCGTTAATCACTCAAAGGGATCGACTTCCAACACTCGAATGAATGGTAAGACGGAATTTGAAATTTTTTGGTTACTCGATTCTGGTGCCACGCATCACATGACAGGTTGCTACGATTTATTGGAGAATTTGCAAGAGATTGAGCCTTGCATGATAACACTTCCCAATGGGAAGCATGCTAGGGCAACTAAGAAAGGCAGTGCAAAATTGTTCGATGATTTAATTTTAACCAATATGTTATTTGTGCCCGACTTTCATCGCAACCTTGTCTCGGTTTTTCAGCTGATGTTAGAGCTTAATTGTACGGTCAATTTCACTAATGATAATTCCGTTTTGCAGGACCGTGTATCGATGAAGATAATTGGCAAGGGTGAACAAAGAGGGAGGCTATACTCACTTCGGGGAGCTGTTAAGCCGCGTGTAATGGCTTGCCGAAAGGAAGGAAATGATGGGAATTTGTGGCATCTCCGGTTGGGACATCCTTCGAAGAAAGTAGTTAGTCTTTTACCTTTTGATAATAATAAGCATGTTTCGGATATTTGTGACGTTTGTTTGCGTGCTAAACAGACAAGAGAACAATTCACTAGTAGTACAAATAAAGCAAAAGCTATTTTTGAATTAATCCATTGCAATTTGTGGGGTGATTATCGTACTCCGTCATCTTGTGGAGGCCGATATTTTTTGACTATTTTGGATGATTTTTCACGGGGTGTTTGGGTTTATTTGATTAAAAGAAAGGATGAAGTAAACCAATTGTTGCAAAATTTCGTTGTCATGGCCAAACGACAATTTAATATGGATGTTAAAGTGGTTCGAACGGATAATGGGGGTGAGTTTAAAAGTCTTAAAAATTATTTTGATACTCATGGCATTATTTATCAAACCACATGTCCGGGTACTTCACAGTAGAACGGGAGAGTGGAGAGAAAACATCGTCACATTGTTAATGTGGCGAGGGCATTACGTTTCCAAGCTAACCTTCCTATTGATTTTTGCGGAGAATGCATTTTAAGTGCGGCCTATTTAATAAATCGAACTCCTTCGGTACTGCTTAAGGGTTGTACTCCGTATGAATTGCTTTTTGGTAAGAAGCCTAATTATGAAAATTTGCGTGTTTTTGGTTGTCTATGTTATGTCAGACATCCACGCAAAGACGGTGATAAGTTTGAGTCTAGAAGTAGGCGTTGCATTTTAGTCGGTTTTCCCTTTGGTCGGAAAGGATGGGAGGTTTATGACTTAGATACAAAACAATTCTTTGTGTCTAGGGATGTTGTTTTTGATGAGTTGATTTTTCCATATAGAGTCGATAATATGGATAATACTACTCATAAGCATGATTTATTTGACGTTGATGATGATGCGGAATTTATTTTGACGGATGTGGATGTCGACCCACATGTTGAGCGTGTTGTTGAACGCGCTGAGGAAACGGGAGTGGCTGACCGTGAAGCAGCTGCTCCTGGAAACGCCATTGGGCAGTTAACCCAGCAGGCCGAGGAAGTAGAGTATGGGAGAGGTAAACGGGCACATATACCATGGTCTAGATACAGTGACGATGAGTATGTGACAGTGGGTGGTCGGGTCATAAGCAACACCGAAAAGTATAGCTCCTCTCCTAGTGATCTCATGCCTTCGTCTGCATCAGGTGCGCCGTATTCCTTAACGCATTTTATTTCTAGTGATAAGTTTTCTGTACGACACCGCTCTTTTGTTGCAGCTATTGATGGTAATGTAGAGCCCAGGTCGTTTCGTGAAGCCATGAAAGATAATCACTGGTGTGATGCCATGAACCATGAAATTGAAGCTTTAATTCGTAATGGGACATGGGAAATAGTTGATTTACCTAAGGGTAAAAAAGCGATTGGCAATAAATGGGTCTACAAAGTGAAGCTCAAAGCTGATGGATCGGTGGTACGGTTTAAAGCTCGTCTTGTGGTACTCGGAAATAGACAAGAGGAGGGCGTAGATTTTTTTGAGACATTTGCTTCGACTGCGAAAATGGTAACCGTCCGTACTTTCCTTGCTCTAGCTGCTTCCAAACGTTGGGAATTGCATCAAATGGATGTGCATAATGCTTTCCTTCACGGTGATTTGGAAGAATAGGTATATATGTGTTTACCACAAGGTTATTCCGTTGATACACCAGGCAAGGTATGTCGTCTTAAGAGGTCTTTATATGGGCTCTGACAAGCTTCTCGATGTTGGTTTGAAAAATTATCTACCTCTCTTTTGGCTTGTGGTTTTACCCAATGTTTATCCAATTATTCTTTATTTGCTTATCGGTCGAATGGAGTGGAAGTATACATAATTTGTATGTCGTTGATCTTGTTGTTGGTGGCAATGATGCAGAATCGATCCGTCATGTTAAAGAATATCTTAGTTCTTATTTTCATATAAAGGACCTTGGTGTGTTGAAATATTTTCTTGGCATTGAAGTGGCTGTTGGAGCTTGTGTCCTCCACAAATTAGTGTGATAACATTTGTAAATCTCTTACAGGTTCACAAGGGTATACTTCGTATATTTAATCAAATGATTAACGTTTACCTAATAACGGTTGGCTTGCTAGAAAGTTTGACGTTATTATCATACAGATGGCGGTGATCAACTGGTCCCTAAAGGTCACACCTATAGGATGTGTTTGAGAAATGTGGTTATAGAAATATAATCACATTGATGCCCAAAATGACTAAAAAGTTAGTCGATGTGTTGATGAGATAATTGTTTAATGAAAATTAAATAATATTAGTTGAGACGAATTAACTGTCAATTCGTAAATTAAATATAATAAGTTATATTTAATTAAATATATATAATGTGAGTTTTGACGAATTAATCTGTTAATTCGTAACTAAATATAATCAGTTGTATTTAATATCAACAAGATGAATGTGTCATAGTGGTAATAGTGAGGGTACACATACCAAGAGGTCATGGGTTCGATCCTCACTAGATGACAATTCAACACATATTATATATTTTTGGAAAGACCAAAAATAAGGAGTGATAGTCCTTATTTCGGTCGATGGCGAAAATTAGGAAAGTATTATTCTTTCCTAATTAACTCGATAATTCGGTCAGTATAAAAAGAAAGGGAGAGAATTATTTCTACCCTAATACTTTTTCTTGACCTTGCCTCCTCTCTCTCATCAAAAAACACAAAAACAACTAAATTTTACAGAAAATTTTAGATCGATTTCTAGCATAATCAAAGGGCATATCTCAGATCGTCTTGGGTGCAACTAATAGGCGAATATCAATTTTGATATTGTTCTTAGGCCAATTTTGCTAGGACCGAAGGTTAATTCTAAATCCTTATACTTTGTTTATGTATTTTGTCTATGACCTTTAATCATCATTGTTAAATTCGTTATAATCCTTCTAGTTTAAGGGAAGTATACAGATTATTTCCCACAAGTGGTATCAGAGCACTAGGCCACGATTTTAATCTTGATGATTTTCATAAATTTGTATGTGAACAATAGGATTTTTGAAAAAAAAAAAATTTAGGGTTTCGAATTTTTTTTGTGGTTCGAAAAAAAAAATTTTTCTTTTTTTTTCTTTCAGTTTGATGATATTTTTCCATTCTATTTTTCATATTATAGTTTATAATCAGTTAAAATTATCATATGAAGAATTGGTAGTTTTTGATTTAATGCAGATTAAGTTAAAATTAAATGGAATCGTCATGTTTATGATAAAAAGATTGTTTTTGCTATATAGTTTTTGGCATATAAATTAATCATGTTTATTATTTCATATGCTAAATCATGTTCTAATAGCAAAGGTAAACAATTTAGTCATCAAATCTTGTTTTAGGGCATATTGCCGCAAAAGAAAGAAAAAAAAAAAGGGAGGCCGTTTTTTAGGGTTTGCCGTATAAATAAAAAAAAAAAAAATTTGTTTTTGTTTTTTGGTAAACCGAGAAAGAAAAAAAAAAAGAAGGAAAGTTTTTTTTTTGCCTTATTGCCGAAAAAGAAAAAAAAAACAATATGGAAAGTTTTTTTTTCTTGTTTTTCCTAATTGCCGAATAAAAAAAAGGGGCTGTTATTTTTTTCAGCCGTGTGGAGCTGAAATTATAAAAAAAAAAAAAAAATTCTTGTTGTTTTTATTTTTCAGCCGAGACCAATTTATAATTGGTTTTTGTTTTTTTATATTTATTTTGGCCAATTAGTTATTGTGAATCGGTTCACAATTTAAAGATACCGAGTTATTTTAAAGCAGTTTGAAATTTAGACGGATAGAATTCATATTACAAGTTTAATATGGATTAAGAATGAAATTAATGTGATTAAATTGCGGAATTGTCACTTAATTTAATTTAAATAGGTGGTTTGGATAAATTAATCAACATAATTAAGGAATTGTGTCATGTATGTTTAATTTATTTTTAGTTGATGCTTTTAATTTTGTTGAATGAATCGAATGAATGAATTTTATATACGTATTTAATTTTGCAATCGGTTGTATTTTGTAATACTTAGTGTGGCCTTAGTCAAATTATGTTTTCGTAATGAAGGAAACATGATTTTTTATCTAATTATGAGATCTCGAATCTCCTTTATTTTAGTTTTGGGTTTTGAAATTAGAATGTAATAAATAGGTCAATTATGTAATTTTATTTATTATAATTTCAAAGAAGACTAAAGATGAAGATTCAAGCTCACTCCCGCTACATGGATCAAGATGGAACATCACGACAAGCTTCTCGGGTCCAAGGATGGACTCCAAACTTGTATTTATTGTTCATTTTGATAGGATAGGCCACACTAGGACTTTTATTTTTTTTACGTTTTTCATTTTTATTGCGTTTCATTCACATGTTAGTAATTGCATCATATTCCGCCTAAAACCAAACCACCTACTACTAAAATGCATGAAAATTGACTCATATAGGTTGTATGTTAGTTTTCATGGACATACAGATGTCACAGTCTTTATGCCATCACCTTATTTTAATCATTCTCGCATGCTAGATTATAGTTCACTTAAAATGAATTTAAATAAAGTTGATGGGATCTTCCTCTAAAACGGAAATTGAGATTAGTCTTTATAAGGGCAAACATCTATGAATCCCTCCTTCGTCGGTAGGCCTAATATGACCCCTTCTACGTTGGGTAAGTAGTTGTGTTGACTTAGTTTACCTCAACATCATAGTCCGAAGAGTTTCTCGTGATTATGATGGACTAAAGATAATATTTACAGAAATTTATCGACCAAGAATTCTAACGGTAGAATTAGCTAAAAGGTTAGCTTATCAATTTACAGAGAATTGAGTCTTGGGGTCATTTATATAATTCTTGAGGGAGGTCAATTGTATAAATGTTTTGAGTCTTCGCGTTATGACATTAGCTCATTAGACTTAAAGTTAAAACGATGCACATGCTTATTATTTTTATTCTTCTTTCGCAGTGTAGAACACGTTTATTATCGATAATACTGTTACAACAAATGGCTGGAAATAACGCAATCCCAATGCCTAGTGCCACACTAGATAGTTCGTCCTGGCTAAAAATGTTTATGGACCAAATGAATCAGTCCACTCGAATGAAGAATGATGGGTCCAATTTTGCGGACTGGGAGGCGGCACTACGGAATGTTGCCACTGCTGACGGTAAGCTCAGGTATTTAACTGAGCCAATACCGGTCAACCCAGGCCCAAATGCAGGAGTCAACGAGTCACTCGCTTATAGTGATTTCGTTATGGAAGCGGGTGCGATAAAGAACATACTCATATTTGCAATGGAAACCAATTTGCAGAGACGCTTCATTGCCCAAGGTGCAAACAAGATTTTCACCACGCTCACTAACGAGTTCTCAAAGGCACCGAGAATCGTTACATATGAGCATACCTGTCGCTTCTTTGATGCGAAACTCCAGAAGGGCCAACCGTTTAGCCCACACATTCTTCACATGATTGAGAATGTCGAGAAGCTGGAGGCACTGAATTGTAAAATCAGTGAGAGCATTGTCATTGACCGAATGCTTCATTCTCTTCACGATGGTTTTGCCCTTTTCAGGGCGAACTACTATATGAATGACTTGAAAAAGAGTCCTCATGAGCTACACTCCCTTCTCGTACAGATCGAGAAGGATATGAAATTGAGTGGGAGCGTGAAGCAGGATGTTCTCACGATTTACAACAAAGGTAAAGGTAAGGGCAAGGCTCATGGCGACCTAGGCCGTAGGTAAGCCAAAGTTTAAGAAGCCAGAAACGGTAAGAAAGTACGCCTGGTGAGACTAGTGGCTCACAGGGCAAGACAAAGAGCAAGGGCGGTGACATAGAGTGCCACCATTGTCACAAGATGGACATTGGAGGAGGAACTCGTCCCGTCTACCGTGAGGACATCAAGGCGAGCCGCGTCGTTCTGTTGGTATGTCATCTTATATTCATATGATTGAGATTAACCATGCAAGTTTCGGAACTTGGGTACTAGATACTGGTTGTGGTTCTCATCTGTGTAATCATTTGCAGGGCCTAAAGAACATCATACCTCTCAAAAAAGGTGATGTGGACCTGCGAGTCGGGAATGAAGCACGAGTTGCTGCTGCCTCGAAGGGAACATATGTAATCCAACTCCCTAGTGGTTTTGGGTTATCTTTAAATAACTGTTACTATGTACCCAGTTTAACTAAGAATATTATTTCTGTTTCCGTACTTGCTAAAGACGGTTTTACATTTTCAATAAAGGATAATAGTTGTATTTTCTCTTTTAATGAAATGATTTATGGCAAAGCAGTTTCCATGAATGGAATTTACATCTTAGATCAAACCACGGAAGTATTACACATGAATTATAAGAAATTAAAGGTTGGTGACAAAGATCAAACCTATCTATGGCATTTTCGAATGGGACACATAAATGAGAAACACGTAAAGAAACTCATCGATAAAGGGACTATTCCCGCATTCGGATTTTCTACATATGGCATGTGTGAATCATGTCTCATTGGCAAGATGACTCGAATTTCCTTCAAAGGTGTTGGAATGCGCGCTAGTGACCTATTAGGACTCATACATACAGACGTATGTGGACCTATGTCAATTACCGCTAGAGATGGCTATAGATATTTTATCACTTTCACGGACGATTTGAGTAGATACGGATATGTCTACTTAATGAAGCATAAAAGTGAGTCCTTTGAGAAATTCAAGGAATACCAGAATAGGGTACAGAACCAACTGGGTAGAAAGATTAAAGCACTTCGTTCAGATCGGGGTGGCGAATATCTTTCAAATGAGTTTGATCAACACCTGAAAGACTGTGGAATCGTTTTGCAGTTAACTCCACCTGCAACACCTCAATTGAATGGTGTGTCCGAACGGAGAAATCGAACCTTACTTGATATGGTTCGATCCATGATGAGTCACATCGTAGTGCCTGATTCATTATGGGGTTATGCTCTTTGTCACCGCTCTTATACTTAACCGAAGTCCGTCTAAAGTCACGACAAGACTCCATATGAAATGTGGAAGGAACAGACCCAACTTGTCTTTTATTCGGGTTTGGGGCTGCGAGGCTTATGTCAAGTGGAGACACGAGGATAAGCTCGGCCCGCGATCGGTCAAGACATACTTTATAGGTTATCCAAAAGGAACATTTGGTCATTACTTCTATTCGCCTACCGAACATCGAGTTTTTGTTGCGGCTAGTGCGACGTTCTTAGAGAAAGAATTTCTCGAGAACAAGTCGAGTAATAGAACCTTTGAGCTGTCGGAGATTCCAGAACCAACAACCGAGGAATGGATGGAGGAAGCTGTACCTCCAACTAATGATACGGTTAATATTCCTAAGGAACCTAGGAGGTCGAGCAGAGACTCTCATCTTCCGGACAGATACATTGGTATGGTCGAGGAGAATGACGTTTTACTTCTAGAAAGTAATGAACCCGCAACCTATAAAGGTGCTATGGCCTGTTCCGACTCAAAGCTATGGCTCGAAGCCATGCGATCCGAGATGGACTCCATGTATCAGAATAACGTATGGGATCTAGTTGATTTACTTAATAAGGTAAAACTTCTACAGTGCAAATGGCTTTACAAAATAAAGCGTTCTGTAGACGCGCAACCAGATATCTATAAGGCACGACTTGTGGCAAAAGGTTTCACTCAAGTACAAGGATTGCATTATGATGAGATTTTTGCACCTGTAGTCATGCTACGTTCCATTCGGATAATCTTAGCGATTGCCGCATTTCATGATTATGAGATTTGGCAAATGGATGTGAAAACCGCCTTCTTAAACGGTTATTTGGAGGAAGAGTTGTACATGGTGCAACCCGAAGGTTTCATAGATCCTAAACATCCTAAGAAAGTATGCAAGCTTAAGCGTTCCATTTATGGACTTAAGCAAGCTTTTCGGAGTTGGAATCATCGTTTCGACCAAGTGATAAAAGAGTATGGTTTCACTCGATCGGTCGAGGAACCATGCTTATATATCAAGTCGAGTGGGAGCAAGATTGTATTCTTGATATTGTATGTCGATGACATACTCTTGATTGGGAATGACATTCCTCTCCTTTCTTCGGTTAAAGAATGGTTGAAGAACCATTTCCAGATGAAAGATCTGGGTGAGGCACAGCGTATTTTGGGATCCGTATCTACCGAGATAGATCACGACGGACGTTATCACTTAGTCAGGAGTCTTATTTGGATAAGGTTCTTGAGAGGTTCAGCATGACCAACTCCAAGAAGGGGAACCTTCCTATGACGACTGGGATGTAGTTGAGCAAGTCTCAGTCACCCACGACGCCTGAAGAGAAAGAGCGCATGAGTCGTGTTCCTTATGCATCTGCAATAGGATCGATCATGTATGCCATGATATGCACACGTCCAGACGTGGCATATGCATTGAGTATGACGAGTCGGTACCAAAAGACTCCAGGTGAAACACACTGTATAGCTGTTAAAAACATCCTCAAGTACCTACGGAGGACTAAGGATTAGGTATTGACTTATGGAGGCGATACTAAGCTATGCGCAACCGGTTACGCAGATGCTAGCTTCCAAACGGATCGAGATGATTCGAAATCTCAGTCCGGGTTCGTCTTCACTCTTAATGGTGCTGCGGTCAGCTGGAAGAGTTCCAAACAGAGTGTTGTAGAAGATTCTACTACTGAATCCGAGTACTATGCCGCTTTGGATGCAGCAAAGGAAGCGATATGGATGCGTCAATTCTTACAAGGGCTTTCGGTAGTTCCTAGTTCGAATGACCCGATCACCATCTATTGTGACAATAGAGGTGCCATCTTCCAGCTAAGGAGTGAAGTCTAGCAACAAATGTAGACATGTACTTCGGAAAGCTCACCTGATTCGTGATTACGTGGAGCAAGAAGAGATAGTGATTGACAAGATTGCGACGGATGATAACATCGCGGATCCTCTCACCAAACCGTTGAATTATGATAAGCATGTAGGGCATGTTAACTCCATGGGAATTAAACATGTTCCTGAGTTGTAGTACTTGATTATGGATTTGATAAATTATCTTTTTCATATACTATTTATAACTTCATCGTTTTATATATATAATATTTTGGTTTTCATGTTGATTGTACTGACAACTTTGAACGCCACAAAGTGAACTGAATTACATTATATTTGTTTTGGTCCGTAATCGCCAATGTGAGCTGATAAATCCGGCTATTATATTGTGCAGTCGATTGATGGTGGGTTCAACGAGCCATAAGTCAAACGGTTGACTGATCGATCACAGATGCGAGATTATCACGATACCTCGTAGGAAAACTTTTTTTGTGACAACGTAATGGAGTCCTAAATGTTTAATAACATTCAGTGCTAGGTCGTGGATAGGACATCCATTGTGTTCCTAGAGTCGATTCTTTTGACTATCGACTGTCTTTTGAGATTAAGGCAGTTTTTGGGTGACTTTGGTTTCTTTCTCACGGTCGCCTCTGTGAATCGGAGGCTAAGTAGATTTTTTCTGGGTCATTTCATACTGTGCTTACATCTCAGGATTCGAGTTGAGGAAAATATCCAACCCTTATCGGTATAGTTATTTCTCAGGGCCACTCGAGGAGTTGTAACTGAAATGCATGGCCATGCTCGAATGTTGATTCGTTTATCAGTTAAGTTACTCTCTAGTCGGGGAAACCACTCTTGATATTGATCGCTTGTAAAATACGACCTTTGTGAATTCGGATTTGCAAATTCTTTTACATTGAGTGGGAGAAATTTTATAGGATATGAGAATCGGTTATCGCACATACACTTGTGAGGACAAGTGGGAGTTTGTTGGAGCTTGTGTCCTCCACAAATTAGTGTGATAACATTTGTAAATCTCTTACAGGTTCACAAGGGTATACTTCGTATATTTAATCAGTTGGTTAACGTTTACCTAATAACGGTTGGCTTACTAGAAAGTTTGACGTTATTATCATACAGATGGCGGTGATCAACTGGTCCCTAAAGGTCACACCTA